>NW_020169843.1:0-580306 GCF_002117355.1 Postia placenta MAD-698-R-SB12 | reverse complement strand
TGGTTGGTGCGGGTGGGGCTGGTGGTAGTTCGATGTCTGGGATTTCGATGGGAACGTACTGAACTTCGGGGAGTTCGAGTGGTAGTTTGTTGATGGGCGACTGCACGCTTTCTGCTGTTTGTGTAGGTTCGACGTCGATCCGTAGGGTGGTGAATACGTCTTCTGGGTGAGCAGGTGGGTGTCTCTGGTAGTAGCTAACGAGTTCTTGGTGGGCGATGACCTGTGGGTTTGGACCGGTAGCACGACACCAGGTGCCGCCTCGAGGGTAGATGGGAGCTCTTTTTGTGGAGGTGACGAAGCAGCGATCCGCTCGGTCGTACTGGAGGAGCGGTGATCCTGCGAGGGCTGGTAGTCCCAAAGGAACTGGGTTGACTGCGTTGTTCGACGTGATGGTGGATGAGATGTTCGACTAGGTAAAACTAGGAACGTAGCTTAGAAAGTTCGACCTTTTGATACAACGGTCTTTACTCCTATATTGATGCCTGACTCGTAGACGACGAGCGAGGACTTATGGACAGTGCGTCGTCCTGAAGATCGAGCAAGGAAGTCGAGAATGACCACTACCCCAAGCGAAGAGGAGCAGAGACTTTAATGAATAACCAGGTCGAACTTAGGGTTCGACCGACTAATGGTACAACTACTTATACAAGTACCGACTGCGCACGGACCATCGTGTCTATGTGGTCGTGTTAGTGAAGAAAGAAACGTAGTGGTACGATGCCGAGTACGAAGTGCGCATGGACCCCATTATGTAAGCTACATAATGTTCAACCTGCGGGTGAGCGCTAAGACATGCGCCAGTATGGGCGCTAGTAGTACAAGGAATAGAACGGAAAGACAAATGTTTCAACCAGTGCACACAGCCTGCCCTAAACCTCTCCTGTATATAAGCCGGCCTCTGGTGCCCTAGGGACCTCAGTTTCGACCTCTTGTCCCTAGGTCAGTAAGCTCCCTTTGTATTCCTTTCTTATCTAACTAACTAAAATATTATCTTGTCCCTAGCCTTAGGTTTGAGCTATGCTCACCATTGCTTCAGTGAGAATTAGTCGAATGCCCCCAGTGCTTTGTTTGGTTTTCCCTGTTGCTTGACCCCAAGTCACGACAGCGCCAGCATGGGCACTAGTAGTGCAAGAAATAGAATGGAAAGACAAATGTTTCACTTGCTCTCTTGCACAAGTGTAAACTAAGGGTGAGTTTGTCATCTGTTACTGGTACATATACTGTAGCTTACATTGACTTCTGTAGCCATCATCTTGCACTGTTTAGGTATGCAAATATATAAGTCTTGCTCTCTTGCACAAGCATGAACTGAGGCCATCGTCTTGCACTGTTTAGCCTGATGACACACTTGTACTGTCCCTGTAATTGCTATAAACTGCTTCATATTTGATCTTTTCCCACACCACTCACTTCCATAAAACCTTAGCACTTGCTCATTCATGCCTGATGCCAACACTTGTTTCTACACAAGTGAGAGAGGGAAAAGTGATTTGTTCGATGTCAACACAGGCTTATATACATACAGGAGAGCCCAGACAGGATGATGTTACAATGATGCTTGAGAGTAGAATGATGATGTACAAGTGTCCAAACTTTAGAAACTTGTTAGACCAATCAAAACACTTCCAAATCAGGTATACTACTGTCCAAATCCAGATGGAAGCCCAGTCCAGGGCACAAGCAAGATAGACCCGGCTCTCCAGATTGAGTTCGCGACTGGCAATGTCTCGGCTGCTCAAGCTCAGGAGTATCGTTCCGGCACGTCATATTTACTTGCGCATTCTGCCGCCCTCAGAAGCGTGGCAGTACTCTGGGTCAACTTACACCAATCAGTTCCTCGCTGAAACCATCTCTGCGGGCCGTAGTCGGAGGAATTGAACCCAGGTACGTACTTGCTGTGCTTTTCTGCTCAGATAAACGAAGAGTAAAAACTTGAGAAGAAAAATGATACTCCGCGCCGTAGTCACTTCTCCAGACCTCGCGCATTTTCCTCCACCGTAGCAGTTACTTCATGGACTTCCTGCACGCGAGATTCGTGAATCAGTGATACATTGATTTTCCCTTGTACTACGCACGAGACCCCAATCCCAAGGACCACTGCGTCGTCTATGGCGAACCAGTGGATGGAAAGACTCAACCAGCTAGCATTACGAAAGACATGCAACGAAAAGAGAAGTAATAAGGACTATGCAACAGTTACGATGTGAATATGCTATGATGGGATGTATGCAGGAACGGTGATAACAACATAGGAAAACGAAAGGGAGCTGGAGAGGCGTCTACTCCTCATCCTCCTCCTTCTCTGCGGCTTTCTCTGTAAATAACGTTTGTCAATGCCACAAAACCCCGCGCGTGAAAACTAGTTACCGTTTTCCTGCATGTCAGACGTCCAGAGAGTGAGGTTGTCACGGAGGAGCTGCATGATGAGGGTCGAGTCCTTGTAGCTCTCTTCCGAGAGTGTGTCGAGCTCGGCGATAGCATCGTCAAACGCCTGCTTCGCGAGATGACATGCGCGGTCGGGGCTGTTGAGAATCTCGTAGTAAAACACAGAGAAGTTGAGCGCAAGACCGAGACGGATGGGGTGTGTCGGGGGAAGCTCAGTGACAGCGACATCGGATGCAGCCTTGTAGGCCTCGAGCGACTTGTCAGCGCTCTCTTTCCGCTTGTCGCCAGTTGCAAACTCGGCGAGGTAACGGTGGTAGTCACCCATCCTGTCAACGACCGTCAGCACCACATGTCTCCGATCATCCCGAAGCCATACATACATCTTGTGGTAGAACACCTTCGATTCTCCGGACGCAGCAGAGGGGATCAGGTGCTTCTCGAGAACCTCGAGAATGTCTTCGCAAATCTTTGCAAGCTCGGTCTCGATCTTCTCCCGGTAGCCCTTGATCATTACTACTTGCGCCTCGTTACCCTTGGACTCCTCCTTCTGTTCGATCGAGGAAACGATCCGCCATGACGCACGGCGTGCACCGATGACGTTCTTGTATGCGACGGACAGTAGGTTGCGCTCTTCGACGGTGAGCTCCTGGTCTGACGATGCGACACGCTTCATGTTCTCGACCATCTCTGTCGCGTGGCGTCACGTTCCTGTCACAAGATGCGCGTAGCGCTAACACTCACCCTCGTAACGCTCTGCCTGCTCAGCGAGCTTGGCGAGGTAGACGGAATCTTCACGCGACTGGGTCATCTGGCAGGAGGATACACGGTCAGCAAACGCGTTCACCTTTCGCATAAGACGCGTCGAACGCGTCGTTGTCACTTACTGTGATTTGTTGGTAATTGGGTGGGTGTGAAGGGGTGTTACTGGAGAAAGGATATCTCAGCGACAAGCTCAACGTGTACGGCCTCGAGGGGGGAACTAACTGACACGCGATGGGGTGGCAAAGGGCAGTGGGGGGCGAGTTGGAGAGAACAGGATGTATAACTGCAGTAAAATATAAATTGTCGCCTGGGCAAAGGGTTTCTGGGCAAAGGGTACGTACGCACGTGACTTCTGGCTTCTCACGCAACCGGATAGAGACGCTATCGCCAACAATGTCCACCAAGCGCCCGATTGCCGCAGCCCCCATCTTTCGTCAGATTCCGGTTCCTCCCACCCTGCGCCCTCCTCCATGTCTTCCTTCGCCGCGTGTGGGCGTCGAACATTGTTCAAAGCCTGGTTGCTTCATAGCAATCAATGCACAGACAGGCTATGTTTCATCCACGCCGTGGTTTTGATTAACACCCACGATGCGAGTCTCATTCCACTAGAACATCATGTAGGAAAGGGTTGGACACTCCGCCCATCGATGTGACAAACCGTCACAATAGAGAACATAGAGAACAATGGCATCAGAATATCAGACATGTCAGAAGTGGACGGCGGCACCGAGCCTACACTGCTCTTATACGGAACTCGACTCCTGCGGTCAATCAAAATCTCGCCAAGGCGACGTGCACAGTGCGAATATCCAGCAACTTGCACTCCAATATGTGCGGCGATAGGCAGCTTAAGACAAGGGGAGGTACAACTGCATTAGATTGTTCTTTCATGAGGCCGAGGGCTTCCAACCCGCCAACCACTCTTTCATATAGGCTAGACCCTTTGCCTGCACCGCCGCGACGGTGGCATCTACCACCCCATTCTCCGTCAGCAGATCGGAGGTGTGGAAAGCATTGCCCTCCTCGATGGGCTGCCATGGTGTACTGACGCGGTTGAGTCCATCTGCTGACACAGTCGCCTCACGCCACGGGTCGCCTGGGGGAGAATCTGAGCACCCAAGTACAACAACGGCTTGACGGATGACTTACGTTGTCCGTTCGCGAAGAAGAGCTGATTGTGATTCACAAACCACCCGTCATAGGCTGCGTTGATCACATCCACCTCCGGAGCCCGCGGACTGGGAAACGCCTCCGGGAAGTAGTACGTACACTGGCGCTATCGGTCACAAGTCTAAGCCCTGTAATGTAGCGCTTGTACATCACGACTCACCTCATCGTATATAGGTTGAACCAGGCGCGTGACGATAGTAGGGTAGTCGAGCGGGGCGCCATCCTGGAGGAAGCCCATGTAGTTGCATCTACGACACGGGTTAGCCAGACTGTATCGATACTTAAGAAGGATGACGTACACAATCCATTCCCAGGAACGCCCAGCATTGTTGATAGAGATATCGGTGTAGTACGATTGCGTGGGGTCGTAGGTTCCCAGGCAATCCCTGCATCCGTAACACGTATGTCAAGTCATCGCTCAAAGGTGCACCCATGTACTTGGACTGACTCAGCGTCCAGGTCACCACAGACTGCGAGCGAGGGACAGCCCTTGTTAGTATGAATCATGCATTGATGTGAGAGAACACATACTCAGGTAGTAGTATGTGTTCGCCCAGTACGTTCCCCAGGCGTTAAGCGCATACTTGAGGCCCCAGCCCTCTGGACCCGCACTTACACCGTCCTTGACCTCGAGCGCGTCGCAGAATTGGAAGAATTGCTGGTCGGGTCCGCTATCTGGTTGAAGAGACTGCCAGTCCCAGAGGTTGTTCCGCACTGGCCAAGCAATATCAGCATTAGCTCCACGCCGTCACCTGCATCAAGGCAGAGAGTGGCGGTACGCACAGGCACCAGCGAAGTCGTCGAGGTGCGACAGGTTCATGTTGAACAGTGTCTTAATCGAGTTAATCTCCTCGGCAGTGCCCGTCGTGAATGTCTGGTCGATATAGGCGATGACAGCCTCGACGTCCGCGGAGCAGTTCTGCGGCATGTACTGGCGGATGGGCTCGAAGTAGCCCCAATAGTCGCTAGATACGTTAGATATCAGACATGCATATCTGGTGTAGCGATGCAGGACGTACACGATGCTCTCAACAACCGCTGACGAGGCATAGGTAGCCCAGAAGGTTTCCGGTTGGCTAGCATGCCGATACAGATCAGCATGCGCGCATATACACGCAACTAGCTACATACTTCACCACAGTGAAGCTAGTAAGCGCGCCGGAGTAGCTGCCACCAATCAGGACCCAGGGCGCCTGACCGGGCTTAACGGCATCGCCACCGGGCATGGGCAAGTCGACGTTATTCGCGAAGTACACGAGATCATCTATCGCCTGCGGTAGCGTGTGCACACGGAGACTCGTGCTTGATAGATTGTTATACGGGTTCGAATAGCCATAGAACCGGTGCTCGAGGACGATAGTAGCACCGTTCTGCTGCTGCGCGATGAGACCGTTAATGGTTCCGTTTGTCAGGTAGCCCTGATAGCCTATTCATCATCACAGCTACAGTCAACATTGCTTTCTTATATGACGCTGGCGGTACATAGGGAGATTGGTTACTCGCCATCGGCATTGATTTCCCCCGGTGTGAACAAAATGATGGGTCCGCCTATATCAAGCAGCGCTTGGCGGCTCAGTCACTGCTCAACACAGGACAGCAATACATATTCGAACGCACCCGACTCATAGAATTCCCAAGTATGCCAGTAACGCTGTACGAAAGTACCAAGACTAGGATCATTATGATCGATCAGCTGATTGAAGTAGTACGTCGTGTCATATGGCGGCAGCACGGTGCCGTTTCGACTCGTTACAGGGCCTTCAGGTGCGACCAGAGAGGGAGCGGTGGGGGGCGGTGCCATATTCGCATGTGGCCTGCCATCTGGGAGCCTGGCATTGGCAAGAGAAGCCAGCAGCAGGAGTGCAGCGCCGATCATCTGAAGGGGCACCATCATGTCCTGCTCACAGGTAGCAAGCCTCGCCGACGCAGAGAGAGAGAGGTCAGGCCTTGTGCACAGCGGGCGAGAGCATCGAAGCACCGCGGGACGGCTTTATATACGAGAATCGCCGACCGTTGGTCAGTGTGCGGCCGAGGGACCATATGGCACAAGCTATTCCAGGGTTATCTGGCGTTTACACCGTGCGCGCAATAAGGAACCCCAGGCAAGGTTCCGTAATCTCAAAATGCGAACGGTGATGTCCCTGCATCACATGGGTATCAGCCGAGGAAGCGCCGTTGGAAAAAGGTCAGACATGATGAGGATGTGGACAAAGTACAAAACAAAAACAAGCACTATCGCATTCATCTTTGGAGAAGTCGTCAACAGAGGAGATTGTGTGGCCGAGAGAGTTCACTGCCACAGGCGTCGCGAGCACACCACATGGTGGGTAGACGTGCATCGCAAGCGCTAATCTTTCCCCCGGAACCTAGATCATTCGATTGCCGACAATCCCGATCTACCACGTGCGACTGTGGCTACCAAGTACGCGGTTCGCGGTCAGCCACACGGTTTCTCAGTGAGACATTTGCAACTTGACCATCCAATAAAAACACTTGCATCTGAGTCTAGAGTACCTTTCACTCGCCCACATTACTGTCTATACTGAGGCTGGCCCTTATTATTTCCCTTCCATATTCAAAACACCGCGCTTACACAATGCCTCTCGTTCGCCGCTACCAAACGGGTTCCCATTTCGCGGAGATGTTGTCCACCGCACCATCTAACAGGACGGACAGGCGCTGGAGGAATGTTGACTGGTCATCTGCCGCACAAGGCACGATCTCAGGCGAAGTATTCGCTTGGATCGACGCGATTCACTCGTTCGTCAACGACCTCAAATTCGCCCTCCAACGCGCGCGCGCTATACCGAATTACACACAAAAGCGCACATTCGCCTACCTGGCACCACTCTACGTCTACGTCATACTCTTCGGTGCCGCAGTGGTCGCTCTCCACCCGAGGTCGTACATTCATCGAGTGCTCACGTCGCCCTATGAACACGCCTCCGAAGCTAGGCAATATCTGGTCGGACTCGTCCTGTCGTTAGTTGTGGGACTACTCATCCTCCGCCTCGTGATCTGGTTCGCTGCGGAGCTGGTCGATGTCATCCTGGAGAATGAAGACCAGCCCGTCCGCATCAGCAGTATCGATACAGATGAACGTGACGAGTTGAGGAATGACTCTGCCAGGAACCTATGGCTGGGCGGCATACTCGATTAGCTCTTACCTAGCGTATCGAAGGTCATGTCCTCGATCGGCAATACGAATTGTGTTGACAGGACTTGCGGTCGTTCGATCTAACGTCTGATGAGATAGCTAATACAGGCTGAGTGGAGATGTGGGACCGAAACAGATGCTCGTAAATAACACGTAACATACTAACAGAAGCTCTTCTTCGTTGCATAGTACACCGTCACAAAGTAAGCTCGTGCAGGCATCTACCTTCTCTTGAATACAAGAGGCGCCTTCGCAGGGCTGCGACAGCGTGGATTCAGCAAGCAGTTTTTAAGCCAGAAGAAACCCAGGACTCACTAGAGTGTTATCGCAGTCTTGCATGTCAACAGACGCTCCTTGCGCTGCTCGAATGTCTCCGCAGCGAACTGGGGCTCCTCTTTGACTTCAACACGGTACCTAGTTATGATGTAGGTCAAGGCAGCCACCGCCTCCATCTCCGAGAATCTACAGGTATGCTCTGCATGAAGATGCATATGTAAACGAGCGAGCGGCTACTGCACGCACCTCCGGCCCAAGCACGAGCGCGCACCACCGCTGAAGGGGAGGAAAGCATCGCGCGGCCAGTCCTCGAGGAACCGAGAAGGATTAAAAGCGTATGGGTCCTTCCAGTATCGTGCTACACAGTCATTGAGTTAGCCGTCGACAGAGCGCAAAATAAATGAAAGGGCGCGCTGCGCACGATTGTAGTGTAACCCTGCTATGTGGACACCAATGCCTGTCCCAGCGGGGCAAGGGATTGCGATAGGCTCGCCTGCCATGTTGCAAGTATGAAGGGTTGTGTCTTCGGCGGTTGTCTTCGGGATGAGACATACCTGCAGAGACGTCAGGGGGGATGCCATATAGGGGAATTAAGGGTCCATACCGGCGGATACATGCGCAGAGCTTCCAAGATAACGCTGGAGTATCCAGATATAGAAGGAACAACGGCTGCTAGCGATCCCACTCACGCGTAACACTGTGTGAGCTTGCCCATGTCTTCGTAGCTCTGCATAAAAGTAGACATTGTATGAGAGGTGCGTTTTGACGTTTTGAGCAGAATACGCACAGGAAGTTTGCCGTCAGGAACAACACTCTTGATGTGCTGATATAAGATCTCTTGCTGGTCTTGGTAGAGCGCTAGTAGAATGAAGGTGAACGCCAGCGTGTGGGCAGTCGTCTGTAAGGCTGATGATGAGTTTCTTCCGCTCGACACATGGAATGGGAGCAGACACCCACTTCATGGCCTGATTATTCATAAAAGGGATAAAATTAGAACGAAGTTGAGCGGATTATTCCAATGGATGGATTCACCGGCTATGAGGAACACGAAGATGTTGCCTTGATGATTGGTTCAGCATCAACACGCTCGAGAAAATACACAAGCAATTTCAAACGAACCCATGACTTCGCTGTCGCTCAGCTTCGTAATGCCATCCGACTCCTCTTCGTTCGCATCAAGGAGACTGGTGAATAGATCATACCGCTGCTCTTTCTTTTCGGACCCCCTGCGCTCTTCTATCATCTCAATCATGTACCGCTGTGTCGAGAGACGAGAGCGACATCAGCACAGTATGTCTCCGCGAAATGGCCGGCGCCGTACCTCTAGCTCCGTATATGCCGTCCTGAAAGCGCGGATCCGCGGGATGGGTGCCCACTCGACGAACCACGAAGGGAGAAGCGCCTTGATCCACAGCTCGACAGAGATGACATGCAGCGCATCCTGGACGCATTGTCAGAATCGCTCCCCAACGCTGGTATCATGCGATGATCACGAACTTTAAAGGGCATCGTGTGCCCGTGCGAGACGTTCAGGTCTGCCTTCCAGGACATTTGGCGCCCGAAGCCAGCAGCGCCAATGACGAAGAGCGCGAGCTGGGGAGGGCGCGTCCCCGCGTTGAGTCACACGTCTCTATCTGATCGTACCGGGGGGTCGCTCACCGGAATTGTTACATCGACGATATTCTCGACGACGTGGTCTTTGCCGCCCCAGACATCCTCGCAAAGCTCCTGCACGATGCCGATGGTCTCGTCCCACACCAGCCGGTTGTTCCTCTACGAGAGATACGGATATGCGCAACGAGTATGGTTCACAACACAGGCGACAAACCTCTGAGAAAGACGGGGCAGTAATCTTCCTGTGGCGTTTCCACTCGTCGGCCTCAGTGCCGACGATGTTGTGGCCATAAACATTGATGCCTTCATACGCGTCTAGCGGTTTCGGGAAGCGGGTTCTGGCGCCCGTGATTTCCTGGATCACATCAGTAATTGTCTCACCGAGTGCAGGCCTTTCCCGTAGTAAAACATGCCTTCAGAGCCTCAGCGTCCGCCACGAACAGAGTAGCGTCGCACGGGAGCAACCGGATCTGCGAAACTCCGCCATCAGACTTTAGGTATGCGGTCAAATCTGCATTGCAATAGATTCACGTACGCCGGAGATGATGTCTGAGTCGTACTGGGCGAAATCATCGTGCTTCTTCAGCCAGGGGGTAAACGAGCCTGTGCATAGATACCGGATGCGCCGGACCAGGAGGAAGGAATGAGGTCCGAACACATGGCGGTACCCAGGAACATCACTGCAGCCCCAGGGATAAGTATGAGTAAGAGAGCCCTCCTGATGATCGCAACGACGGAGTGATCGTGGGGCACTAGAACTCACTGGATCGATCGGACGGCCCTGCGCCAGTCCTGGTACTTCTTCACCACGTACAGTGCCAGGAACGACACGACGAGGAGTAGCGTCTTCTGCATGTTACGACCTTCGCCTCTGGTCGTTGTCGTTGGTAGGGATGATATAGGAGTGGGAATGACTGCGTACGCTCCCTCCCACGGCCTGTACGTATGTGCATGTGCTGCTAATCTAGATCAATTATGTGAAAAGGGCCATATAATTGTCATGTGCGTGCGATCAGCGGCGGCCATTGTTCTGAGCCATACGCTGCCGAGGACCCCTGCCTGGGAATGTACTACCACCATGCTCACGGTACAGGAATCGATGTGCATAAGACCACGCCTGCGAATGGGAGTAAAACTTGAAACTTGGTGAGCAGCCGATTATTCCGAGTCAAGTCGAGGGATACGAAGACCCCAGGCCACTATGCCATACAGTGCCTGACGGGGAGTCGGCAAACACTCCATGTCGGCACCCTTGCCTGATTGGCCCAGGAGCCAAAACCGTTGATCGGGCTGCGAACATTGCCCGGCACGTTGATCGGGATGCAACGTTGCCCGGCACAGCACCCGCGACGCGACACACCATGAAACGTTAGCATCCGGCCCCCACTCACACTTAGAGGTAAGCAAAAATCCCGACACGTCTGGTATAAAGTCCCTACCATAAAACAAACTAGTCAATGTCACAAACACACCACGCTCATCTGCGCTCTATCGTCGCTTGAACACCAGCGGCGCCCTGACCGGACTACACACGCCACTGTCAGCCTGACCACAACACACACAGGACGGCACGGCACTCACTACAGCGTGATCGCAGACTTGGAGTCCAGCAGCCGCGCCTTGCGCTGCTCGAACGTCTCCCCCGCGAACTGGGGTTCCTCCTTCACGTCGATGCGCCACCGCGCGACGATGTACGTCAGCACCGCGACGGCCTCCGTCTCCGAGAACCGCCGCCCGAGGCACGAGCGCGGCCCCGCGCTGAACGGCAGGAACGCGTCGCGCGGCCAGTCGCCGAGGAAGCGCGCTGGCTTGAACGCGAACGGGTCTTCCCAGTAGCGCGCTGCGGGCGCATAGAGCATACAAACACAAAGCATACAAGCATACAAGCATATAAGCATGAGCATATGAGCACACAAGCATCGCGTCAGCGGCTCATCGGCGCTCGGGCGACGGGGGAACACGCACGGTTGTAGTGTAGGCCAGGCGTGTGGATCGCGAGCGCGGTGCCGGCGGGGCACGGCACGGCGACGGGCTCGCCCGCCATGTTGCTCGTGTGCAGCGTCGTGTCCTCCGCGGCCTGCTTCGGGATCAGGTTGACCTGCGATGCGATGCGATGAGCTGCGCTTGCGCGCGGTTCAATGGGGTGAGGGGGATGTGGGACGTACGGGAGGGAACATGCGGAGGGTCTCCAGGAGCATGCTGGGTGAGATGAAGGGTCAATGCGGAGAAAATACGACCGTGGGTTCGTGGCAGCGTACGCGTAGCAGTACGTGAGCTTGCCCATCTCCTCGTATGCCTGTCGGTGAAAACACGCAGGTGTTAGGGAGTATAGAGACATAGATGGAAAAGGGAACACACGGGGAGCCTGTCGTCTGGGACGACGCTCTTGATGTGCTGGTATAGCTTCTCCTGTTCATCCTGGTACAAAGCCAACAGAATGAACGTGAACGCCAAGGTATGCGCCGTCGTCTGGGGAATGTAGTCATTATTAGCCATGCAACAGCTAAGGAATATAATGGACATGGACTGACTTCATGGCCTATTTACCCATCAAGGTACCGCTGGTCAGCGCATGCTGCCGGACAACAAGAAACAACTTTACCAGCGATGAGATAGATGAAGATGTTCCCTGCATTCACACGTGGGCGTGAGTCCAACCCAGTCCTCGCCAAGCCCGCCGCTCGCACGCACCCATGAGTTCGCTATCGCTCAGCTTGGTATTTCCGTCCGTCTCCTCCTCGTTCGCGTCAAGCAACGAACTGAACAGGTCATACCGCTCCTCCTTCTTCTCCGCGGTCTTGCGCGCTTGGATCATCTCGATCATGTATTTCTGCGCGCGACATCAGCGTTCACGCGTGTTCACCCTGTTAACGCATACAATAACAACATACCTCGAGGTCTTCGTACGCGGTGTGAAACTTCCGCACGCGGGGGATCGGCGCGGAGCGCAGGAACCAGGCCGGGAGCAGAACCTTCATCCACAGGTGATTCGAAACGAGGTGAAGTGCATCCTATAAGGATAAGGCGAAGACAAGTGCGTTCAGGGCGCTTCTTCCGTGTCGCACAGGGCGAGAACACACCTTGAACGGCATCGAATGGCCCACAGGTACCGTGAAGTCCTCGACCCACGACATGCGGCGGCCGAAGCCTGCTACGCCGATAACGAAGAGCGCGATCTGCGCAGACCATTGCAGCGTCAGAGGGAGCGCAGGGTATTGGTAGATTCCGTACCGGCACTGTTAGGTCGACGATGTTGTCCATGGTGACTTCGTTCTTTCCGCGCCAGACATCGTCGCTGAGCTCCTTGACGATGTTGATAGTCTCGTCCCACACAAGTCTGTTGTTCCTCTGCATCGGGAGACATGTCTAGCAGGCAAGCATATTCAGCGGGGCGACGCACCTCCGAGAAGGACGGGGCGGAGATCTTCCGATGGCGCTTCCACTCGTCCGCCTCTGTGACGACGATGTTGCTCCCAAAGAACGTGAGGATCTTGTACTGCTGCAGCGGCTTCGGGAAACGAGCCCTGTTGGTTGTGATTTCCTAGTTGAAGACAAATTAGGCATGCTGCGGCATATGGATGTGTCACCGGGGATTTAACCTTGATTGCCTGTGCATCCGCAATCATGTACGTAGCGCATGTGGGAAATATATTGACCTATGTGCGCGTGAGCCAGGGTTCGCTGTCAGGAGTGGGGCAGGGCTTACCGAAGAGATGATGTCTGCGTCATGGTCGACAAAGTCCTGGTGCTTTGTGTTCCACAAGCTTAAGCCACCCGCGGCGAAGTAAGGGATGCGCTTCCCGAAGATGAAGGACTGCACACCGAAGATGAAGCGGAGCCCGGGGTAGTTGCTGTATGAAGAACATGAGGCGGAGATCCGGGGAGGCGGGCACGGGGAGGACGCACTGTATCTTGTCGACGGCTGCGCGGAAGTCCACGTATTTCTTGAGGGCTCCGAGGGCGAGGAGGGAGACGAAGAGGACGAGGAGGGAATGCATGGCGGGTGCTGGCGACGGAGGTGGCGCGGCGGGAGCAGCGCAGATGGCCAATGTCAAGAGGGAAGCAGAGGCCTTTCTCTTCCGTCCCACACCGGACGAGCCCACCGGCAGTGCGACTCCATGTGGGGTGCCCGTGTCATCTTTGGCCTGTCAGCGCATGGGATTCCGCGCACTATCTATTACCTGTGCCTGTTGATGGTCCTCACATGGCTGCGAGACGACACGGATGTGAATCGACGCGCCGGTCGTTGCAGCTAGCGAGCACTCAAGCTGATAGCAAATGTGGATTGTACTACCGATGCCCCTGCTGCTAGGACAGACGCCAACTCCCCGGGGTTATCCAGCCTTGGCGGAATACAATACGGGAGATCGAACAAGATCGAGACCCACGACAGTGCCATTCTTGATCCGGAGTGACGCGCACGACTTGTCCTCTCCCTCCAATGCGCCCATCCCTGTCTCTGCTATCCAAACACCACCCTTCCCTCCCGCCCGCCTTCAAGCAGGCCCGCCGCGCCGCCGCCGTCACCCCTCGCGCCCGCGACACCATCCGCGCCGTCTTTGCCGCCAGACCAGGCATCGCCGGCCTCACAACCCAAGACATCCTCCACATCCTCCAAGAGTCCCCGCCCGTACTCCCTGCTCCTCACACACACAATAAACACGCCGCCGCCCGTGCAGAGCAAGATGCCGCAGACGACGATGCCGCCATCCGATCCATGAGGTGCGTCTGCTCACGTGTCCCTCGTCCGCGCGCACGCACACATTCACATTCGCCACCGGCCGCAGGTACCTCAAGCGCTTCGTCCTCGAGACGATGGAGATCGAGGGCCTCGTCAAGAAGGTGCACGTCAAGGTCCGCGGCGAGACCACCGACGCCCAGGGCCAGCTCTGCCACATCGTGTCCATCCAAAACGGCGAGGACTGTGTGGTGCCCGCGCTCTCACTCACCTCGTCCCAGCCCTCGCGTAAACCCCAATCCAGAAAGAGCACCTGGGTGTGGAGGTGGCTGTCCGACGAGGAGCGCAGACTATGGAATACGCCCAAGAAACTGCCCTACAAGTTCATGATCATGGCCAAGGCGGGCCTCAACCCGCACATGAAGCCCGAGAGGCTCGCAGAGGGGCTGGCAAAAGTATACAGGAACTAGACCTGAATTCCAAAACACGAGTGCACTATCCACAATAACCTATCTCCACTCGGACCGGCCGGAAAACGTACACGGTGGCGATCCCGGAGTCCAGCACTTCAGTTTCAGCAGCACCCTGCAAACTAGGATTACTTGGTAGACCTGTGGTGCGCATCAATGTCGCACGCATGAGCTGCCTTTCCTCCAGTTCGTGGCACATCGCCATTACGTAGATCTGACCAACAATAATGCAGATGCCTGCTACTGTTCTGTTATATCTTCTGTGACGACTACTGTATGCTACCTCATACTGCCATGTCCCATTGTCCAACGCTCGTTTGTGTGTGGTTAGAACACGGGATGATGCGCAGGGTTGACGATCGTCTTGAGTCTTCAAGCTTCACTTTCAAACCGAAGTAAACGGTATTTTTGATCGGCTCCGCATAAAATTGCACTGCCTCTGTGCGAGGGATGTGAGACAGTACTGACAAATGCTCGCACACCTTGTACGGCCGTGAGGCCTCCATGAGGTGGTTCTTTCCGCGTCCTTCTCCGATGAGAATCCCCTTTATCAATTGTCCCCTCGCAGCAGCGAAAACGACCCTTCCTATATACTCTGATGTCTGGACTATACCGTATATATGAACGACATACATTGCATAAATTAGTCTAGCAGTCCGATAGCATTTCCAAGCACAGCATAACAAACAGCACATCCAGCACATCCAGCACATCCACACACATCTTACCGATTGCTCCCCAAGCTCTGATACGACACCGCCGGCGAGCCGCGCCCGCTCATGCTCATCCCAAACGCAGTCGCATTCTGCCGCGTATTCGCCATCGTCCCCGGCGACTGCACCCCCAGCAGGTCCTCCGAGCTCGCCAGGTACGCCGCGTCCAGGTACTCGTTCTTATTGTAGTGCGCGTACCCCGAGCGATTGCTCCCGATCGATCCCGTCGACGGCACGCGCCGCAGCTCGCCCGCACCCCCACCCGCACCCGAGAGCGGCCGCGCGCCCGCCGCGGGCGTCGACCCCGCGTGCATGCTCAGGCTGCGCCCGTGCGCGCCGACGGACAGGCGCGCCCCGGACGCGCGCGGGCTCGCATACGGCGCGCCCGCCTGCCCCGGCGTGTGCGGGCGGTCTGCGTCCGGCGGCGGGATGTACCGCGGCTGGCTCGACGTGCGCGAGCGCCCCGAGGCGCTGCCGAGCGCGGACGGCGGGCGGGCGTCGCTGCCCCGGCTCGCGGTGCGCGCCGGCGGGGGGATGGGCGTCGCCCACTCTGGCGGGGGGATGGGCGCCGCCCATTCTGGCGGGGGAACCGGGACGGCGCCCGGGTCTGCGGGGTAGGGCGAGTGCCCGTGCCGCGAGTGCCGCGGCGAGGGCGGGACGACGGGCGTGCTGGAGCGGGGCGCGCTTGGGAACATGTGTGCCGCGGGGAACGTGGGGGTGGGGGTGGGTGGGCCCACCGGTACGAAGCCCAGCGGGAGGTCGGAGACAGAGCCGAACGTGCCCATGGAGGGAAGTCGCTGGACACTGGGTGAGTTGGGCTCCGTCGGGACCCATTGCTGGGACGGCTGGGGCTGCGCCGACAGGGTGCGCCTTGTCGAGCTGGGTGTGAGCCGCCCCGAGTCCACCGCGCTCAGAGATAGAGAGGGCTCGGAACCCGACTACGAGATAGGTCAGCAAACGTCGACGAGGGGACCGTCAAGCCCAAAGTCAAATGAGACGTACCGGAGGCTGGACAGAGATTGCGACAGAACCTGATGAGGCGACTCTGCGGTGACCTTCGGAACTCCTGGAGCTGCCAGGCATATCTGCCGGGTTCATGGAGCGAGACTTGCGATGCCTCGAGCTACCACCGCTAGCCGCTGAGTACGGCCTCTCAAAGGGCGAGGACACTCTTTCTGCAGGGGGGTACGCAGGGTACGGCGATCTCGAGGGCGTGGGCGAATACTGCGCGCAGAAAATGACTCAATTTACCAGCACTTTTCGAATAGTCTCAGAGACTCACCTCGTCTGCAGCCGACCTTCCCAGCCACTCCTGCACACTCGCGATGGAATCTCTCACAGACTCGTCTACAGGAGTCCGGCTCGGCCGTCTGCGCGCACTGCTAGCATTCGAGTCGCCATCACGCCTACTCGTCCGGGATGCCGACCGCCGCAAATCATCATCCCCTGCGTAGCTCCCCTCCCGAAGAGGCGACGGCACGGGATACAGCAGGGCCTCCGGTGCAACACTGGTGCTTCTTCGTCGGCTCTCACCAGGGCTCAGCTCCATGGATGTGGACACTTCGGGGATTGCACTGAGGCGCTCGCGCCCGCGCACAGCCATACGCGGAGAATTGAGCAAGTCGAAGGACGATATGGCAGTAGACGGAAGCGAGTCAGCTAGCGAGCTCGGGGACGAGCGTTGCCGTGCACTAAATGCGTAGTCACGCGACGTAGGGGGCGGAGGATGTGCGGCCACGCCTGGGCGAAGCGACGCTGGGATATCCGCGGCACCGCCGCCGTCGGAATGGATGTCTGGCAGCGGAGACATCGGCGTGCGCGGGCTCACAGGCGGCGGCGGTGCGAGTTCGTGTGGCGGCGGCACGAAGGGCGTATTGTCGGGGCCCACAGAGGGGATCCAACCGTCAGGAGGGATGTCGTAGTTCGGATGGTGCGGTCCCGGCGACGCTGTACGCACAACTTGCGGGCGCTCGAATCTACCATCAGCGGGAGGCGGGTTCGGCCAGGGAGCGGGACGGGGTGGGATGGGGAGAGAGGAAAGGGTGGACCGTCCGGGACTTGCGATGTCCTCGCGGAAGCGCGACCCTTCTGCACCGCCGGAGTATGCTGCAGGTGGAGCCTGTGTTGACATATTCATCTCTTCCATGGTAGTCGCAATGGACGGACGAGCAAGCGGGATACCGCCTTGTGGGGGCGACGGCAAGTGCAACATTTCGGACATGTCGTCCAGAGGAGGTGTCCGTCCCTCACCCTCGTCTAGCGCATCGTCCTGGTCTTCGACATCCAACATTGCGTTACCCTCTGCGCGACGTCGACCTTCGCTAGGGCCGGTAAGCCCTGCTTCTTCCATTCCTCGCCTAAGTCCTTCTTCATAGCCTTGGCGACGTCCGGCCTCTCTTGCCTTACTCGTCAGTTGTTGCTCCCTATATTGTCTTGCCGTGGTACGGGCCCGTGCAGCAGCTTGCTCGGCGTCATCACGCTGAGACTCCAGATCCCTGACCATGTCTTGCCGCCGGTCTAGCTCTCTCTGGGCGTTTTCGAGTTGCAGCTTGTAGAGAGATAGCTGCTCATTCAGCCTGAAATTATCGTGCTGCGTAGCAAGCCGTGCATCATTGACACTCTTGAACCTTTGTGCAAGTTCGAGGGCACGACGCTCCGCTTCTTGCGCCCGCCGCGTCTCGCCATCGAGTCTCTCAAGAGCCGTATGCAGCGCCCTTCGTGTCTGTTTCACCGCTTCGATTTCTTCATCCACTACAAGTTTCAAGAGTTCACGGTGTGCGCCACTACGGCGGCGACTCCGCCCTAGTCCGCTCGACCGCCTTGGCCGATCGAGATGCAACGTCTCTCGGCTGTTCGTCTCAGTACGCGTGAGGATACTACCAACGGGTGACCGATCGTCGTCCATGTCATTCACTATGTCACGATCCGCGTAGCCGTTCGCGTCATCTCTAAGGATAAAGACTTAGCTACATACTAGGATTCAACGCGACGACCTACCGCTCCAGGACATCGTCATAGTGCACGACGCGCGGCAAGCCGCTAGAGCTTGGGTCGCCATTATCAGGATCCATGTAGAATAGTTAGTACACACCACGTCTGTTCAGGTATAGGTGACAGTCCTCGAGGGCACGAGCAGGTCTAGTGGTACAAGTCGAACAAAGAGACAGCCTTGGATATCAATGGCAATTAGAGGCGTCTTCGGGAGTCATGCGGTCGTTATAATGCGGGGGCAGTACGCGAACAGAGCGCGACCCCAACAGCCTGTGAGCAAGAGCCAAAGAGAGCAGAAGGCTCAGCCGAGCTGGGGAGACTGAGGGTCGTCACCGAGATGGCGCAAAAGGCAATCGTTGTTGAGGATGATCCCGCTCGCCCACCTCCGCGTCGTCCCTCGTTGTGTTAGTTCACGCCGGTCCATATTCACACTTCCTGACCTCTCCTCGCTCTCCCCCTTTTCGGGCTCAGATGGAAAGGGTCCGCAGGAGATCCAGACTTATCATGAGCGCAAAATATTCCCGTGAGCTCGTTTGTGGTTCCTTTAGTCGATTCTTACAAAGCTCGTGCAGATACAAGCCGAGCCAGTTACACAGCTTGGTCTCAGACATAGAGTCGTATCCACGATTTTTACCCTTCTGTACGGGTGCTCGCATCTTGAGTCGCACGCCGGCCTCCGTGAACGAAACCGAGACCTTTCAGGCGGAAATGACCGTCGGTTTCCTTACGTTCAAGGAGAGCTATGTCAGTGACGTCAAGAGTAGACCTAACGAATATGTAGAGGTGAGCGACTTGTCTGAACCATGGCCATGTAGGAATATTCACGCCGTGTAGGTCGTGGCTTCGTCGTCCACCCCGCTATTCAAGACGCTCAACACAACATGGCGGTTCCAGCCTGCGTCCCCTCAGTCCCCTCATCCCAGCTGGGGCTCGTCTCTTCCGGACCCGCCTTCTGCTGCCTCGTCCGCGGCGTCACCGGCAGCTCAACGAGACGCGGGGCCCACCCTCGTTACCCTTGATCTCGCGTTCTCGTTCGCGAACCCAGTGCACGCTGCGGTGTCCGCAACATTCTTTGGACAAGTGTCAAAAATGATGGTCAAGGCCTTCGAGGAACGGTGCCTGGACATATACGGACCTGGTAATAAATGAAGCAGCATTAGATTATGTAGTCCACAACATAATGCATTGTTGCGATGTTATGCCGCCTTGATGTATGGTCTTCATGAATGTCTTAGATAGATATAAATGCCTACTATAGGTTTTATGATCGCCTGGATTCATTGTCTGACGTGAATTCCCTCGGTCCACAAACAGTGTCGATGTAATCGTAATGCCTAACACCCGAAACTTACGAGAGGCATTATTTCAAGCTTCGGTGACCAAACCAGCCGCGATTAAATGGGTATCACGTATTCAGCAGCACCACACAATGAGGACTGCATCCCAATGTATTCCAAGCTATGCGACAACAGAGTCCAATGAGGATGTAGTCTATTTGACAGACGACGAGCAGTCAATCAAGACATCCCGCAATGAACATCATAACACGGTGCGCTAATGCAACTACAGAGGGAGTAAGGTTAGCTACAAGTACGGACGTGGGCACTCGTAGAATGTTGAGCAATGAGCGCACCTCCGCAACATCGAGATCACCGACGACCTTACGCGCTTCCATTTCGTGTAAGGCTGATGAAAGAGCTCGATTACAGGCCATGTCCCTATGGCAGGTCATATTTTAGTACAGTCCATGTCTAGACCATCTTTCAGAACTCACCCAGGCGAGGCCGTCGTGCAGCCTTACAAGAAGCCGATGGAATGAGTAAGAGACGTGGGTGACCTTATACGCTCGGACAGCACACCAAGGTGTTGCTTCGGCTGGATGACAAGTGCCTCAGTTTATGAAGAGTGTTATGAATATGCAAAGGTGCTCACCACAACGCCGAAGCAAGTCGCATGGGACGGAATAGCACGAGATGCTGGGCTCAAGCAACAGCAGACAGCGAGTTTTATCGTATCCTGCATTGCGCCTGGGACTAAGATAGGCCGAGACTCATCACACTCACCGGCGACGGTTGCACCTGCGTCGACTGCTGTTCATCACCGGCAACCCCAAATGATCCAGATACGTACCCATCTCTTGAGAATCCTGATGAGAACCCTCTGCGAGGAGCCTCCGCCGCACGAATTTGAGGCGGCGAGCTTACCAGAATGGCATATCAAAGATTGAATGTGCGCCCCATGATGCTCCACGAAACCACATTGTTTGACGACGACCAGATGCGGTTGTGCTTACGCCGTATCTGCGGGCCATCGCAGGCGGGCGATAGTTCCTTCAGCATATTTCGATCACGACGAACCGCTGTTGCCGTCATCTACGCATTGCTGCCGCCGCAGAAGCCACTTACCGAGAACCACATAGAGTACCCATCGAGTGAACGCCGCAAGATCGATGGCAAATTGTAGAGTGAACCCAAGACGCCTTCCTCGACTGTGTAACGACAAATAGAAGCGGGTGCAGAACCTGCAGCATCGTGATGTGATAAAACGACGAGCGGTTCTGGTCAAGGGTTGGTGACATATTCGCAAAGGCCGTATACAGTGGGAAGTAAATCTCTGTATAGAGCTCCCTTTCCTATACTCGTACCCAGGAACGCCCACAGACTGAGTCTAATGTTTCAGCGCATCAACAGCCGCCATTCGAAGTCTGTTCCCTTACGGAAAGATGAAGCCTAATTGACACCATAAGAGAACAAGAAGGCACGCACTGCATCCGGAGCCCAATCGTTTCTACATCGGTCCAGCCGATCCACGGCGGGAGAGCGGCGTTCCGCATGAAATATCAGGGAACGAAAGAAGAAAAATACACATGCATGCGTAGATGTGTAGTCTCCAAAGCATTACGTGTCGTGCCGCATGAAGCTTGAAGGTTTGAGTTCAAATGTGAGGCAGAACCGCATCGTCACCGAATCCTCGTCGCGTGGTGTCCTAACTCTAATATCAGGTGGATGCCATGAATAGTATGATGTTCGATGTTAAGGGTCCACGGTGCGGCCCCCTGTACACTGCGCAGCCGGGTTCAGCCCTGAACGTGCAAGTCAGTTGGTCGCTTCTAAGAAGATACTCTGACGATGCCCTACCCTGATCATCACAATGACGCTACAGCCTCCTAGCTGAATCAGTATAGCGCGAGACGGATCACGGCGTACCACAAGCTTCATGGTTCCATATATTGCGAACGTCTGGAGCGACGATCAGCCTGTCTTGCTGTTCTGAGACCACATGCATGAGACGATGTTCTAAGCTCAGGGCAATCGTATCATGCTGATTCAACCGCAGTTTCGAAAATGTGCAAAGCCAACCGAGGGAAGTAGAACAACACTCAATAAATGATAAATAAGCACAGCAAGTCGTGACCATAAATCATGGAGCGTGAGCAGTATACAGATGGCAGCTGCACTCTTTCAATAGGAGCATCAAAAGGCCGTATGTCAGCGCGGATCTGATATAGCTCAGGCGATATATTCAGCGTTCTCGGGACAGTCGCGGGCAATCTAGAGGTTATGCATTCAGTACATCGTAACAAACGCTATAAGTATTGACTGACATGTCCCTCTTGCTGACACTTATAGCAAGTCTTGTTCTTGTTGGGGTTGCCCACTGGCACTCCGGTCACGCCATCGGCTACGGTGGCACCGGGGGGAGCCAAGCAATCCCTGGATAACAATGATAGTGAGATGGAGAATTTCAACTACATCAAATATTTGAAATGAAAAATTACCTAGCCATATGGTTAGGACCTCCGCAGCGATAACATTTCACAGGGGGAAGGGTCGCGGTGTTCAGGGCTCGTCCAGGAGGCGGGGCACGAGTGGCAAACCCGGCGGCACCTCCACCTGGGCAAACTCGTGCGATGTGGCCGAATCGACCACAGTTCTAGAGTAGCACATGAGAACGCAGATCATCTTCGATTTCGGGGGACGTACGTAGCACTTCTGATTAGAGCCCTGCACCCTCAAGCTCGGGCATTCTGCCTGGATATGGCCTACACCACCGCACGAGTAGCACTGTTTGGCAGCCACGGTGCGAGGCTGGGGGCATGCAGAAGATTCATGCCCGGGCTGGCGGCAATTATAGCAGAGACGCTGCTCCGACGTACAATTCTCCGCGATGTGACCCACTGTGTCAGAACGGTCATTATAGCGCGCTAGTTTACGTTCTAGCTAGAGCAAGACGCACAGTTTCCGCACTTGAAACAACCCTTCCTGCTGAACTGATACGCCATCCTGCCCAAACTTCTCAGAGATCCTGAACCTGAAAGGGGTAGCGGGGTTGAGATCTCGAGTCGCGATCACCTCAGCAGTACTCACCTCGCTTCCCTCTTCCAATCCAACTACTAGCCCTTCACTTTCCTCTCCTCCTCCTGCGTAGGATAAGGACCGACAGAGCAAGATGGGTAATCGTGATCAAGTGAGACGGGCTGCTATCTTTCTGACAAATGGCCAAGACCGGCCCTAAATGCCCGAATCAAGTGCAGCCGTCGACTTGTCCTGTCGCTCTGATGTGGTCCGCTAATAGTCGTCTGCTTCGCCGTCGGCGTCCTTCACATAGAATGGAACTTGGGATATCTACGTCGGGCAGGGCCTGATGATTCGCGGTCGTCTTCTAGCAACTTCACAAAGGCCCTGACCACATGTTGTTCATTTGCTCGACGCCAGTGACGACGTGGTCCCAAATTAAAACGGGTTACCCGGCACTGCGCGTCATACACAATAACATGCTCCGCGAGCGCGCTATACCAAACGCCGTTCCGTCCAGAACGGCCGCAACGTGCGACGCTGGCAGTTGCGAGTGTCGTGATTCGGATCTCCGCCCACTACGCCCGAGCATAAAAGCATTCGTGGGTACCCTTCCTTTTTTCGGGACGCTTCCTCTTCCCCCACTCAAGCGTGCGTGCGAGGTGCGTTCTCTGTAGCCTCTGATGACCCTGGAACCTCGATCGATGTCCGAATAGCAGGTGTGAGCCGCCGCCCAGATCCTTGCATGCCTTCCAGCGAGCAGCCGACCTTCGCCCCCCTGTATCCATCGCGCTTCTTGTTGGGGTGCAGATGTATTTCGCTTAAGGTCAGTGTCCTCGCCACTGCAGATTGGGTTCGAGATTTGAGATTCGGCGTCCAGATGCTTAGCAGGCCTTCTTCGAAGTTGTCGACCACCCCAACAAAACGCGTAGTAACGAGCGCGCGCAGAATGGCTACGTGTGTGGAAGGATGGATGTGAGGTGTTCATACCAGCCGTGCGTTTGTCCTTCGCCTTCATTCCTATCAGCCAAATATCTGATCTTGCGTTTATAAGTAGCATCTGTTCTTGGCAGTCGCTTCGCTCAGCTTTCAATTGGAGAAGGAAGTACCCCATATGTAGTTGGAAAAATATATTGCTTTATGCTATGCTTAATGTGGGCGGTCTCAATACGACTGCCCTGATGTCGACAATGCGTGCAGGATTCTTCAAGAACAGCCGATAATGATGAAGGTGATCATGATCTTTCCGTCAACAACACTTTCACTGTAATCGCATGCAGCGAAAGTCTTCTGCTTGTACAACATGTTTCACGACGTACTTCATGGGCGATGTAATACCTGAGAAATATGTCGCCTGTCCCAAGACCTTGCATTTTGCGGGTTCATTTGAGCTGCACATCGTAGCTGCACAAAGACTAGCAATTCCCCCTGCGCTGTACGATATAGCATTTGAAATAAGAAGTCATAAGGAGGGGACATTGCGTGATTGATTGACTGAGCCGGTGAACTTTGCTCGCCTCTGTGGCTATAAAGTCTTATGTACATGTTCTCCTCACTGCGTCCAACTCTGTCCCTGGTTCTGAAAGACTGTATGTTATATTCCTCGAATTTGCTCAGTCGGTTTATCAAGGCCGTCGTTCCTTATCTCGGCATCCCCATGGACTACTTTAGCCCTCTTAGTCATGCAACTTGATAGTCATGCAACTTGAAGGGCAGCCGCTCCGGACGCACGGACACTGACTCGTCTGGCTGCGGACTGCTCTCTTGAGATAGCTGTGCTCCTCATCCGCATCCCTTCACCGCCCCTCGCGAAGATCTGCAGAATGGCTTCGGAAAAGCGTCAGAAGGCGATTGACCTGTCCCATCACCTATCCTATGTCTCACGGGCTAGAACCACCTCACCCCTGAAGGGTCTCTCGAAGTACATGGGGCGGCCGGGCCTGATCAGTCTCGCTGGAGGTCTGTAGGACTATCTTCTACCATGCGAAAGGGCGCTCACAGACGCTCCAAGGGATGCCTAGTGAGACATACTTTCCCTTCGAGACTGTCAGCGCGGATGGTGAGATCATCGAGATTAAGTCAATCGTCAGGAGCTCATGATCGTCCAGTGCTTGTTCCGGACTCGTTCACTTTGAAGGAGACTGGTCAGGAGTCGGGCATATCATGGTTTTGGAAGCTGTTCGCCAGGTCAAACAAGCCAAAGACAGCGCCAGTCTCCATTCCCAAGTTCCCAGAAGCGCCCGGAGATGTGAACCTTGCTGTCGCATTGCAATACGGAACGGCTACTGGCATCCCCCAGCTCCAGAAATTCATTAAGGATTTCGTGGATAAGGTATACCAACCGGCCTATAGCGACTACTCTATCTTGGTTCAGACTGGTAACACGGATGGGTGTGTTCTACTTCGACTCGTGATGAGCTCGTCTATAACTCACACGACCTCTGTTAGTTGGTCGAGGGTAATGCAGACCATCATGAACCCGGGAGAGGGCTTCTTGACAGAGGAATGGACCTATCCGTCCGCGGTATCAGCCAGCAAGCCGTTCGGAATGCACCCTGTCCCAGTCGCGATGGACAAGGATGGGATGAGTAGCATCGATCTTCGCAAGGTCCTCTCTGAATGGGATGAGACAGTTCGTGGATGCCGGCGGTATGCTCAGTCGCACTTCGAATTGACATAACATTGACCCTAAAGCACAGCCCTCATGTCATGTATACTGTTCCCGTCGGACAGAACCCGTGTGGCTCTGTAGGTCTCCGTCGCCTCTATTCTGTGTTATTACTCACAACTATGTCAAGACCATGGGCGCCACGCGCAAGAAGGAAATCTATGACGTCTGCGTAGAATATGGTGAGGGAATGAATAATTGAAACCCCCTATCCCAACGAGCTAAACCTCTTCGACCAAGATGTCATCATTGTCGAAGATGATCCGTACTTCTTCCTTCAACAAGGCGACTATGTCCCCAAAACAGATCGCGGTTCAGAGTCTGCGTCTCATCTCAACGATGAGGATTGGCTTTCCAGCCTCGACCCCAGCTACTTGAAGTCAATCGTTTCGATACCTTTGTAGCTGCTGAACTTATGCTTGCATTGGACAGATTCGATTATGAAGGTCGTGTCATTCGACTTGATACCTTCTCTAAGGTAAGTACACTTACGGGCGCACGCCTCTATGGACCCTGATGAGTACCATAGTATATTGCACCTGGTTCGCGATTGGGCTGGCACACGTGCAACCCTCTGTTCGCGGAGAGGCTTGAGAGACAGGGGGAGACCAGTGCGCAGGCGCCGTGCGGCTTCGGTCAGGTATGTACAAACACCCCAGTTTATCGTCTATCCCGGTAACCGGGGTCTCGTGGACAGAGCCTCGTCACACAGCTCTTGATGACTTGGAAATACGATGGATATATCCGATGGCTGCATGGTACGTTCATTCAAATTGAGGTTGTATACGTTTGCTCACGCAGGATTGCAGGCCTAGCTGTTCAGTACAAGGCGAGGCGCGACTTCTTCATTGACTGCCTCGCCGATGAGTTCCACTTCGAACCCTCGTCTTCGGAGATCAGTTTCTGGAAGGGCTGCCAGGTGTTCGATGCCTACCCGAAGCAGTCTGGTAAGAGATTGTTTATGTCGGAAAAAGGCTTGGGCACCAAGTTGTTCAGCTTTGTGCCTCCGTCGTCTGGGATGTTCATTTGGGTGCGTCCGCCCAAATATTAGTGTTTCTTGCTTATTCAAACACCATTTAGATTCAAATTCACTTCGAGAACCACCCCACATATCGTTCGCGGCATGCGGACGAGCCGGACGAACGCCTTGAGATGCAGCTGTGGACGAAGATTGCCGAAGCTGGCGTCCTGGTTTCTCCGGGATGGTTCTTTGCAGCTGATACCGAGAACCCGCCCACGGATGAAGTGGAGGGCCACTTCCGCATTAGCTTCAGCAACTCCGACGTGCGTAGTTGACTGATTTTCTTAGACTACTCGGAGGACTGACGATCACATCTGCAGTTCGAGTCGCTTAAGAAGGCAGTACACGTTTTCTCCAAGTGCACCAAGGATTTCTTTAAGGCGTAGATGGGTGTCCCTGTATTCTGGCTAGGTATACGGTTGTAATGGATGTGCAATAGAGCGTTTGTTTGTTCGATATACTACACTTCACACAGACGATGTGCGCGTGGGAATACTTTGCCACTGGGTCACAAGTGCACGGGCGGGCGCCTAAATGCAACGCCAACTTGCTTGCCCTCATCCCTGTCGACCTGCCCTAAAACTTCGCGCCTCCCGATCGCTAATGTCCGCAGACGCGTCCGCCGCGTTCTCCCCCGACATCCAACGAGCTCTCCAGCAGGCTGTTGGCGACGCGAATGATGCTGCCAATGCTGCTAAGAAGAAGAAATCCAAGCGTGCGCGTGATGCGGACGGTACGCCGTCTGGTGAGAGTACCGATACCTCCGCGAAGAGGAAGAAGTCCAAGCAGCGCCATGACGCGTTTGCAGGCGAGATCGCGTCTGGGTCGGATGTTCCTATGAATTTGGCGGATAGCACGTCTTTGGAGCAAGGGGCATCGAAGAAGAAGAAGAGAAAAGACAAGGAGAAGGAGCAGGAGCAGGGGAGCCAAGCGGAGGGAACCCGGCCCAGCCAGCCTGTCGATTCACCTGCGGGCGACCCGACGTCGTCGGCGGACTTTATCTCTGCTGTTGTCGCGGCAGCATCAGCCACCTCTGGGCAGCATGTCCACCCTGAGCATGGCGTGCATCTCGACCAAAGTGTGTCCTCCTTCCTGCCTTTTGCAGGGGAGTTCGCGCCGTACCCCTACGCCCCCCAGCCACATCCCGACCAGTTCGCGCCCCCACAGAATCCTATGTTCCCCGACCTCTCAGGTCTCGTGCCCGACCTGAACCTCCAGTCGAGCGAGGATCTTCTGCGGACGCTGCAGGAGTTCGACCTCTCGAGGGTCATGAACGTCCTGCGGACCCTGGGCGAGGCGGCGACTGCAGCAAACGTCTCGGTCACCGGGCAGCCTCCTTATATGCCGCACATCCCCCCTGGTCCCCCACCTGTTAACCAGCAGCCTGTGAGGTCGGATGTCATAGTCGGGCGGCCGCCTAGGCAGAAGGAGACAGAGCAGTCCGGTGCTGAACCTGCGCCCTCCAATCTCCCGCCACCACCGCCACTCCCAGAACCTGACAACCCAGAGCATGCACACATGCTGGCGAATGTGTGGATGAACGCCACAAAGCTAGCAGAGTTGGTCAAGAGTGAAGGTGCGCCCTACCTACTCTTTAGTATACGCACCCTTCTGACATGTTCGGATACCCATTAGGCCTGGTATATAAGAAAGGCAAGTTCTCGGCGATTGAAGAAGCCCAGCTGAACACAGCAGTCGAAAACTACCGTGTGGTTAGTGTTCACAATCCAAGATTGCCTTCCTGCTTTGGCTCATGTAACATCCCTACAGTCGAGAGGCCTTTCGCAGGAACAGCTCAACGAGATTATCTTCTCGAGAGAACGGGGCCGTGACACGTTCTGGTCTGAGATCAGTATGTAACCGTCCCATTCCCATGCATGTCATCGACTAACGAGTTATCCCCCCGTAGCGTCATCCTTACACCTGCGACCAATCATTGCTGTGTACCATCATGTTCGTCGAACGCGACATCCTATGGGGCAACAAGGGAAGTGGATGCCGACGGAGGATGACCTCCTGATTCAGTGAGTGCCAATGAACTGCCTCAAACTCGCAATCTGATCAAGCCTTTAGAGCTGTCGCTGACCTGGGCCAGCAGTGGGAGAAAGTCAGTCAAAGGGTTGGCCGGATGTCTTCGGACTGCAGAGATAGATGGCGCAACCACTTGCAGGATCGTGGCAACCGACGTTCGGGTATGTGCCTCGTCATTCACAGGGTATTCGGTGTGATCATGCACGCATTAAAGCCGCTCATTAGGGGCTTGGACTAAGGAAGAGGAAGAGGAGTTGACGCGCATAGTAACGGAGCAGATTGCCCAGAGAGGCGGGGATATCGACAACGATATATTCTGGGGTGTCGTCAGTCAGCGCATGGGCGGGAAACGTGGCCGGCAACAGTGTCGCATTAAATGGTAAGGGCATACTCTGCTGCCGCAGGAGTCATGGCTCATTGGTTCCTCAGGACGGATTCTATCAGTACACAGATAAAGAACCAGGGCGAACGGCCGCGGTGGGGTCAGACGGATGCTTACATCCTAGTTCACAAGTACGTGCAATTCCGGCATAGTTTTGACATGTGTCTCACCGACTCCCAGGGTTGATTCTCTGAATGTTCGCGATGACTCCGAGATTGATTGGAAGCTGCTTCCGGACGAACATTGGAACCTCTGGAGCGCACACTCCCTCCAGAGGCGTTGGCTAACCATGAAGCGGGGCATCAAGGGGCACGAGGAAATGACGCATACAGGTGCGAACTTACCCCGCATTTCATAGGCGAGCGAACGTTGATCCACCTGGCTAACTAGAAATCATGGAGATCCTGAAGACTAAGAAAGCGCATGCGCTGCCTATGCCGACAGCAAGCAAGAAGAAGAAAAGCAAAGTGACGAGCGCGGCGGACGTTGTGGATGCAGATGAGGTGGAAGAGAGCCCGGTAGCAGGTTCTAGCAGTCAAACTATGTAGTAGATTGCGTTCTAGTGCCAATAATGAGATCGATCTGGTACGAGTTGATGCCTGCGAATTGATGGTGCCAACCTCGATTACATTTATGCGTTGAGCATGCGCCGTACGACTTTGCATGCGGGCGCCCCCTGCCGGACATGGCTCTCACTGTAATCTTGACTTGTTGCTCTTGTGACCAGGCTGTGCAGACGACGTCGCGGGCGGTGTTGCTTACGGTGGACGCTGCAGGATTCCCCATTCCCCGACGCGTTCACGTGACGATGGAAAGACACGACGGCCAAACAAACGATAAGCAGGAATGTTGGCTTCTGTGGGCGCGCAGGCCTCGAGGCGCACACCTCTCCCCTCTAGCGCTGCTTTCGTCTTCCTTTATTCTCGGTTTGCACTCTGGATCCTGCATTGCTTTCCATTCCTTCTCCTGCTGGCTCTCTCCTTCGTATTTATTCCGCAGACATGGCCCTCAGCCACTCGCCGCGCAAGGTGGTCCCGCTCGCGAGTGGCGATGACTGGGTCCCTCGACCGAGGGTAAGGTCGGCCGTGCCGACCGTCACAAAACGCGTCTTCTTCTGCGGAGTGGTCGTCGAAGGCTCGGAGGGTGGTCGAGCAATCCCGCCAGGTGTGTATTCTCACCTGCTATCCCACCCTGACGGTCTAGTAGACATCGCAGGAGAACACCGCACTCACTGGTCACTCAGATGTGCAAGACCTCATAGCTTCGCTTGGCGAACCCCTCGATCTCGATTCAGACACGGAACAAGAAGAGTCTGCTGCGCAGTCTTCATCAAATTCAGATGCTGATGGGTCGCCAACAGTGAGTTTCACTGCGTCTTGTGCAGAATATTAGGGGAAGTCAACCACGCATAGGGAACTCGCCGTAGGGCCATGACGAACTCGTCCGCCCTCGCAGATGTCACGAAGGAATTCCTGTCCACGGAACGGACATACGTGGGCCGCCTCAGGACGCTCAAGGCCGATTACGCGGATCCCCTGCGCCTATTTGCCCGAAGCAAGGATACATCCATATTGCCTGCATATGCAGCTAAAACCCTGTTCGGTAACATTGACAATATCTTGCCTGTGAACGAGGCCTTCCTCGAGGACCTGGAGAAGATGGATCAACCGAATGGTCCCGGAATCGGAGACGTTGCGCTCAAACACTTTAAGAAGTTGCGCGGCTTCGAGCATTACAAGCAGTATTATGCCAATAGGGCAGAAGCGCAGGCGATCTTCGAAAGGGAAATGAAGAAGTCGCAAGGATTCAGTGCGTTTGTCGATGTGGGTCGCAAGTTATGCTGTGTACCTTCGTGCATTTACGCCTTGTCTCAGCGTATCAAATATTCCTCGGCTGACACCAAGAACCGCATCGGTCTGCGCGAGCTTTTAATGGAGCCCGTGCAGCGAATACCGCGCTACACGCTCATGTTCCGTACGATGCTGAAACACATGGCCCCAAACGAACCCCAACGTGCAGCATTGGCCGAGGCGGATGAGATCGCGTCTAAAATAGCGCTAGCGGAGGAGGACGAGCAAACGAAGCGTGCTGCGATTATGTATTGTCTCAGCGCAAGTATTGAGGACTTTCCCCCAGCCCTGGTGTCTCATGCGCGGCGCTTCATTGACTGCATAGATGTGGAAGACGTGCCTATTGACGGGCCATCGACCTTCTCTGGGGGAGGCTCGGCAGCGCAATCTGGAGGAAACCTCCACTGCACTCTGTTCTTGTTCGACGACAAACTCGTGATAGTGAGGCGGCCCAGTGAGAAGGGCGGCCGCATGCTCGCAGGTCTGGACAACCCGGACAAAATGGCGAAACCTGGTCCATTTTCTCTTAATAAGAAGAAGAGCGGGATGAGCTGCAAGGGTATGGTTGACCTGACTGACGTCGTTGCTACCGACGTCGGTGGCCCGAGTACGTCATAGGTACAAATTCGTAATGTGTGGCTGACCTTGGTGTTCCAGATTTCCACTTGTACCTAGAGGATCCTCCTCAAGATCAGGATCATCGTTGGGTAGGCCGACCTTTCCGGACATTGTCGGTTGTGCATCCGCCTTCACCCATCGTTTATGACTCCGCGGCAGCGGAGGCGGATAAAACGCGCTTCCTCGAGAATCTGTGGGGTGTCCAGGGCAGGTACAGAACGAAGAAGGGACAATCTGTCGTGTTGTGTGGCGAAGAGCGCGAAGTTGAGGATCGTGCAGGAAAAATCACGATCGCAAGAACCTACTTTAACGTGTACACGAGGACTGCGTTCTTACAAGAAGCAAAGAAGGTGTGTGGCAAGTGGCCAAGAGCGCGTCTGATGAGTCGGCGCTTATATGTTTTCCCAGACCAAGGCGGTTCTGCACATTGACCCTTTAGGTTCGGCTGACCCCATTCCTTTTGGTGACAATGGCCCACCGCTGGTTATTGCTAGGGTGCAGCCCTTGGCCGGTGAACTATCTCGTTATAAAGTCACGTCGAGCGAACCGAGTGACGACGAGGATGAAGACATCGTGCAAACTGCTCGTGTACCCGACCGGATAGTATACACAAGTATGTAGTCTGGTACACTTCACATAAAGCTCTAGCTGATATCGTGTAGTTCACCAGTATGGCCTGTTCAAGTTCCGCACAGGGAAGAACTCGATGCCTTCGACCCCAACAGCGACCAAGTCGAGAGCGGCGATTTTTGGTTTGGACGCAATTTCCCGCAACCTCTTGTTCCATGCCCGGTCCGCGACTGCAGTGGGTGATTTTATTAACGGCTCGACCAGCGGACATAGGAGGACGAGGACTACGCCTTCTGTGAGCCGCTCCTCGATATACACGGACACGACCGGCGACAGCTTCTCGCGATTCTCGCGAACCAACTCGACAACTACAACAGCTACCTCCGTTATGGACGATCAGTCTGCCAACATGTCAGCGAACAGCCGGCGGTCGCGCTCCTTGTCGCGTGCGAAGAAGCTCATCAAGCGCGCCAAGTCACCCAAAGACGGAGAATCTGGGACCGACCAGGATGCGTCGCCCAGGCGAAGCAACCTCGCACTATCTCCGATTGTCCGCGTGAGGACATTATCCAACGCGTCGTCCGATACACCCACCGACGAGGACAGGGACAGTAACGAGTACTATGAGCCGCACAGGGTCGTCATGGACGACTCGGAACACGACTTGGCTATGCGTCTGGAGCTAGCCCGCCGAAATAGCCAGAATCAAAGCGAACAGCAATTCTCGCCGCTCGTACTTGAGACTCCATTGGAGGATACAATCTATGAAAGTATGTGTACACGATTGAGCCGTTGATGGTTAGTTCATCCTGCTTGGTAGATGATCCTCCCAATACCAACCGCCCATTCTCGAGGGCGTCCCGACAGTTGCCAGAACTCCCCGACGTGCAGAGTCAACGTTCGACGACTCCGAGGCCGACAACACCAATGAGGCCAGTTACTCCGGATTCGGCTCGTAGGACTCGCTCGCTCTCTCGGAATTCCTCAGAGCGACGGCCCATGGGCCCACGCACGCCCTCCCCACTTCCTCCTTCGAGAAGTCCGCACGTATTCCCGTCCACTGAAATACCTTCCGGTGATGCAGATGATGACTTTATACTTGAGCCCACTTTGGTCAACACGCCTCAGCCCCCCGTCACACCCACCCGTACGCCACTACCCCGAAGCAGACGACAGCCGTTCGACCCTACGGGCAATCTCGACTCTACACCGAAGGCGGAGGCACCGATGTTTCAAGGGATTGTGGAACCGCTCTCCATTGTGAAGAAGACGTCGCTGCGGACGGGTAACACTTCGCCCACACAAGGGAAGAAGACGGGCACCTCCTCGCGTGGCTCGCCGAAGGGGAAGGGATCCCCTCGTAGATCCTCAGCACAAAATCGCCCCTCGCGAATACCCGTGCTGCAGGTCAACCCTACGACGAACGAGGAGGCTTTGCGTCTAATTAGATCTGTTGAATCTACCAAAGAAGATGTAGGCATAATCATCGCTCCCGTCGTTACAAGACTGATTCATTCTCCTCAGATCGAGTCTTCGCGTCGGGCAATCAAGCGCATACGGCTGGAGGCAGAGAGGTTGCGTTCAGCCGTTCCTGGCGTGGCTAGCGTGGGGTCGTCTGAGGATCTCGACCGACCTTTATCGCCACTCCGCCCGGCCTCACCACTTAAGGGACTTCGTGCTCCTACACGGACTACTGCTCCATTAGTACGCGCTCGACCCATATGATGCTCGCACAGAACTAATTGCCTTTGATATGAAGACGAGGGAAGCTCAGGCTCGTATGGAAGAGATGCAGCGCCTTATTGCAAAGCGCACTGCCGATGGGACCGGCCGCACTCGCAGTCAGAGCGTGTTCAGTTCCGCTGGCAGCGCGCCTTCCGCTTCACGGCTATCAGAAACTCCTCCAAAGGCCACCGAAGTGACGCGTTCGTTGGAGGAGCTCACTGACCAGGTAGACGACTGCCTAATTAAAGCGCTGAAGAACCAAGACAGTCTACAAGACAACCTGGAAGTGTTTGTGACACAGGTCAAGGATGTAGGTGCTCATGTATATCCATGCACCATCTAGAGTGTCAACATATTCCACAGAAATCCCTAGAGATCGAGCGCATAAAACATGAATTAGAAACTGTGAAGCAGCGGTGCGAGTCCTTGGATATCTCAGTGAAGGAAAGCAATGATGAGAAGGAGCTGATGTATACGGTGAGTCGACAGATAACTGCGTAGTCGATGCGTACTGAGCTAGGTCCAGCTTTTTAACGAGGAATTGGACACCATGTATAATGATGCTCAACTCCCCGACACTGAGGGGTGGGATGCGCTGACCCGTGATCTAAGCCACACCAAGCAGGAGAGAAATGTCCTATCGTTGGAGAATTCGTGAGTAAACGTACTCATCCCCGTTCGCCTCCTTACTAATGGATTGTTAGAAAACTCAAACGCCGCTTGATCGAGGTGGAGATGCAGAACGAAGAGTGCGTTTTTCGTCTTTCGCTGCTCATTTGCAGTTGATTCATGATTACTATCATCAGGTGGGGAGCGATCTTACGAAAACATGGCCTTATACCTTGATGCTCCAGATAGCTTTTTGTGATTCTTGCTTTATTTACTAATTTCTACCCCCATCTGTAGACTACGCACGTCTTCGTACTTCATGTATATCTGTATTCATGTTTCCTGTATATTACTTCTTGTTGCAACCTACGCTACAGCTTTATTTTTAGTCTCACAGTGAATGCAGGGTCTTGTAATAATCCACGTCTTGTCAAAACGGTGGCGGGATAGGCTTGGCGCTGGTTCTTCAAAAGGCAATAGGCTCTTTGACCAGGACGCCCATTCCCAATTCGCGTACTGTCGACCTGCTCCCAATTCCACCTTTGACCTTTTCTTCCGTCATCTGCGCCGGTATGTCGAAACGAGGTGCATCGCCTACACCCCAAGGTGCCCTTATCAAGAGAACGCGCTCTTCGACGCCCCCAACAAATCAAATAGCTATTTCATCATCCAACGATGAACGGCAACAAGCACTCATTCGTACCGTTCAGCGCACCAGTAGCCTTGAGGCCCCAATAGTTAATCTTGCGGGATCGCATGGGGTGTGTGTGCTCTTTTGGAGCGTGCATGTCGTTCACAAGCGTTGTTAACACGAGCTTTCAGGCAGAGATACTGAGCTGTAGGTTCGACCCTACTGGGCAAAACATTGCGGCATGTTCAGCAGACAGAAGCGTTTGTATGTACTCTTGCCTCTATTATTCTAAGAGATGACTTATCCTGATGATTTTCAGCGTTGTGGCGGACATACTCGCCAAACAACAACTATGGCCTCCTGCCTAACCTGCACAAAGCACCTATCCTTGACCTGCAGTGGTCCCTCTTCTCTTCTGTGATATACACAGTTTCCGCAGACCAAACTCTCAATGTAACAGACCTCACCACAGGTCAACGCCTACGGAAGCTGCGTGCCCACCGCGGCATCATCAACTCGCTCGACAGGACACTGGCGGGAGGCGCGGGAGTCGAACTCGTGGCTACTGGCGCGGACGATGGTACAGTGAGAGTATGGGAAGGTGGAGAGGAAGGACCAAAAGCACCAGTCAGTGTGTTCGAGATTGGGTGCCCTGTCACATCAGTCTGTTGGAGTGCAGATGGCTCCAGTATATTTGCAGGCGCACTCGATAATGAAATCCACGTAGGTTGTTCCAGTGTCATGACATCCTTGACGCTGACATGTTGACATCTCCTGTAGGTGTTGGATATGCGCAAACATGAGCAGGTCTACAGCCTGCAAGGACATACTGATACACCTACCTCGCTTTCCCTCTCTCCCAACGGCAACTTCTTGCTCTCCCCCTCTTTCTCCTCACAAACCATTATTCACGACGTGCGGCCTTTCTCTCCATCGCCGGCTCGGGTGCATCGTGTCCTCATGGGCGCACCAGCCGGCTTCGAAAATACACTCTTGAGAGGTGCATGGAGTAAAGATGACAACGGTCGGCGCGTCGCTGTAGGGGGTGCGGATCGAACAGTATGCATCTGGGATGTCGAGAGTGGAAAGGTCCTTTACAAGGTAAGTCACTTGAAGCTGGAGCGACTTGGTTGGGCTCATAAACTTTGTACTTAGCTTCCCGGCCACAAAGGAACAGTTACGTCGGTTGACTTCCATCCAAAGGAGCCCATTAGTATGTCGCAATCGGGTTTCTTTCACTCGCCCGACTGATCATGTTTGTTTAGTCTTGACTGGCAGTAAGGACGCAACTATGCTTCTGGGCGAAATCGAGCCTAGTCTTGCTGTCTGAAAACGAAACGGCACTCTGCTGTATTGGATCTGTCTTGGCCAACGGCAGTATCGATATTGAGCACGTGGGACTGGCCACTTGTGCTTGCTCTCCTGGGCGCTAATGTTATATGAACATCTTCTAATGTGCAACAATGTTGCTGAGGGTACGTAAGAAACTCTACATTGGTTCGACTCCCCTCCAGATCGTTGCGAACCATCCCCTCTTCTCAGTATCGAGGTTTCGCGCGTTGTTATCCAACATGAAGCCGCAGCGACTGTAGATCCTCATTACTGCTGGATCCCCTACATTCAAACATATCTCATGCTTGGCGATCACTGCCGATTCTCCTGCCCGTGCCATCTCACTGGGAGTCTCAGCACCAAGGTAATATCGAGTCACCGTTCGTACCATGGCTTCTGCGATGCCCTTCCGTCTGTACTGTGACAGAACGAAGACGTTACGGATGGCAATTGTGCGCCGCGTCTCCCGTCCGACGAGAACGTACCCTGCTAGACCCTCTCGGATGCGGTAAGCCCATAATCTCCGCGCCTCTACACCTTCGCGTATGATGTTGCGCGCCGTCTCGGGTGACACCGGATTGGGCCCATGACTTGAGAATTCGACGAACAAGGGTATGAGGGTGTCCACATCGCTGAGCCTTGCCAACGATACCGGGTAATCGTGGACCATAGAAGATGGAGGTAAGGTCGATAGCGTGGCACAGCACGCGCGAGAGTGGAAATACGGATCTGGTGTCTTCAGCTGGACGCCTCGCTTCACCATGAAGGCTACCCACGACTCGATAAATGCATTTACTGCCCTCTCAGGGCCCAGCACTTTATCCATTAGGTGTGGGTTGACTACAGTCGGGAGTGTTTCGGCAATGAGAGTCGCTGCTGCATCGATGTCGGACGCGTCGCCTTCTAACGAAGGATCAACGTGGCTCGGTGAGGCCATCACCCAAGAGAAGTTCTTCGCATGCTTCGTCAGGGTTAATCTGTGAGTCTACCCCATTGATTGTCTAAATTGGGGCGAAAGAATGGACCACGCGTACAGTAGCTCATCTTCCCTGTATACCGCCAATAGCGCCCCCATAGGAGCGCCCCATCGCGCCTGTGAAAGGACCTGCGATTTATCGCCGTAGTCCAAGAGGGATCCCAGTGCGAAGTTCATGGAGTAATCATCGTAGTCGGCAATGGCCCTGGCGAACTCATGAGGACGCTCGAACTTCATGACTCGGAGGGTAGACATGGTGATTTGGCTACCACTGCTGCATCGTCCTCGGCAGCACCCTCCTTTAATAGCTGCGGCCCAATGGAATATATGCCATAAAAGTGAGTCACATTTGACTGATGTATGCGTTTCCCTTCCGCATGGTACCATCGACTACTTAGGATCGTCGAACCACAGTTCTTAGGTATCTTTGACATTCCATATGGACAAGAGGCGCTGCGGTTCAATACAAGATCATCTGAGCAACCCTAACATGACTCAAGTGGTCAAACGATACGAGGTAGCTGAGATTGAGATGTGTCATCTCAATCTCAGCTACTTCTTGCTGTTCATTTGTGCGAAGCTTGCAACCTACTCTCAAGGACAGAATGTGCGACAGGTAATGAATCAGTGGATTAGCATGCACAAGCGTTTCACCGGTCTATGGACCACGAATACGTGCGTCCCTCAGCAAATCACCCCATGGGAGCCCTCCGATTGTGGCAACGGCCGGGTCTCATACTGATGAATCCAAGGTGAATCCATAGCATTTGTCCAAAGGCTCGAACATTGCTCTCTCATCATGACCCTTAGTGCGTTTGTAAGCAATGTATGTCTATGATTGCATGTTCCATCCCTTAAATCGTAAGGTGACACATTGCCTGTGGTTGCATCGTTATCTAGCCGCGGTGTGGTTCATGCGCGCTTGCCGTACTCCTTGGCATCTACGGACTCGTCTTCCTCCTCCGTGTAGACTCCCGTCTCGGCGTACGCCCGGTGCTTCTCTGCCCATGCAACGGCATCACGTCGTCCAGTAGTAATGTCCACACCTATCACCGATGGCGAGTCAATTTCCGCTACTCCAGAGCTAGAAAGGCACTGCAAATGGATACGTACCGAACCAGATAACGAGACTCGCCGCGGTACACAGCGCGAAGAGAAACGGGAAGCCCTTCCAGTTATCGCCTGTGTTGTTGATGATCGCTTGGATGACGTTGGGTCCGATCATAGACGATGCACGGTTGGACAACCCGAAGAGACCGAAGAACTGGTGACTGAATTCAGTCATGCTTTTTTAGCTTGGGACGACGGAAAGAGACATACCATATTGTCAAAACCAGGAGGGGTCAACTCTGCCATCATCGTCTGCGAGAACGCGTAGTATGGGGCCTGGAACAGCCCGAACACAACATTGTATGCCCTGTAATTGGACGCCGCCGTCAGAATGCACAAATCGTAGTGGACCGCGATGTCTTACCAGAACTCCCATACATTGTGGAAGCTAGCATTCAGATATCAGAATAAAGCAGAGTCACGGATCTGACAGCTACACACCCAAATCTATTCGTCCAGATACCGATCATGCCCCAGAGCGGAATGAAGATCGTGACGACATTTGTTACCACAAACTGTAATAGCACGCAGCAGTTATTAGGATGCGCATAACTGCCATAAACGAAAAACTCACCATCTTCTTTGTGCTGATCTTCCAATACCTCTGGATGTACCAGAATCCTAGAGTGCTGGACGTTCACAGGCGATGAGACAATGATCACAGCGCTACCATATTAGAGTACGGTGCAACGTACCTCGCCGTCGAAGTGATCGCCTGAGCAAGCCCAAGATAGGTGTTCTGAAGGAATGAGAACGAGAACTTGTCATTCTGGCAGATGGATATGAGCGTCCCAGTCGTATTCAGTCCCTACACGGACGGTCTATCAGCGCGCATGCACGATACCAATGTATGGAGAGCATACATCGGCAAGCAAGAAAAATGCCACGAGGTAGATAAACGTGTAAGGGAGCTTCTTGTACTGCTTGAAAGCAATCCAGATCTGCAAAAATGGTCGGTGTGCCGCTCGGCAAGAGATCACAAAGATCGCGGACGAACCTGCTTCCACCCGACGGTGATATAATGCTCGCCCTTTGGCAATGGAGGCCCTGGGCGAGGTTCCTGAAAGATGACTATAACGAGCATCTTAGCATATCACATACCACGCATGAGGGGTCACTACGTACACCACCAAATGCCAGTGATTACCCAGTAGGCGTTAGTTCTGTGCAGATAAAAAGCAACTTAAGTTCGATCATTCTGCTGGGATATCCGGTGGTGTAGACTTACAACACGAGTGTATAGTTGTCTACTAGCGGATTGTTTTGCAAAGGAAGTAACAGAGACAAGTTCAAGCACAAGGTGACGATGTAACCAATGTTACTATGTGTCTAGCTTGCAGCATCAGTGCACCGCTCGTTTATTCGTATACGTTGTCCAGTATGACATACCGTCGAGATGTTGCTGATCCTGTTCTTCTCAAGGCTCTCCTCACGCTCGTACTCTTCGGCGGGTATCTCGCCATTCTCATACTTTTCACGGAGTCGACGCGCGTGTGGGGTGTTGCGCGCGAGCCTAGGGAAAACCGCGGCATAGAAAACGAGCGTTGCTCCGTAGGTGACGAAACCGATTATATAGAGCGCCATGGCTGCACCCCAGCGGGACGGTGCTGCAACGAACTGCCATGTCAGGAGAAGGACAGAGCGCAAAACATAATCTGCGTACAGGTAAGAGACATGCTGGCAAACTGGGCGCCCCAACATATGACGGTGATGACGAAGAGCAACCAACGTCCGAAGGTGCCGTAGTCTGCTGCAGAGCCGATTGTCGTGAATATGGCTGTCATGATCTGCTCCGTGGTAAGACACATTTCATAGGCAGTCCGGTCGTGCAGTGCAACGTACAGCGAAGCTGACGCCGCTCGAGACAAGGACGATGGAGCTGACCGCCTTCGTGCCATTCCCCCATGGGAGAACGCACTGCCCTGACGCGTCGGCAGCCGTGCAGGACGAGCCTGGGCCCTTGACAGGATCATACCCCGCGGAGGTGGCGAGCGATTGAAAGAGTGTCATGGAATAGCCTGCCAAAGCGCGATTAGCATTATGTCCCTCGCTTTTTCATCTATTGCAAGCGTGACGCACCATTAGGACCAACGCCCTGTGATAACATGTCAGTATGAACACTGAACGCAGAATCGTGTAGTCATGCAAGCTCACATTATCTCCGTTGTAGTACACTTTAAGTACACGACCGGTGAGTAGCGGGAGAGGTGCAGCCCGTCAATCTTACGTACTGTAGTAGCTCCATAATTCCTACATTTACCCGTTTACACTTCTCACATTTGTCAATAGTCTTGCAACATACCTTGCGAGTAACCAACGGCTCATCCTTCCTGTCCGGAGCCACTACCGCCACCTGAACCTCGCCGGTGTGTGATTTGGTGATTGTATCTACCACGGCTACATCCTCAGCAGAAATAGGTAGCTCATGTCTTGCCGACATGTCTCGTCAAGCACAGCAGACTCAGTCTCGAGCAAGCAAAGGCGGGCAGGGAAAACCGGGCCCGCTGCATGTCTGGTGATCCAGAGCGCTGTATTTGAGCGGGGTGAATTCCCAGGCACCAAGCACTTATCAGACCCGGAAGGGGGGTGGGGGAAAGCTCTAGCCTTAGCGGGCAGCGAGGAGAGATGATAACAAGATAGACTGCATGCTAGATTGCCGTACCAAGCAGCTCCGCGTTGGACGCTGGTGATCTCGAGCCGTGCATCAGGTCTGCTGTCAGGTGGCGACCGGGGAACACTTGAGCTTCCGATATCCACTAAGGGCCAACAGTTGTTACTAGTTGCTGGCCAACTTCAGAATCGCGGTCTGTGCTATCATGAGTGCCTTACTGTGCCTCAGGGTATGAGGAGTGTGACAATTCAAGCATCACCCGCATTGTGACACACTGTGACCCATTGTGACGCAACGCGTCAAAGCGCGTCCTTTTGTTCCCACGCCGTTAAATCGGTCGGTTAGGGCGTGTCTACCACGCATCGAATACATATCCTCTTCATCGCGTAAATCTACAGTCCTTCCTTCTTTCCCTTGTTCTCCATCTTGCTCATACCTGTGTACCATGGTGCTTGGTTTCTTACTAAAGAAGCGGGCCCCGCCGCCGCCGCCAGAGGCAGTGCTGCCGCCGCCATCGCCATCTTTACCTGCAACAGAACTGCCGCCTCCAAAGCTCCCCACTTCAGAGCCGGAACAGACGCAGCTACGAACCCCCTCACCGTCAGTTGTCAGTGTATCTGCGATACATGGCGCGCCTCAGTCCCCCTCCCCGGCCTCCAGACTGGCAAACTTATCCGTCGAGGGGCGAGTCCGGCAGCACTCCCCCACGCGCCAAGCCACCGCAAGCATGTCTGCGCCCCTTCTTTCCCCCAACCCAGTCATCACGCCCCCTGAGCCCACAGTTAGCTCCCTCGTCAATCACATCACTGCGATACCAGCCAAGACCCTGCATGAGTACACCCTAGCACACATTCCCCTCGTACCGGAGCCCCTCCTTCCTGCCCTCGCAGAGTTCTTTGCTAAAGCAGCCCCGCCACCGAAGCTGCATTGCGTGCGTTGCCATAAAGATTATGTAGACGTTGAGAACGACGATCGCAGCTGCCTGGTGCCCCATGACGACGAAAGTGCCGAGGTCGAGCGTGTCGGACGGGGTGCTAAGAGCGGCAGGTCCGCTGGCGACCCCGGGACGACATATGAGACGATCTGGGGCTGCTGTGGCAAAGTCACGGAAGGCGACGGTGATCAAGGCCCTCCCGACGGATGGTGTTACGAGGGCAAACATACGGTCAGTATGGTGATGTCTGTATCTCCAGTGCAAAATTAATGTATATTATTATAGACCGATATCAAGCGTGCACGCTTCCGTGCCGACTCTACGCCCCAACGCGACAAGCTGACCTCCTGCTTGCGCCTCAATTGTCACGGTATCCGTGACCAGCTCCCGCGGAGCTCCCTCCGTAAACGGCGACGCAGCCTGAACCTAAAAGAGCCTGAGACAGAAGAGGACGGAAGCGAGGGCGAGGAGGACAGCGGGATCGACGAGATCGTCGGCAAGGCAACCAGCAACGGGAAGGGCAAGGCAAGGGGCAAAGGCAAAACGCGCAGTGAGGACTCGCAGATGGACGTCGATCGCGAGCAGGAGAGCGCGAGCCAGGCAGGAAGTGCGCGCGGACGTGGACGCGCCAAGGCGACTGCGACGCCGAAGCGTAGGGGCCGGCTCCCCAAGGCGAAGGCGATTCAACAAGAGGAGGGCAATGGCGGTGAAGCAGACGAGGCCGCAAGCGTGAAATCCGCGTCGGCGCCTACCCCCGCAGCGAAGCGGCGTGGACGTAAGCCGAAGAGCAAAGCATACATTGAAGACTCGGACGAGGAAGCGGACGAGGACGGCGAGCGGCGTAACAGACCACGGACGCGCTCGCAGAGCCGGACGAGACCGCCTGTGTCGGCATCCACGCCTGCTTCGGCCACCAAAGGAAAGTCGAGAGCAAGGAAGTCAAAGGGCGCAGATGAGGATCACGCGGACGCAAAAAAGGACGACGCGGAAGAGCAACCGAAGAAGAGAAGGAAGTTCGAGGAGTGAGGTGCGTCTCGGTTGTGTGCGCTCGCAGTTCGTCGCGCGACGTTAGCACCGACGGACCGAACGTATCGGTAGTGCGCTTCTGGTCGTCATTCACTATTGCTGCTGCCGATCCGAGTGTTGATAATTGGAATATTTGAGGTGCGTGGATGCGCATTTATTCAGTCTTCCTGTTCTCTGAGACGAACCCCCAGTTTTTTTTACCCTCATAGAACCTCTAAAACGCGACACCCACCCATATATACCGCCATGCATCCCATTCTCGTGCTGGCACCACACGGATGCTGATTAATGTATAGTATCTGATCTTATGATTATCTACCAATATGCTTCTGACAATAGACACTGTTCCTGCTTGCACGAGCTTCCTACATGTGTATTAATCGCCACTGCGTATGATAACTCAGTACATTGACCTCTTTGAATTTAAGGCGACTCCAAATTGAGCGTCTATCTGCCTTCACCTCACTTGACTCGACAATTATCTTGTTTCTTCTGAGCTTTGACCTTCTGTACTGAATCGTGAGTCTCTGCGCACTGACCATGACCCACTTTTGTGTGGCCCGGCAAGCGTGGAGCATACACGAGGACAGGCTGCGAGATCCTCGACAAGAGTCCAAGATCTCGAAGCCCGTCCGCCGGTACTTGCCCGTCCTAATACATAAAGGAAGTTCGCCGCTCCTTATAATCCCCCTTGCCTTCGTCCTCTACCCTTACCACTATCGCACACCACCATGTCTACACCCATCGACGCGACCGTCCCCACCGACAATCCGAGCGCGAACTCCGCGTCTGCAGGCGCTGCCGCCACCAACGCGCAGGTTGGCACCCCGGTCAAGTTCCCGCCGTTCCCGCCGCCGCCCTCGGGCGTAAAAATACTACCGTTCGGGTCTACACTCATAGACGTGACCGTCACCACAGGCAATCCGGCCGTGGACTCCGCGCCTGCAGTCGCTGCCGCCACCGACACCCCGGCCGATGCTGCCCCCTGGATCAAGTTCCCTCCGTTCCCGACGCCACCCCCGGGCGTAAAAATAAAGTCGTTCAAGTCTTTCCAGCCGGGAGGCATCACTGTCGTCGCGGACCCGCCGCCGGGCTACGTTGAGCTCGATAGCCAGAAGATCCCAACTGTTCAGCTACTCGCAAAGCACGACCTCACCGCGATGGAGCAGAAAAAGAGGCGCACGCCCAAGACGAAGACCGGTGCAGACGGCTCCGTGCGCAAGCTAACCTGGTGGGAGCAATGGGAGGCTGACGAGTTTATGAGGCGTACGTCGGCCCCGATTGACCAGTGGGTGTTCATCGCCGGTTGTTGCGCGGCGCCACAGCCACTGACGAGACGCGTTGCAGGTCGATTTCGCGCGTCGACCGCCTGCATCAGGCGTCGCAAGAGTTCAAGGCAAACCGATCGTGGCCTGCTGTCGCTTCTGGTGTACCGCAGCTCTGGGATGCCGTACGTTTTGTCTTTCATCGCGTATGCATGTCACTCAACTAGACGTCGACCTACAGTTCCGCCTCTACATCGGCATCATAAGCAGCATCCAACCGTCCATTGGCCGCAAGCGCATGCAACAAATGCAAGCGATGCAGACAGCAATGGAAGAGGAGTCCGAAGATGAAGAGGAGGACGTGAATGGAAAGCCGAAGGAGCGGCAAGTGGTCATGGTCAATGAAGAACAGGCGAAAGTCATAGAAGGGCAACAACAATCCTACCCTCCTCGTAGGACCGACCTCTCGGAGGAGGAGCGGCAGCTGCGAAAGGAGTACTTTCGCGAAGAAAGGGACTCGCGGATGGATGCATTCTTCGACGATACGGAGAAGAACATCAAAATATTCCTCTCCTCGTACTTCCGTGATAAAGGGCTGATCTGGTAGGCCCGTCCTCGTCTAGCATCTTGCGCTATCTTAATAGACTCCAGGTCCGAGCAACGCGTCCGCGACGCGCCTATTCTCATCGGATTCTTCATCAATTTTATCATCCGCAGCCGCATCTTGCCTGAGCACGAAAAGGGTCTACGGCGTGCCCTCTCAGTTACTGAGCTAGCCCGCAATGAACTCCCCGCGACGTTTGTCATAGGCAAAGCTCTCCCGGACGACTTCAGCGCCGGCTGCGAGGCTCTTTTCGGTAACATGTCTGTACTCGTAGACCCTGGTGTGTTTAAACCGCGCGAGGAAGCAGAAGATCCCACGGGTGAACGCGATGCTAAGAGGCAGAAGCTGGATGACGCGGAACAATCCAAAGACCCAGAGGAACTGTTGAAGGAGATGGTAGGCGTTCACAACATAGAGGTGATCACGGGGGAGCAGATCAAGGATCTCGAGAAGGAGGTGCACAAAGAGCGTCAAGCAGCCGACGCGAACGTGAATGGGTCTGAGACCGGCGGTTGGAGCTCAAACGGAGGTGGCTGGGGTAGTGCCGATAACACCGCCAGTGATGGCTGGGGTAACACCGGGAGCAACGACCAAGGTGGTGACTGGACTACAATAGACGTCGACGACGGCGATTGGCAAACCGCTGGAAGCACCTGGGACAACGGGCCAACGCCCAATCAGCTGATGGCCTTCCTAGGCCCTACGGTGCTCCCACTGACGCACACCGCCGGCGTCGTCGAGCGTTCCACGCGGCGCATTTTATCGGTCACGCCCGCCCCGGACAGGAGCAAGCTGCCCAAGAAGAAAGCTAAGCGCAGCGGCGCCGAGAAGGTCGAGGATGAGCTGGAGGGCCGCTTCGCACGGCTGGTCCTCGCGCCGTGGGCGAGCGGGCCGCTTGCCCAGCACACAGACGTGTTCAAGCCCGAGATTCTGCCGCCGTCGCGCGGGCTTGTCGTTGAGGATGTTAGCAAGGACGCGACGGTCGCAAGCGGGGCGAGCAGGCCGCACAACCCGTTCAAGGATGAGATCACTGTCCTTTTGGACCCGTCTGTGGCGGACAAGATGATTGTGGGCATGGGCCTCTCGGCAACGTGGGCACAGCTTGCGCGTCAGGATCTGTCCGGTGTCGATTGGATGGACGAAAAGTCTGCTGATGAGCCGAAGCCTGGGTCCGTTGCTGGCAAAGTGGGCGTGCCAACCTCATTTTGGTACATGGAAAAGCTCCTCTCGATCCTGCCGAGTTATCACTCTGAGGCGTGATTGTTTGGTAATTGTGTGCGGATGCACCTGTACAACATGCTGCTCAAAGTCCACTGCTTTTCATTTGTCTGAAATTGCTCTTAGTCAGTCGACTGAATGTGTATCATACTCCCGTTGCCCAAGATGTACTCATAGCGCCACAAATTTACAGTGGATCTCAATCCTCTCTATGCAATTGAGCCGCAGGTCCCGGTTATTGCGAAGATTCTTAGACATCCTTTCGGGAAGGTAATGTTATAAAACCACCCAGAGACCGGACACAACAGTGACAAATGTAAAGTTAGTCCATTGTTAGAATGTAAGAAGGGCTCAGCCGTCCTGATTAGTACCGACATCTAGTACCAAGTTGCCTTCCACGTCGTTATACGCTCAGTCACTGAGAGACCAGTTCCGCGTGAATTCGCTCCGTTTACCGTGTGAATGTCCGATTTCACACGGCAAGGGTGTGAAAAACGGATGAAACGCAGTCGACACCGTGAATGGATGAAATCCACCCGGCCCTCCTGACGGATGAATTTCACCAGAAAAGCGGCGGGTTTTCATCATGCAGAATGATGAAGGCAAACAATTGATACATTGCATCAATTCTGCTAATGGCTACTAATGTACAGATCGTTTCTGCGCGAGTGTCCATCGACCGCGAACACAAATGCGCTCTTCAACTCATTGCACCACATATACAATAGAGTGCCCATCCTCTGACCATCAAAAAGGGCGCTCTATTGTAGGCTGCCTAGGGGAGACGAACAAATTACCGGATTTAGGATGAAGGATGCTCCAACAGGTTGGTCAGCATAAGAGGTAACGCGCAGCACCACACCTCTCTTGCAACCGGACTTGTCGACTCCCGTCACTCAACATCTCTCCTCATGTCATATCGACGACTCACGCTTATGGTGCAATGGATGTTGGACCTGGTAGCCATATGCACGGCAAGAAACATGCGAAGTGGAGTATGTTAGGGTCTCCGCATTTGTGAACATTGTCGAAGAGCAAAAAAAGGTGCAGTGTCAGTGTTCAAAGCCAAAGTTCGGTGACTCGAAGGTACATCGTTTAGCGAACAAAGTTCTCCACGGGTAACGAGTTCGACTTGCAGGTGGAGATGGGACTAGAGAGTGACAACCGACTGTTTGAGTCGATCCAGGTGAGTAGTGGGTTCCTTGCCGAACCTTGACCAGAACTCACAGTATCTCTGAGTGATCAACACAAATGCACTATTAACATTGTTGCTAATAGCTCTCACCTTAGTCTACCACGGTATCGACATGATAAGACAAATATCGGACACATCATGCTTCTGGTAAGCACATGTCTCAATTGCAGGAAATGGCACTAATAATATGTCAGGCACACAGCCCTGTCTTGAACACTTTGCGCGCGATTGGGCAACTGAAGAGGATGAAGAGATCGAGCACGAGAGCACTCGTAGGGAGGGGAAAGACTTGTAAGCTAGGCATCATGCGCATGCGGTTTGAGATGGCAAGGATAGAGGCTTCAAGCTCACGCATAAGATAGTGATTGAATGTTCGCATGACAGAACCCTGTAATATGCGTATTGATAGATGATATATATGTTTTCTGACTGATGTATCCTACCCTGGGCTCGAGTGCCGATCTACTCAGCTATTTGCTGGAAACATTTGTTTCTCACTACTGCTGAAATTCATCCGCTATGACGAGGGTTTTGCTCGTGTTCTTACTGGTGGAATTCATCCGTCGCGATGGAGTTTTCACCCATTATCCGGATGAATCCAGAAAATCCAGCGCCGGATGAATGGGGTGCACTTTGTTCGAAATTTCGGATGAATTTCACACTCTTATTTCGCACTCTCGCTGGATGAAAATGCCACTGTCCGGATGAAAACGCATGCGCTCTGCGTGTGAAAAGTACACGAATACCGTACATTTCACTGGATGGATTTCATCCAATATAGGTCTCTCAGTGAGTCAGTTCGCTACCGGAAGACATCTCTGCCATGGCTAGTAGCCTATCTTGTAGTGATTAGCAGGGGGCATTACTAACTGCACTATAAGGCGCATCAAGATCGCTGATCTATGCCGATCATCGGCGGCGTTGCCACACATGGCCAGGCGGTGCCACAATGGTGGCGCCCGCTTTAAACGCTAATGTTCAGCTTGTCCCAACGACTCAACCACTGAGCAGCGATGAGTGACGAAATCCCAGCGGAAAACGCTCCCGCGGGCCGCGTTCCCTTCATAGAGTTTATCAGCCCCGAGATACGCGCGGAGGCGAACCGCTTGCTGCCGTCGCGCCAGCAGCGCAAGGAAAACTTGAATAATCTCGAAGTGCACTGCGATGCGCAATGCGGGAAGGCTCTGGCGCGTAGCGAGATAAAGGTGTGTGGGAGGTGCAAACAGGTATGTTCTGAGACATCAGACTGTAATTTACCGTGACATCTGTGGCTCATTATGGCGATATTTCAGGCCAGATACTGCTCACAAGCATGCCAGAAGGCGCACTGGTATGTATTCAATCTTCTCCATAACCTAAAATAGTATGCAAATTATGCTTCAGGAAAGCAGGGCACAAAATCGAGTGCGGCGAGGGCAGCGTCAACGACCTCGTCTTCAAGCTCGCCGAGCGCGCGCTTGCGGTGCCCAAGATCGTCGAGCACTTCTGGATGATCTCCATCGAGCTGCTCGAGCTCCTCGCGGACGCGTCTGCCGCAGGCCGCTTCGCCATCAAGGTGCAGTGCAAGACGCAGCCCGCGGACATGATGGCCGCGCTGCGCCGCGCCATGAACGGCGAGAATGACGACGCGAACGCGCAGGTCGCGCTGCACTACGCCGGGTTCGCGAAGGTTCCCCTTGGGGACGCCCCCGTGCGCACGCGCAAGGCCGCGGAGGCGGCGCGGGAGAAGCTGCAGGCGGAGAGGAAGGACGCGGAGGGCGCGCCTGTGCGCGGCGACGCGCCCGTGGTGGCATACTACTTTGTGAGCGAGCAGGACGACACGGGCAAGGACGGGCTGCTCTCGGCGGCGTGGGTGCTGCCCGACTGGACGCTCGCGTACATGCGCTCGAACCCGAAGTCGCTCCTGCGCTCGGCGATGTTCGGGGACAAGAAGGTGCCGGTGGACATGGAAACCTTGACAGAGTAGGTGATCCTCGTGAGTGGGGCGGGCCGTGGCTGATGGTGAGTGTCGCTAGCGGTGTGAACAGCGTTGTCCGAATGGACAAGGCGAACAAGCTGAAGTTGCGTGGGGTGAGTGTGATCAATCATCTTCCTTGCTTATCGCACAGGCCGCTGAGCGAGTGCGGCTGAACCAGTATCCTACAAAGGAGAGGCCTGTTCCGCAACCACAAGAAGAGAAGTTCGTTATGTATGTGCCGGGAGATGATGACGAATGAAGCTGTGCGTCCATTCCGACGGTATTTGTAGGTCACTCGTGAGTCCGCTTATCAGCATTTCACATTAAGCAGAATAGTATACAAGATACTCACTTCATCATAGAATGCCAAATGAAAACTCGACTCAACAATGCTTCGACTTCTAATGACGGCCAAGGCCCGATGCATACACAATTGAAAGAGTCAAGAGAACAGGAAGACATACACCGACAATCAGCCTTAATGCTAACACAGACCCGCTTACAGGAAGTACAATCATCCCCTCGATGTGGATCCCTTTGAGCCTTTCCCCTGTAAGTACATTACATAGATCCAAAGTGATCAAGGGTGCAGCTTTACCCACACTAAGTGACGTGCTACTACAGTACCACTCACTCATCAAACCTTCCGCCTCTGTATGTTTCAAATTGAATGCCCCGTGCGCGATAACACAGGTGCTTCTTCAATTCACTCATGAGGTAACGAAGGTGGCGATGCGAGCAATTCATAAAGACTGTGAGTTGTATAAATTGGCTCGTGACGACCTCATGCTACTATATATACAATACAAAGCAACCCCGATTCTGCTATGCGCGTTCTATGCCCGTGATGATGATGTACAATGCAGTAAATAAGTTAGACCGAGATGGCGCTCTGCGGGGTACGTCAGCTGAGAGCTCGTGTGACTACACGCAACGGTTAAGCTCTCACCTCGGCATCGGTGGTGATGGGGATGCTCCTGTTGGGGGGTGACACCGAGACCGCAGCAGAGGTGCGAGCGATGGATGCTAGGTCCACATCTACAGGGCCAGAAGGATCAGCATCAATGCCGGGAGAATCGAGTGATTGGGTTTCGGTCTACTCACTGGCACCCTTCATGGCTTTCTTTCTGAACTCGCGGGCTTGCTCGAGCTCCTCCTCGCTGAGGGAGCTTGTCCTGCGCTGGCCCAGCAACGGGCGCTCACGAGGCTCAACAGGGCGGACGACTGGGATGGAGCATCAGCGTTACGTCCGTGCGCACACAAAGAGAGGTGCAGCCGCATACCGTTATCGTCGCGAAGCTCGGCTTCCTCGTCGCGGAGAGCGGCTTCCACGTAGTCGTATTCGTGCTGGAGGTCGCCCCAGTTGTGCCCGCCAGCGCCACTTTTGGGGATGCGCTTGTTCATGGCGTTCTTAGCCTCAGAGCGATCCTTGATGATAGCACGGGGGTAGGCAGCGCGCGCTGTGCGGGTCATGGTGGCAATGGAGTATGGTAGTGGTTAGGTAGGACAAGGTGGGCTCAAGTTAGGCTATGGGTTACGATGATGTGCAGGCAGCGGTGGTGGAGAGGAGGGGCGGCTGCGACAGGGTTTATATACGCCGTCGGTCGCGCCATTGGCGTCACCAGTCTGAGACATGCTCGCGTGACGAGTGGGAGACAGGCTCCGCTGAATTACAACGGTCGAGTGACTGGGCGCGTTCGAGCCGCTTCGAGCCGTTTCCTACCTCGCACACCCGCATTCCGGCACCGCTTCGTCGCTTCGTCGTCGCGACCGCGCGGATTCCGTCCACATCATCGTTGTCCTGCAGGTTGCGCGCGCGTTGTTTGACGACAAGGCAGACAAGGCGAGTGCGACTGCAGGAGCTGACCCGATGGAGATCCAGACCGATGATCCAATGTAATGACCTATGCGGGGAAACGTGGGAATCCTCTCGCTTCTTCTTTCGGCCATCACCGCTGAGATCGAGGACCCGGACCACGCAGCCCTCCGTCACCGCGTCACCGCTGCCGTGCTGTGCGGTCAAGTCACCAGGCCCAAGCGCAAGCAAAGACTCACATGTGTGCACCACGACCCGCTTGTCCACCACAACGATCCCCATAAACAAAAGCACGAACAACAACTGTTTGACTCGACAAGAGCAGCGACAAAAAGCTGTTGCATAGCAATAGACAGCATCGATAGCAGAACACGACACAACAGAAAACAACTAGTCCGATACCAACTGCAGAATGAACAAAAAAAGCACCGACGAGAACTTCCCAACCTCCGCGAATCTTGTCCGCGCTTCGCAGAGCGTTCCAGAACATAAATAACCATTCTTACCGCACCGCAGGCATCGGGGCCTTGTCTTCTCGCCTTCTCTGCTGCGGACAGGCCTATCCAAGACCCCATATGCCCGCTTTTCGCACACCTTCGACGAGGGCCTCCACGTTCCCCAGCATCGATCCCAGGATCTCCTTCTTTTCCTCCATCGTCCGCGCCCCGCTGTAAGGTTTGCCCTCTGGTGTCTGTAGACAGGCCGCTGCAGAGATCGCACGCGTTGCCGCCGTCTGGACCGGTGTGTTCACCACGCTCATAATGTCCGCGCTGCTCTGCCAGCGCCTATGCCTGTCGCGCACAGCAGCGAGAGGCGTCTTCTCAGCCTCGGGAGAGCTCAGCAGCGACGACGCATCGCTCTGCGAGGAGACCGAAAAGCCGCGAGAATGGGACGAGTATGACGAGCCCCCGGAGCGGGGCGTCCGAGGGGCGCCTTCGAGGTCGGTGTCTTCCGATGACAGCACGTCGACAGGACCGCGCGACTTCAGCTTCGGCCGTAAGGCACTTCCCGCACGCGGCGTGCCAACGCCTAAGCGGGACACCTGTGCCTTCTTGGGACTGAGTGGCACGTAATCCACCTCCTTCTGTAGCATGAGGAGGGAGCGTGGTTTGGCGCGTTGGTTAGGTGGTGTGACTATGCGTGGGGATGGTGCGAGAGCCGGTGCTAGAGTCTCCGATGCTGCAGGCGGTGACCTCGAGACAGGCTTCTCGGGTTCTGAGGACTCTCCAGATAAACGTGACGTAGAGGAGACCGAGGTTGCCGAGGTAGACACTGCGGAAGCAGACGAGAATATGGATGAGTAGCTAGATCCAGATGAACCTCTAGAGCTTGTGCTTGAAGTCGACGGAATAGATTGATGAGAGGGTCTGATGTCTCCGCTTGAAGGTATATGGGCATCCGGGCCAGCAGATGCGTCCTGTTCGTGTGCAGAAGTGCCAGAGGACAACGACGTGGTTTCATCGAGAAGATAGAAATATAGGAACTCTAGGCATTTCATCCTGACCAAATAACAACATGGTGAGTACCCCCGCAGAATGCACATATATTGCGTCGAAAAAGCTTACCGTACTTCGCGCGGTGTGCCCGCTCTCTTGAGAATTCTGACGACTAGCTGCACACCTTTGAGGTCCTCGAATACGCGAAGCGCCGGAGATGAGTCTACGAGCACACAGAGCAGAGTATCCAGTACGATCGAGGCCAGTGATATCGTCGAGACATTTTCGCTGGAACTTCGAGAACCGTTCTCACCGGACTTAGGAGACGTCGGCGGGGACATCGAGTTCGTCACCGTAGTCAAAGGTACGGGAGAAACATGCCGTGATGTCAGTAATAAATCTAATAGAGTCTGCGTGGCATGGATAAGTATCCGTGTGCTTCGTGAAAGCAAACTACTCACCTCTAGCGCATATCGACGACCCAGATAGCGCTTACTACCTTTGTGCGTGAGCACTACACCTTGGATGATCGAAAGCGTTTGAAGGAGCTGAGTCGAGAGGGTGATGATTTCGCTCTTTCTTTCATCTTGAACGAATGAGCGGCGGACATGAGGTCCGTTCTGGCGGGCGATCTTGGGCAATCGCGGACTCACGATCTGAGGATGACTTGCTGGTGATGTACTCCAGACGTGTCGTCACGAGAGACATCCACGATAGCAGACGCGATGGTACTGGGGAAGCAGTCGCGACGAGCTGTGAGTTCAACCTAATCGCAGAGGAGCACGGTCGAACATGGACGCACCGTTGCACTCGAAGGTATCCTGTAACCTGATGAAGATCTGCAGTCGTTCCGCGGCCGCAGGGTCGGCATTCGGCGTGCACACCTCTGCCAGTAGACGTTCCAGCGTCGTGAGGATCTCGCCGATACGCGTCGTGCTTGTGCGCGCAGAAACCAACTGCGCCACCGTTGAACAACCACGAGCACAGGACGGCCCATGGCGCGACGCACCTCGTCCAGCGCGTCCAGCAAGACACCCTTCATGGTAGACATGGTCTGAAAGCTCGTCGAATCATGACTCATGAGCAGGGCGTGCCTCGTTGCCGTTATTCTGAGCGCGTCGGGTGGAGTGGCACGGGCGTGCCTCGCAAGAGTGGCGATTACGTAACGCACAGCAACTCCAACGCGTCGAGACAACGCGCGTGGCACGTGACAGGGGAGGGACGCGGTACCCGATCAGTGATCGCGACGACACGGTGCCGTGCTTGCGGAGCTCCGCCGTATTTGCGCGTATGTTCACGTTGGTCATGCACCTGCGTTACGTTCTCATCGGCCGCTGTCGGAGGCCGAGCTTGGTTCGTCTGCAACCACCACTACCAATACCACTACCATGGCCCCCGTGAAGACAGTACGTTGTGTCGATGGGACGAGGGTCCGCATGTCTGACGATGGTCTAGCAATGGAAACGCTTGATTCGGTTTGTCGCTGCGGAGACCAACCAGGTTCACCTCGGTGAGCCCGTTGACCCCAACCAGGACGGTACGTAGTATGCATCTATACAATAGCTGGCGGGTGAACACGGTACACGACAGTCGGTCTGGCCTTCTCTCAACGGAGGCCGGTCAAGGCCTACGAAATCTTGGGCAATGCAACAGACCCTGGCGCACAGGTAACCAGTCTCGTCCTCACCGTCAAGGAGCTGCTCTCTCCTCTGGCGAGACATGAAGTTGGTGGGATTGTGCGCTGCCTCGGCTTAAACTACGCCGACCATGCAGTAAGTGTGCCCAAACCTTGGCCGGGGTTGCTTGCTCACGTAGTCCTCCGTAGGCCGAAGCGAACCTACAGAAGCCTTCGTGAGCCTACTTTCAGATTCCGCCGCGACCCGGCCCTTACCACATACAGGGTGCCCGTGATCTTCTACAAGCCGATAACATCGCTCATCGGCCCTGGGGCCATCGTCACTGTCCCAAAAGTTGCCCGCCCGGTGCAAGAGCACTTGCCCGACTACGAGGTCGAACTCGTCATCGTTATTGGCAAAGCAGCGAAGAACGTATCAGAGGCCGAGGCCCTGGACTACGTGCTGGGCTACACAGGCGCTAACGATGTGAGTTGATACAGGTCTTCTGCAAGCGAAAGCGACCTGACCATAGCGGCTATGCTATAGGTGTCTTTCCGCAAGCTGCAAATGTCCGCTGGTGGTGGACAATGGGGATTCTCAAAGAGCTTCGGTTAGTGTGTCAGCTAGTGGTGCTCAGCAATGTGCTTATGTCGCTGGCACTGCTCGCAGATGACACGAACCCGCTCGGCCCATGCATTGTCGCTGCAAGCGCAATTCCCGATCCACAGCGTCTCCCTCTCAAGACCACCGTAAACGGCCAGACTTTGCAAGATGGCAGCACTTCGTATGTTGTCTCACATGCCTAAACAATACATTTCTCAGTGCAGTCACAACTACAGCGACCAAATCTTCAATGTCAAGCAGACAATTGCTTATCTCTCACAGGGAACGACACTCCTTCCCGGATCGCTGATCCTGACGGGAACACCAAAGGGTGTAGGCTTCGTCAAGAAACCTCCGCTCTACCTGAAGGGTGGCGACTACATGACGACATATGTCGGCGGAGGAGTGGGTACCCTGGCGAACTTGGTTGTGGAGGAGGATGCCAAAGAGAAGGCCAAGTTGTAGGAATTTGGTGACATGTAATGATAGTCGGTTATGCTATGCAATCCACCTGCAGTCGAGGATGTCTGACTGTGGCGCGTTTGCAAGATGCGCTCATGAGGCGCTAGTGTAGGGTAAATAATTCATCGGTGTGTAAATTACCGTTTTTTACAGACCCAGGTTTTGGGACCCCGTTTTTTACACGGTAAAAAATGTAAATTACAATAAATCACGGGACTATTTGCGCTTCGGCACGTGACACCCTCCGGTGTGTAAAAAACAGTAAAAAATGGTAGAAAAATGTAAAGATATGTTAAAAAAAGCTCCAGGGAGCATTCATATCGCATGCAAGGGCAGAAAGAGTATCTAGCATATGCTACAGACTACCTACACATCCTAATTGAACTCCCATAACACCTTGCCAAGTTGCCGTCTTCTGCCTCATTTACATTTACTAGCTCCTCCTAAATATCCATGCAGCCGCTGTGGCTTCAAGTTCCCAGCCCTAGATGATGGGGGCGATTGTAATGGGCGAGATGAAGAGCGTGAGCCGTTATGATGAGAGAGGTTCGCGAACAACAGGGGCAGAGGCCCGAATACTGGTGTTGGCTCAACAAAGAGATACAAGAGGTGTTCGAACCATTCTAAGAGATTCTAAGTACCTACGGCTAGATCCGAGACAGCGCGGCTAAGTCCGAAAAGGTGAGTCAGAACTTGTACTACGTTCGAGCAGAGTCCGTTGATATCTACAGAGACCGTGTATAAGTACGTAGACTACAAAGATACAAAGAGTAGCGCACTGAAGCAGTGTTGACAAAATAATAGCCCGGGGTGCAAGGCATTGGCCCAATTGGCGGCTGAACGTGGGTACCCAGCACGTGACACACCCTTATTTACATTATTTACACCTCTATTCAGACAGCCCTGTAAAAAAGTGTAAATTACTTGTAAATTACCTGTAAAAAAGTACGGTGTAATTTACACTGATTTATTTGCCTTACACTATGAGGCGCGTCGGCCACCCGCGACGCGTTATGTATCACGCGGTATCGAGGCACCTCGCCACGTGCTTCTCTCTCCTCTCACCAATTTCAAGCTATGAACCATCAATTTAAGGTCGGAACAACCCCTAAGCCAGAACACACGCAGAGTACCCCCACCGTCGCGGGCACTCCTCCCCCACCAGCGAAGATGGCGTCTGCGCCGAAGAAATCGCTCACGGACGCGCCTAGCGGGCGGGAGTACAAGTACTCCCAGGAGATCTCGCAAATGATGTTCGTCTTTGGCGAGGTGCAGGATCCGAACCCAGAGACAGTCAATCTCGTGGAGGATATTGTGCGCAGTCAGCTAATTGAGCTGGTGAGTCGCATGTGGGTGTGCTCAGACGGTCTAGCATGAATAGCGCGCGTAGATTGTGCAGGCACGCATGCTTGCAACCCGCCGCGGTGCGCGGTATCTTTCAGCGGAGGACCTGATTTTCCTCATCCGACACGACCGGGGAAAGGTCAATCGTCTGCGGACCTACCTCTCTTGGAAGGACGTCCGGAAGCATGCTAAGGACTCCGGAGGCGATGGCGGAGGTGGCGTCGAAGTTGAAACCCTTGAGGACGGTGCAGATGGTACGTATTCCATCTGCTATTGCATGTCGCTGTCGCTCACATGGACGCAATAACAGACAAATTGACCACAAAGGCGCAAAAGATCACCATCAAGCTGCCTTGGGAGATCATGACCATATACTCCGACGTACTCCCGACCGATGATGAAGAAGACGAGGATGATATCGAAGCGCATGAAGCATCTATTCAGCGACTGAAGGCGAGTTCAGACCGACTGCTTTGCAGATGGTACTGATACTGCCACAGGAAGCCGACGATGCGACAAGACAAATGACGCGGGAAGAATATCAACACTATTCCGACTGTAGACAGGCATCCTTCACGTACCGCAAAGGTACTTTCTATGACACCCAACTCACGCTGACCATAAACTCATCATGCTTCTCTCAATCTAGCCAAGAGGTTCAGGGAGTTCCTTAATTTGCCTCCGTCGCTCGATTTGAAGGCAAATGACGACACTGTTGACATCGTCGGCTTTCTCGCATTCGAGATGGTCCGTTCTCTAACCCTCGCTGGCCTTGAAGTCAAGAAATCGCTTGAAGAGTCGTATCTCCGCGAAGATGTGCACTCGACTTCCCCCCTCTTGGGTAAGCGCAAGGCAAACTCTGCGCTGGGGTCCGACGCCAAGCGCATGCGTCGCGAGGACTCACCCGATCGTGACACGGAATCGCCCCTGCCGACATGCTCGCTGTTCTTGCCTCCACCGGAGGCACGTACAGCGCTGCAACCAGAGCACATTCAGGATGCATTCACGCGCATGCAATCCGACTGGGCATTGCGCCGGTCTGCTGGCATGCGCAACTGGCGAGGGGGCTTGGTCAGGACTACTGTCAGCCTCATCTAAGCAATATCCTTATTCTCTTCAATGTATACCTCCGCATCAAGTTATCTTTTGCTGTCCGTGCTTGCATACCCAAACTCCTTGTATCAGATCCTTATTGTACATCTACTGTATATTATACATTCAAGATTTTGACTTCAGTCATAAGCGTCCACGAGCGTACTACACTAGAACAGTAATGACGCAGCAACGTCAAGATTTCCGCCTGCCGCAGTAAGGCTCTGTATCGCCACATCCCTCGACGCGCCTAGGGCCATTAAGGCTTGTATTGCTTCCTCCGAGTGATTTGTCGGTGCTGGAGCCGGAGGCCCTGATGCTCTCTGACCTAATGGTACAGGTGTAGTCCCCAGAGTATGGCCAGACCCTGGGAAGTGGCTTGGCCCAGCGGAGCTTGTGGTGGCCCCCGGCGTGCCAGCAACATCTGACGACGTGATAGTTTCGCCGTCTTCAGCCAGCTCACCATCGAGCGCGTTCTTGGGCAGCTCATGCTCTGGTAGGAATTTCACCTCGCGACCCTGAATGCGCAAGACGTTTTTCTCGAGGTCGATGCAAGCCTGGTGTGCTTTGAGCATGTCGAGGCCGAAGAGTAGGTCTACGGCGCGACCCTGCGAACGGAAGCATGTCAATGAGTGTTGCCTCGCAAACGAGTGATTGACCTACCTCCATGATGGTAAAGGAACAGGGAAGGAAGAGGTCAGCGAGCTTTAGGGGTGCGCTGTGTATGCGGCCTAGAATACGGGCGGTGCCTACTCCCCGGGCGACTCCGCTAAACCGGCGATCTATGAGACGCATAATGCTAGAGGATGAGCGAGAGATCAGAATCAGGACAGTTTCTCATCGTTGTGTGAGTATACTAACCCGCATGCTTCTGCGCACTCCGGGCTCACTGACAAGATGAGGGATCCGTGAGCATCCTGTGGGCTGTGTGGATTTAGGCGTACATACTGATTGTCTGCTGGGCACCACTGTCAACGAATGCCTTGATCGGGTGCCCGTTCACCTCTACCGGGATGCTACTCAACATTAGACAAAGGAAGACGAACGACGTGAAGTCACTCACTAGAGCATTATAACGCGTCCAAATACCTCAGGAGAGTACTCGAGCGCACGCTCAAAGTTCTCCATGACAGCCTGCTGTCGAATTGCTTCTTCAATGCGGTGCTGCACATCGATATCGTACGGGTTCGAATCAAGGTTCGCAACCTCACGGGCAGCCTGAGCCTGCCGAGCATGCGTCTGGCGGAGCAGCTCAGTAAAGCGAGCGGAATCGGACTGCGCGGCTTCCACGAGAGCAGGGTCGACCTGTTTCGATGTCAGTACACGTAGGCCACTTGAAAGGAGTGAGGCGTACCGCTCGCAGTTGTGCCATGAGGTTGGGGTCGCCGAGGATCTGAAGCCGCATCATTTCCGCATCCTGCTCGGCCGTCCTACGTGCAGGATATACAATGAACAGGTGCTCATAAGGCAATGTCATATTATAGGACGCACCTTCCTGCGACGCTGACTTTTCTTCGGAGAAGAAGCATAGGGTGGCTCCCCAAGCCAAGGCTCGCCATAGTGGCGTTAGGGTTGCTGAGGTCGCGACCCTCGAAGGATATGCTTTGCTCATTGATAGAGATGCCTGACTGTATGAGCGGAACACGCAAGCAGTCGCCGAGCGATGTGCAGTGAGCAAACGAACCACAATAAGAAAGGCGTCGAGGATGCGCACCTCGGCCTCGAGCAGAGCCATGACGCTCTCAAGCTCCATGTTAGGATCAATCTCGATGACAAAAGATTGCCCGAGGTCAGTGACGAAGGTTAACTCCATGCTGGTCGTGTTCAAGTCGTGAGAGGTCGTGTGCAAAATTGAGGGTAAAGTCGAGTAGGCAAAGCGATCGGGCTCGGGTGGCGGGACAAAAGGTGATTCGGGCGAGGCTCGGTGACAGAGATGATGATCGTCGGGTCGAGGCTTAGATCAAATTCAGCTCAGCGAACTAAATGATGCGCGGAGTCAAATCCAGGAGACTATTGCTACGATGCAGGTATAGTCGAGAGATAGAGCAGAGGGAAGCCTTGGCGTCAAGGTGTACTTATTGAAAACGACAGTGAGGACAAAGCGCGCTTTATTCGGTTTCGCAGGAGCTTGCGCGTACAGACTGCGCGGGGAACGCGTAAGATAGACTGCGTAGTCCATGACAAAGGCATGCAGACCAAGGGAATGTGCCAGAACGTGCTGGTGTTTACATAGGCTGCGTAATAAACTAACGTGTATGTACGCGTCGCGCGACAACGCGTCTCGCCGACACCTGCTGCGTCGTGGTAAGCGATTTCCAAACATACATCTACACGAGTTTCTATGTTCCATGACATGGCGACAGCTATCTTACACCGCGTCTTCCGGTCAGGTTACTGCGAGTAAACGATGAACTGCAGTAGAATGTCGATCAGTAATCAAGCCAAACCCAATGAAGACGGCTGTCACACACAATCGCGATCCTCCAGCTCTGACATTCGATTCCAAGGCGCTCGCCAGAGCGGAAGCTGAGACGCTTGCGTCTGGGTACACCATTGATCCTCAATCCATTCGCTGAAAGAAACCCACTCACCACTCAAGTCGCTGAAGCTGGATGCCTCACTGCCCTGCTCGCTTACCCTCCCGCCTGTTCTAGGGCTTGTCCCGATGTCCATCCGCCAACCCGCACCTCCTGTTCTTCCAGACAAACCAGCCGTAACCTTTGCATGTGTTTGCCCCAGCGCACCCCCCGGGGAAATTGATGCTGGACTTCCTGTCTTCCCAGATGGGCTAAAGTGCCGTGAAATCGGAGAAGCATGGCGCGGCGAGGATCGCCCAGACGATTCTGACTCCTCGCGGGCATGAGGCTGTTGCGTGCGAGAATCTGGATGCGAACGCCAATGATGCACGTGTTGAGTATGTGGAGGAGACGAGGGTATCGACGGGATGGAACCATGCGGAGAGCGTGAACTGAGACTGGATAGGCTCTGTTGACTCCGAGACGTGCTGGGATGAGCACTAGAAAGCGAAGCGGTGGACGTTGAAAGGGGTCGCGGTCGTCCCCGTCTCAGTTGAGATAGGTTCTCCTTCTTGGGAGAGGCGACAAGCCCTAGAGCATCCTTCGACATCATCAGTTCCAACTCGCGCAGCTTGCGTTCCAGCGTTTGTTGCTGTTCCGCCCGTTGATCCTCCTCCTCTTCCCGCTTCGCATCTTCATCTTCATCGCTGTCCTCGCTGTCTTCGTCGTCCCCTACACGCCCATTAGCGTGATCGGCCTCGGCCTCTGACGCTGCATGCGATGACGTGGGTGACAGTGGACGAGGAGGCGTCCCGCGGCTTGTCCTTGGCTCTTGCAAAGTCAGAACCGAGGATGATGAAGCTCGCTTCGTGGTGCGGGGGCCGGACAATCCGTTCGGAAGCGTGTTACCGTTCTCACTCCCACTCGGGTTCATCCGTAAGCTCACATTGCGCACCACGGATCCACGCCTCGTCCGCTGACTCTGTCCCAATGAGCTGAGACGCGCACGAACGCCGAGCGGGCGGTTAGGAGATGCGGGTGAATTAGACAGCCGGCGCGCAGCTACCTCAGACAGCCGAGGGAAGTATTCATTCGTGTGTGGCGGATGCGCCGATGTAGGGCTGGTAGCAGGATGTGAGGGAAACGCAGTAGTATTGGTACTGGGCGCTGGAGGAGACAGTGCGCCACGGATGCCCTGGAGACCGCGGATGCCTTCCTCATAGCGGGTCTGTGCACGGTAGAGCAGATACGGAAGGGGCACGCTGAGATGCGTAGCGAGACTTCTCCCTGAATGCAATAAGTATGTTATGATGAGCGGAGACGGTGAGTACTCACAGTCTGCGTCTGTGCCACGCTCGCGGGACAGTGTAATAACTGACCAAAGCAGACTCTCTTTCTCTTGATTCCATTCTACCTAGACTTTCCAGTATGGCGGTGAGTGGCTCTACTGCTTACTGTCGGTTATTGTACGCACTACAGGTGGGTCTGGGAGGGACTCCTCGGTGCGGTCATAGGGCAGCCGTACAACGACACGGATTCGGGGCTGATTTGTTTCCATTGTTTGTACCCTTTAGCAAGAGTGTACGCAAAATTCAGCAGTAATAGAGAGCTGCTATCTGAGGGTCAGGCGTCTGCGGCCAACGCTGGCCTTCGAGTAGCCCAGCAGGACAACCTGGGAGGGGGTCGCTGAGTACCGATCAATGATCCTGGATCTCCGCGGCTATCCCTTCAGGGGGTTTCGTGATAGCCTTTTATATCTGCTATGTTATGTGCATGAAGAAATAATACAGCATAGAGATGGAGTAAGCAGAGCAATGAAACATTGATCAACAATTACTTCGATCAATTGATCTTGCCGGGCGCCCACCCCCTCCCGGTCTTCGTTTACCTCTAAAACATGTTGCTAACTCGTCGGCAATAGTGCTTCTTGCTTCATCTCATACTCCAGTTACTCTCTCGCACTAGATCTATACTCGAGGCATGACCTCTCGTACCCCGTCTCCCCACTTCGAATCTCTCGAGTGTCTCATCGCTCATCTCTCAGACGACCCAGAGCGCGAGCCTATCGCAGCGGAGCTAGGTGGTGCGCGCAGCCTCAGGCTTTCATGGTGTCCCTCGCAGGCGCGCCTCATACACTGCGGTCCCAGTGCTCCAGTCAATATACGGTGATGATGCTGTTAGGCTCTGGCGTCCTCGGTCGCCGGGCTCACAGAGCTCGGGCACCTACGATCATCCCGTGAATGGAAGTGAGAAGGGAACGATCAGGTATGAAGTGACCGTCAGGTAAGTTCGCGCATCCGATTGCGGGTGCAAACAGCAATGAAGATACACCGCTCAGCATCTCTCCGGTGTCTGATCCTTCTGCAAGCTACCCACTCACGCTCTTGATCTCTCTTCCCCCTACATACCCCACATCGTCACCACCACAACTGCAGCTGCTCTCGCGTTATGTTGGCCCCTTTGGTGTTGACTCTGTCCTCTTCGGTGCTGTGCTGCGAACATATATCTCGCGTGACGGAGTAGAATGGATCGAAGGAGGCGTGTGTGTTTTTGATGGGGTGGAATGGACGAGGGAGCGCTGCGTGGAGTGGGTCGGCGAGAGGATGAGCGTAGTCAGAGTCGGAGAGTTGGTACGTGAGGACGAAAAGCCGGCGCAGGAGCAGAGTGACGAGCAGGGGGGACGAGTGGAGGAGCGCCGCCAAGATGTACCTCAGGAGGAGGTCGAGATGCCTGAGGGGACCGAGTTCACGGTAGCTGAACCAATTGTGGACCGGAAAAGCGTCTTCATCGGGCGCGCATGTCAAATCACGGACCCATCGCAGGTATGAGTGAATATCACCCTTCGAGACTGATGAAAAGTTCTGACGAGTGTCCAGGTTCCAGTGATATTGGCGCATCTCATGTCTGACCGCAGGATAGCGCGTGCAGCACATCCAATAATCAATGCATGGCGGTGTCGAGTGGGAAGCAATCTGCATCAAGGTATTAATCTGTCTCTGAGCGGTCGTGGTCTTCCTCGATATTGATCTAGTCGACACATCTGCCAGACAATGATGATGACGGCGAGACCGCCGCCGGGGGACGTCTAGCGCACTTGCTACAGATTCTTGTAAGCGTCTTTCTCGTTGCCGCCGGATGGACCCTTGCTTACTTTCCCCTAGGAGGTCGAGAATGTCCTTGTGGTTGTGACGCGATATTACGGAGGAATCCACCTAGGGCCAGACAGGTTTAAACACATCAATCAGGCGGCGAGGAATGCATTGGATCTTGGGGGATTCCTTGATGCGCCAGGTGCCGACAGTCATGGAGGTCGCAAGAAGGGAAGGGGTGCGCACACTCATGCGGGGAGCAAGCGATAGTCGACAGCCGAGCCGCTATTTATCCTTCGTTGCTGTTACAGCAACTACATTACTATTGCTTTTGCATTCCAGTCAATGCGATGCTTGGTCTTCTACTGGTAGTTGATTGCCTGGTTTTGAGGTGCTCCGGACTTGGGGTGATGCAACTCTGAATCTAGGGTTAGGGCTCATCGTGAGGTCATGAGGGCGCGGCGCGGCAGCGAGAACGAAGTGACCGGCTCTCCAGCACGGACACCCTGTGGGTCCTGCTAATCTTCCCTAGGACCCACTAATCTTCCCTTTATCACACAGCAGTCATCATGGCCTCACGTATCGCCTCCCTCTCTTTGAGAGCTACGGCGACATCGACAACGGCGACGTTGAAGAACAAGCTACTCGCCCGGAACCAGTTCGCAGTGTACAGGATGGCAAGCACATCTGCTGTACGTATCATTGTCAAGCCCTAGTGCATGGTCGTTGATTGTTTCGACGGAAAGCTTGGTCTCAAGGACGCATCACTGCTTCGTACGCAAGGCTACATTGACGGCAAGTGGGTAGATGCGCAGGGCGGCGGGAAGATCAAGGTCTTCAGTATGTATATTGTGTGGAGAGAATGACCGCACCGAGCTGAGCTTATATGTGTAGACCCTGCGACAGAGGAGGAGCTTGGGACGGTCCCTGAGATGGGCTTGGCGGAGACTAAGCAGGCCATTGAAACTGCGTCCCAGGCCTTCAAAACCTGGAGCAAGACTACGCCAAAGGTATGGTCATCTGTTATTACTTCGTGCACAGTGATTTGATTGAAACGCTTCACAGCATCGACACGACCTCCTCATGAAGTTTTACGCGCTTATGCAGGAACACCAAGACGATTTGGCGCGGATCATTGTACGTGAAGCGTATCCTGTACAACGTCATTCTGACGCTCGTCTTCATCGCAGACGCTAGAGAATGGGAAACCACTAGTGGAAGCCAAGGTCAATCTGTGCAACTCATAAATACGGGATCACGTCTGAAGCAGCTTGCATGCAGGGCGAAAATGCCTATGCAGCCTCGTTCCTTGAGGTCTGTGAGATTCAATACATTACATAGCATGTAGCTAACGTGTTTTTACGAAACTATAGTGGTTTGGTGAGCTTACATTCTCAGTCTCAGCCCTCGTATCTTCTAAATTCGTCACTAGCCGAGGAGGCTGTCCGCACATATGGAGGTACGAGTATATTTCTCCAATTTGCAAACCACAATATGCCTCACTCGTGTGATTCGCAGAGGTCATACCTTCGCCTTTTCCACACATTCGCAATGTAGTCGTCAAACAACCCATTGGTGCGACAGAGTTTTCGTTCAGCTCAGGCACAGATGCTCATGCTCATGTCGGCTGTATATCGTCACAGGCGTTGTGTATGTTTATTGTGTACACATACTTCACTGAGGAACGCCTGACGTTGTCTTTAGCTCAATCCTGACACCGTGGAACTTTCCTTCAGCCATGATCACGCGCAAGTTGGGTGCTGCTCTTGCCGCAGGTTGCACTGCAGTGATCAAGCCCCCTCCCGAAACTCCGTTTTCCGCCTTGGCTCTGGTCGAGGTACGTGAATACTGCCTACGAATCGCACATCGACTTTCCCTGCAAAGCGATGTGGGCAATCTGGAAATATGTCGCCCTGATGAGTCAAATATCAGCTGGCAAATCGAGCAGGTATCCCCTCTGGTGTAATCAATGTTGTGACCACGCAGGCGAACGTACACGAAGTTGGTCGGGAAATGTGCGAAAACCCTCTTGTCAAGAAGGTAACGTTCACTGGAAGCACGCCGGTCGCAAAGGCTCTGTACATGATGGCAGCATCTACCCTGAAGAAGTGAGACCTCTAGTTACCATTGAGGAACAAATAGACGTACTCAATATTTTGATACTCATACAGGGTTTCCATTGAGGCAGGCGGTAATGCACCATTCATCGTCTTCGACGATGCAGACATCGATGCTGCCGTAGAAGGTATGGATGTTCGTGTTTCGCACAGTCCGATACTCACCGAATGTCCCATAGGTGCTATCGCATGCAAGTTTCGACAAAGTGGGCAGACGTGTGTCTGCGCGAACCGATTCTATGTGCAGGATTCTGTCTACGCGGACTTTGCATCCCGCCTTGCTGAAAAGGTCGCTGCGTTCAAGGTCGGAAACGGTCTCGACGGCGATACGTATGTGTCTGGGCAAGTGCACTGGATTGTGCTGTAACTCACCGATTTCTCAGGACGCACGGCCCCTTGATTCACCAGAAGGCCCTGGCCAAGATCCAGCGACATGTCGATGATGCTCTCGCCCGCGGCGCCCAATTGGTAATGGGCGGCAGTCGCGTCCCTGGCAAGGGCTCATTCTTCCAGCCCACCGTCCTTTCTGAAGTTCCGCCCGACGCGCTTGTGCATACCGAGGAGACGTTCGGGCCTCTTGCCGCACTGACACGTTTTGAGACGGAGGAGCAGGTTATTGCCTTGGCGAATAACACGTCAGTGGGCCTCGCGGGCTACTTCTACACGAGAGACGTTGGGAAGGTCTGGCGAGTTGCTGAGGCGCTGGAGGTCGGCATGGTCGGGACCAACACTGGACTTATCAGTCAGGCAGTAATCCCGTTCGGAGGCGTGAAGGAAAGTGGACTCGGTGAGTGCTCCTTGCTGTACCTCCCTACAAATTCGATCATGCCGCTGTGTGACGCCGCGCGGCTTGGAATGTCGATACATTCCATGTATTCTATGAAACCACGGGACCCGGGCGGGTCTCTACTCGTCCAGTGGGCGAGACGCTTTCCACCTATGTCATACAAGTTGTGCCGCAGCTTCCTGATTGACCTGTGCCTCGTCCTTCTCATGCTCCGACCAGTTATTAGGCAGTGCTTCACTGCTTGTATGCGCGCCTTGTGGTCCAGTTGAAATGTCACAGGAGCCGTCCTAAGGCGTGCACGTTGTATATTTCTGCGCTCGCCTGGTGCAAAGCGCAGACGACAGTCAGGGCAGAGGGCTTTCCAGGCCTTCTACCTCAGCGACTGCGGCTCACGCTCGATGCAAACGGACCACAGTTGAAGCGTGAGCGCAGCTGGACGAATTCTCAGGAAAGATGAGGACCTGCCCTTCTTGGCTGCTACGGTATATTTACCCTTTACTGCCATGACTCACACATCCTGAGAATCTTCTGGCAAAGGGGGGACCCAGGGGACAGCGCGGCGGGTCACCATACCCTGCTATGTCGTGCTTTTGAACATCGCTAACCTGCCTCTTTCGTCGTGCACAGGGCGCGAAGGAAGCCACGGCATTGAGGAGTACATGAATGTCAAGTTCATCGCATTTGGAGGCCTCTGAGCTGCCAGCAGTCATGCGGAGTGCCCACAGCGCATCAAGGCTATACACCGCATAGCCGAGCTGAGAATCGGTCGCCGCCAGACGATCACAGACGGACATGTATGCATCTCTTAATCCTTGTATAGTATGTTGTTTTCCTGCTGTGTTATTGTTCCCGAGTCAGCAAGTGAGAGCACCGCGATCCAGAGGCGCCGTGAGATGTCGTTGGCAAAGCGGACGCTCAAGCTTCGATCAAAATTGGTTTACCCAGAAATTGTGGGCCGACCAGATAGTGATCTATCAGCAGTCCGCATGCGCTCTTACTCCTACCGATCCTCCGTGGGCAGAGGTGAATAACCAGGGTTCTCGATCAATGACGCTCACTCGGATCTCACTCTCCCCTACTCGTATCTGTGGTACAAGGCTTGAACACCTGAGACGTTTAGTCGACACTCTCCCAGACGTCTCCGGGTGTTTAGCAAACCATCACCGCTCTTAATTCTGCCCAGAACGGGCAGGTCCTAAACGTGGAGATCCCGCCATACAACACATAACCCCATCTTCGGTGTATGCCGTAGAGTCACTCACTTGTATTTTGTATTCGACAGAAGGTCCTTCTGTGCAATGGAGACCGTGTAGCCATATACGGTGAGTCCCCTTGACACAGGACCTGGGATAGTGCACCATGCTTTGCCAGAACATGGCCAGCTCCGGACGGCCCCTGGGGAGCCACTGGTATCTTCGAGACATTTCGCTCCCGATACCTACCGACACTGTGAACTTACAAGTGACACCCGTGGTTCCCAGCGTTCGGCGTTGCAGGTCGTTTTCCCCCGGTGACACGTATGTCCGTCCTTATGTCACTGAATTGCGTTAAGGTGAGTATTTGGCAGCCTTCAGTCACAGTACCTTTCAACCTACACGCGTAAGCTCTGCATTGGCGGCGCGCCGTCGTGCACAGCCACGTGGTCCAGCAACCGAGTTGGGCGCCTGTGCCCAGAGCGGCTGTGTTCGCCTTACCACTGAGCGAGTCACCGTGACTGGCACCTGTGAGTAGGTCTTGCCGTAGTTGAGAATCCACACCGTACATCATGCACCTGTAGGAGCGCAGGCTGACTATTAGTAGTCAATCCGACATGGTGCGTGATATTCACATCAGTCGCAACAACGTGATTGGCGCGGGCGGAGTGGTCAAGCTCTTTCGGTGGCTGAGAATCTATCCACAGCGCTGACAACCGCTGCTAACATAAAGCGTTGACACATTGCGGGTGCTGTGCGACGACTTACTGCACCTCCTCCAGGATCGTCACCGCTGACCCGCCATCATAGCACCGCCCGTCGCTCTCTCCGAAAGCAGTACCTGCTTGCTCCAAGTAGACTCAGCCCGTTCCTCTCGGTGCCGGAGCTCTGGTGTCGTTTTCGGATATTTAAGGTGCGCTGGAGAGCCTCCTTCCTATTCTCCCAAGCCCAACCCACATCCACATACTACAGACGATGGCATCCAACTATCCTTTCTACTACGCAACCCCTTATCTCTACCCTTATTATCAGTCGCCGCACGTCTCACCATTCATCCCTCCGCCACCACTCCCCCCTTCACCAGAACCACCACGACGTCGAGTGCACTGGGATGACGAACCCGTACGGCCAGCACAAGACAGGAGACCGCCATCATGGTATGCTGGCATGCCTGGCATGGCACCACCTCCGAATCCGGCACCTTTCCCATCCCCTCCAATGCTGGTCACGCCGCTGCCGCCTATGGTCCCCCTTGGTCCTCCCCAACACATGACGCATCAGCGGCGGCGTTCCGACGGTAATCTGCCTCAGCCTGCTTGGTATCCCTGGGGCACATACCCCGCGTTCGTCGCCCCGCCCTATATGTATCAACAACCACAACCACAACCACAACCAGCACCTTCACCACAGCTGCACCCGATGCTTAATGGCGAAGGGCGTGATGGTCCCGCACTCCTATTCGATGTCTCCGTACACACGTTCCAGCCCATGCGTCTGACTTCCGCCGGTGCATCGAGCGGGCCCACTCTTTCACTCGATGAGCTTGGGCAGCAGGCCACGTACCCTCCATGCAGGCGTATGAAAATATCATGCGACATTATCCCGCAATGGCCCATTGAGCTCGAGGCGAAGGAGCAAGAGCGAACTCTTTTCCTTTCGATCCCTTCCAACTCTCACAAGGATGCGCCCATCACCGTCGGCGACGTCCTCATCGCGATTCACCGCTCGCTGCAGCGCCAGATTTCCCATGTGGACTGGGCACGTCTCTCGCAAGCGGAGGAAACTGCGGTGGCACGCGCCTACACTCGCCGCTGCAAGACTTATGGGTCGGTCGAAGCATTCGAGAAGAGCCAAGGCGTGCGGCGGGTTGACTACTTGCTGGATAAGTATATGTTCAGGGGTTTGGCACGCAGTAGTGCAGGCCAGGATAATTTCGAGAAGGTGAAGTTACTTATGGGTCCCAGGCGATGAGTGCAGGACATTGATTTTAGATGTAAATGTTATGCGAGATGGACGCTACCTACGCCTGCGTTCATTAGGAACGAGGTTCCTTCGGTGATATCCCTATTTCCTCTCTTTCACGCTATCCGTTCCCAGACCCAATTCTGATACTTTCACAATTAGAAAAACAGCATATACCTTCCTTCTCCCTGTTCTCATGTTGTCGTTGACATTACCTCTTGTGGAGAGCGCATAGGTAGAAAATAGCTGTACGTCATGTACGATAGTGTAAGATTTCAATCAATGTGTAACCCGTGTCGTGTGATCAATGGCTTTGATTGTTGCGATACTGCGGGTAAAAGACGGTGTTCGCTGCGTAGATATCCATCGAATATGGTATTGAGTATGACATCTGTCCTAACCTCCGGACATTGCGGTGAATAGAAAGGCATTTGCAGTGCTCATCAGCCAACCAGGGACCTTCGATCAACGATATCCTGAGCTTCGAACCCAGTTTCCGGATATTAAATACGTATCGCTGCATCTGCATTAATACGAGTTAAGGTGATGATTAAACGGGATATATCATACCTACTGCACGGGTGTGTCGCTTCTCTACCACAACAGGAGTAAGAAGCATGAGAAGAGTCGGACATGGGAGCGACCGACTATTAGGGTTGTGGATTCCGAGGCCTGTGTGGTCAAACCTATTATCTCCGAAGCAGGTACAGGCGGACGATCTGATTCTCGTACTGCGGATGAACCTGAGCTTGTGCGCTATTCGCTCTCCCATTATATTCATAAATAGCGCGGTGGGTCGAAAACTCTAGAGGTGGAGCCGCCAACCATTCCTCGGGCATATTGCGGAGCTAAGAATGATACCTGAGGCTAGGCCGCAGTGAGAATGCGGTTGAAGATCCGATAAACGTCACGACATGGATACTCTGAATCATCTGAACTTTCCACAAACCCAAAACCCTACTCGGATGACATCTCGCTCTCGCTGACGAATCCACAGAATCTGACCACACGCCGGGGCCAGGTAACGGGCGACAATTTTCAGCCATGCCCTGGTGTTCTAGGCCTGAACCCTGAGGTCAGAGGTATAGATTCTGGGAGCGTGTGTGGTCAAAAGCGCTCAATGGCCGATCACTGAGGGGTTAGCCCAATTTGAGGCGACTCACCAGCATTGACAAGGAAATTGGGAAGATCGCTACAACGTAGACACAAAAACAGTATTCTTTTGAGAATGAACTGTGGTAGCCTGCTCCCGCGTATAGCAAGCATTATGATGTCTGCAGCCTAACAAAGAGGAGGCTAGCTCCCAATTAGCGCACGTTTTGTCGTGTTAGTTCCAGCAAAACCAATAACGATACTTAGACCTCCTCTCGCAAATTATACTTTGGGGAAAGGTGGGGGAAGAAACTCGGGGCAGGTGTCGGCCGTGGTGCAGAGACGGCAGGTGGCCGATCAGAAATAGGCTACCGAATGGCTATTGTGAGATAGACAACTGGTACGATCCCCCATCTTCTCGCCGTCATGGTCAGTAATGGACGATATACTATGCATAGTCCTGTTCAAAGGAAAGTTTAAGGAACCCGTTGTATACCTGTCTGGCTCCATGACTATTTTTTAGATTGAAGGAGGTAATACTGACATTGCGTCATGCGATGCAGAGTCCATCGCTGTCGTTGCTAGTGGAAGCAGAGCGCGACGGAGTAGACCTCGATGAACGGATGAATATTGAGACATTGGCGTGGATTACTATACATATCTAGCTGCCGTGAACTTGAACCTCTGAGGGAAGGCGCGTCAACCTCGAGGTGCCGAGCGCCGTTACCCATTCCACCTACCTGTAACTTTTGCGAGGGAGGTCTATAGTTTGGTTTTGCTGTGAAAGGTCACAACCGAGACACCAGAGTATCGAACAGGTTTTCATGATATGAGCGTGGCGACTGGTCTAGCCACGATTAGGAGAGTCCTTCTGAATCCTCAAACTTGCGTATCCTTTTCTGGGCATTCCGTGACATGAGCGCTTGTATTCATGTACTCGAACTTTTACCGAGCTCTCACCACTCCATTATGTCGATGTCTAACGTCTTGCAACGTCTCGGATTCAAGATATTGAAACCTCCTGGATTCATCTGAGTGGTGAAATGTAATGCATACTCAGCCGCCTTTCGTGCCACCAAGCACCCATCGCACTATATACCGATGGACCAATCAAAGCTTACATGCCGCCTTCAAAGTTCAACGCGTTCACTCTCTCTTGCTTGTACTGTCTGTACCTAAACTTGACACTATTCTTGCCATCTCCGCGAGTTGAGGTCCCTCGCTGCCGTTATCCATGCGTCGCGCTGCGACGCTTGGCGCACATCCTCACTGCAATAGTAGCAGTAGCTTTCCCTTAGATTTTGGTGAGCCCTACATATCCTTATTCAATTCACCACCCCTTCGATGACAGCGTGCAAGGACGAGTCTCAGCACCTGCTAGACAACTGCCCCCGTAACACCTGCGCTGCGTTTCTGCCTGCTGGCAGTAACCGCGAGGCTTCGGGGACGTCAAGGTTGGATGATGGCGTGTAATTTGCAATCGGAGCACTGGTTTTCTGTCGCTCCCTGCCAAGGGGTGATACATCGGCATGATCTTCATATCATATGTCGAGCATCTCGAGGGTTCTGCCTGCGTGGGGAGCCGTCTCTTCCCCCTGTACATCCATCTCTGATTGTTGATACGCGGCTGACGCTGTCTTGTCTCTTGTTGCAGAAGACATGTCAAACGTCTCGTGGGCGGATGCGACTGCTTCGGTTCTTGCGTGCAGAAACGAATCCGCTTCAGCATCCGACCTGCAACGTCTGATTGAGATGCCCCTAGGCGTTTTGTGGTCCGCTGGACGCCTATCTCGTGTTGCGACATCTGAGACGCACATCGCATCGAGGCCCTCACGGACTCTACATATCATTGATGCCCGCATTACCATTTTCTGCGCATATTGAAATTGGCATTGTGTTCAGACACCCAGGCGGAGGTGAGGCGGCTGATGGCAAATGTGTTGGCCTGATGGCATCGCCTCCTCATCATCGTTACGCCTGGTGTCAAACAATCAATACCAACCATTGTAACCTCATCATTTCGCATAACAGTAGGTAAAGAAGATTGGGCCATCCATTACCTGTATGACATCTCGCTGATGTCATTACATTATATGCATATGTCGTGTGTCCACCGTCAAGTTGAACATCGTGGTGTCTGCTATGAGTTCCGTGAATTGTGTGCAAGTCCCACACTGTAGCATCACATAGTTTGAGCCTGATCAAGTACATGCGTCAGATGTTCTGGTGTATCATGTACATGGTATCCGATATGCATCGAGAACTGTACGCTCTGAGGGTGTAGACGAATAGCTGATCGACGCGATTGGTAAATTTTATCATTTAGCGCGGAGAGCGATGGTGTCAACAAGGTGTGAACATTGTGCCAGACGATGACCAGCCTGTTCAGCAGATATGACTTCTTCGGCCACTCGATATTACTCTAATTCTCCCGGAAACCATCTGTATCGCTAGATCCTGCTGTATTTCTATCACGCAATGGCTACAGAAGCATCATCCTCCGCGCACACATTTGCGAAGCCCCTGGGGCTTCCGCTCTCCAAGGATGAGCTCGATCGCATCAACACGCATCTGCGCGAGCTCACACCCTCGGACACCCTCAAATGGGCGGTCGAGCACGTCCCCGGGCTGTACCAAACGACAGCGTTCGGGCTGACGGGGCTCGTCGCGATCGACATGCTGTCGAAAATTACGTCAAGGCCTCCGCCCCTCATTTTCATCGACACGCTCTACCACTTCCCCGAAACGCTTGAGCTCGTCGAGGAGGTCCGGAGGCGGTACGGCACCCCTGTGCATGTGTACAGGCCGGAAGGCTGCGACACCGCCGCGGAATTCGAGAAGAAGCACGGGCAGGGTTTGTGGGAACGGGACGAGACGCTGTACGACTACCTAGTCAAGGTATGTGTAAAGTATACGATATCAGCCGGCGAAGGTGACAACGTCTCTGATACCGAAGGTCGAGCCTGCACGGCGCGCGTATGACGAACTCGGTGTTAAGGCTGTGATTACGGGTCGCAGGGCCTCGCAGGGGGCGGAGCGCGCCAACTTGCAGCCCCTGGAGGTCGACAGCACGGGCCTTCTCAAGCTGAACCCGCTGTTCGCGTGGACGTTCCCCTTCGTTGACTGGTACGTGAAGGAGAACAACGTCCCGCGGAACAGGCTGCTCGACCAGGGGTACCGGAGCGTCGGGGACTGGCACAGCACGGCGAGGAGCTTGGAGGGCGATACGGGCGAGCGCGCGGGGCGGTGGGCAGGCAAGAAGGAGAAGACAGAGTGCGGGCTGCACGTGGACTACTTCGCGGTGAAGGCAGCCGCGGAGAAGAAGGTGAGCGGATCTACGCCGCGTCTGTGGGTGACCTACGCTCATCTTCGATACCTATAGCTGGAGCAGGCACAGCTTGAGGACCTCAATGGCGCTGATCAGATACCGGCTCCCGCGAGGGTCCCTGTCTTCGTAGGGTCCGCAGCACGAGGGGGATGATGAACGTGCAAGGAGATAGGTGCCTGTCTGATGACGCCCCGGCTTTAGGTGATAGAACCCGGATAATCTAATGTGTTCATCGAGTAGTTTGCTCTAGACACGAACGCGGAATGAGAGTCCACACCCCCTTCCCCGCATTCATATCCGAAAGACTGCTTCTATACTGCACACATATCGCGGATGGGTTGCCGCCAGAGAGCATCGCCTCGTCTTCTTCTGGAGGCGCGCTGGATCGACATGTGTTGCGAACATTTACGGGCGGCGACGATCCCTGGCAAAAGGCCCAGATGGGATCACGGCGCTCTGCGTGAGTGCTAGCTAGTCCTGCACGGCTGCTTTCCCTGAGGAATGAGTCGGAGCCACTTCGCCGTTCGAATCTCGTTGCTTGCCCACGAATCAGCAGCGCTCAGCTCAGGCATGCGTCGTTTAGTGTGCATACCCGTCCGCAGGCGCCCCGGTCGGAGACTACACCTGTCATCTGAGTGTCGATTTTCCCTTCCCGTGTTATATAACCCTCCCGCGGCTTCAATCGCGCCCACCGCCTCGAGCTCTCGAACTTTGCGAAGCGCGTTCACTCCAATGGCAGGTGTCGTGGTCACGGACCTGGGGTGAGTGCCAATGTACCCCCTCCACCATCGTCCCGGCGGCTGAGAGGTGCGCGCTCAACAGCAGGAGGCCAGAGATCCCCAGCGGGCGCCCCGCTCTCAGGTGCGACTTCCTCTGCCCATTCTGGTACGAGCATGGACTCACAGCCACTCAGTCCACAGCTGGGCCCCGAGGGCCTGCCGCCTTTGCCCGAGATACACTCAAACACCATCCGCACCCAAGTCTTCACGCACCGCAGCTATTTTGCGCGTCCCACTCACATCTTCGAGGATACGCCCGAGGACCCCAGTCCCGACAACGAGATGTAAGTCGCCGCCCAGTCTCCAATCTGAAACGCAAGAGACTGAATGCGATGGTCAAGGCTGGAACATCTCGGCGACACGGTGCTGAATTTGATCGTGACGGACCTGATCAGGTCGGATTACCCTTATCTGCGCGTCGGACCCTCCACGGTAGGTCTGGGGTCGAATCGTCTGGTAGCCGATGTCTCATTCTGTCTCTCTTTCGTGCAGAAAGTACGAGCTCTCGTGGTCGGCAATCCGACCCTAGCCTCGATGTACGTCCCCAGAGACAGCTTGAGTTCGTGAAAGTTCATTCTGCTCTTTAGTTCCGTCCGGTATCAGCTCCCGGAACGCTTGCTCATGCACCCTGCCCAAGCAATCACGTTGAAAGCCTCTACTAACATTCAAGGTACAGTCCATCTCACCTGGGTCTACTTCTGCTCACAGCCTCGCGCCATTTCTAGCTGATCTCTTCGAGGCGAGTGTCCTCGCTCTCCCGTTTCCGCCGTCCATCCGCTCACTCATGTACAGGCCTACATAGGCGGCGTCTACTCTGACCGCGGCCTGCAAATTATCAAGCCGTGGCTCTGCCCGCTCTTCCGGCCCTACATCGCCGAGGCGTACCGGCACGTCCGCGTGCAGCACGGGCTCTCGCCGGATCCCACGCCGCCTGCCACGCCGCTGTCCCCGGGCGGCGGACGCCCCGCGCCGTCGCACTCGTCCGCGACCATCGGGCACCTCTCGCTCTTCAACCAGCACCTGCAGCAGCAGGGCAAGACGATCGAGTGGGTGTGGCGCGACAGCGAGGGCCAGGGCACGCGCACGACGCCGATCTGGGTCGTGCAGGCGATCGTCGGCGAGGACTGCGTCGGGCGCGGGCGCGGGAGCACGAAGAAGGCCGCGAAGAACGAGGCCGCCAAGGAGGGCCTCGCGCGCCTGGGGATCAACGTCTCGTGCGTGTGCGTCTTGTGTGTGAGATGTGGCGACTGACGCGACATTTTCAAGCGCAGCCCGCCTATGGGCCATATTCCCATTTCAGCATCTTCTCTCTAGACTTGGGCTGGATGGACGGAGGTGCTCCTGGACATCCCGCCCCGGTGTGAAGAGGTTGTGCATGGGTCTGAGTCGACTTGTAGGCGGGAAGAGGCTATTGCCGTGAACATCCCGATTGTTGCTCTGCTGCCTTCTTGCTTTTCCATGCTGTCATATTACTTCTTGCGCGTACCGTGCTCTGTTTTGCGTGGTTGGCTGGGCCTGCTTGGCACACTGTATGTTTGTAGTATAGTGATACACGGCTGAATATACGTCATAAGCTATGATTGAGCAGGGCGTGCTTCCGGGAGACAAGCGATAGATGTGCGAGGTGGGACGGCGAGCATACATGGCGGTCATGATTGATGGCGGCGGCCATCCCCTAGCTTCCCTATGCTATCCACAGATGGTGCTCCCCACACAAGGGTCTTCGTAGCTGGATCCAACAGCCCGGGGAACCGTCGAGCCAGCAACGGGGCTAACAGACCTCTCCCAGCCATTGACGGCGGTACGCCCGCCTGCTGCACCACTGCTGCTGCTGGTGCCGACTCGATCTTCGCCGCACTCTCCGCGACCTTGCGCTCCGCCTCCCGCTCCTCGAGGCTGCGCTCGCGCTCGCGCGCGAGCTGCCGCGCCTCCTCGTCGATGTCGTCGAAGACGTCCTGCTTCACCGCGCTGACCGAGTACGCCCACACGCCCGCCGCGAAGGCGAGCAGCAGCGTGCCCGTGACGGCGTTGCGCACGCGGAAGGGCTCGCGGGCGCGTTGGAGGCCGGGCGACATGAGCTGCGTGTCGGGCGGCGGCGGCGGCGGCAGCGGTCAGAGCTCTGCGTGCGTCTGCCGGGGAAGGCGGGGGCAGCGTACCTGGTTGTAGGGCCTGTAGGATGCGGCGGCGTCTTTGCGGGAGACGTATGGGTCCGCCATCGTGGTGTGTGCGGTCTGCGGGCGGCTTTTGAGGGGGAAGAGAGACGGTGGACGTAGAGCGGTGCGTCGGTGAGGTCACCGCGATGGCACGTGAAGTAGCGGCTTGGAATTCCTCTTGGTCGCAGACTCAAGTCGGACAAACGTCTCTCAGATGTCGGTTTATACATTAACTTATGACTGGAATATACTACGATGAACATGTAGCATGCTTCTAACATGTCTTTTTGCTGGCGACACACAATTCCTACCGCGAGCTAATGGCTCGCTCACTCACATAGGAGAGAAAACCAGTATGTCTTCCGAGATGAGTCTTCCGACACATTTAACGGCTTATTACGAGACTCAAAAGTATGCCATCGCTTCACACAGTTTGTCCGCGACCCAATGATATTGTTAGTGTCTACGCGTTGTGTATGCGAGTCCCGATTTACTCCGTAGCAGACTTGCCCTGAAAGCGATCAAAACGGTGTTAAAGACAGTACAGGGTCGGTAGCAATGGGCTGACCTTGATGAGCGAGTATGCGCCGAAGACAGTGCCCATTAGCCCGCACGCAAACCCGACGTAGAACGTCCCTTGAGAGCCGGCTCGGAACGGAGTGTAGTCGACAGAGACTGTGCTACTCACTGACGTAGAGCTTGCCTCGGGGCATGCGGTAATAGATGGGCTCATGGGAGGCCTACGAAAGCATCTTGAGCGACATCCCGCGACTAGGACAGAGTGGACGTACCTGCACCAGCCTCTGCATCTCGGGGACGCGGTTCGGCTCTGTTTGATGTGTTGTCAATTTGACGCGTCCACGAATGTACTCGACGCGCCGTCTACTCACTGTTGACAAGTGCGCCCAGCATCGTGTGTGTTCGCGGGGAGGACAAGGGGGGTTGAGGGATGGGGGAGTGACGGCAGGCGGGCGAGGATGAAGTCGGTGCGGAGTCTCAACTGGTGGCACGGCTCGATTCGCCTCGACCGCCATGGCCGCAAACGAGCGCGTTCGCGTCCGGGTACGTCCCCTCCCCTCTCCCCAGGCCTCCCCGCCGAACGCATATCCCCCGCAGGGCCTCACCATCAGCCGGCCTATCATCTATGGAAACACAGCCATCGTCCTCACCCCGAAGGAGCGCGAGGCGCTGAGCTCGCCGGACCACACCCACCGGTGGACGGTCGCGGTGCGTAGCGCCGCCTCCGCGCCCGACTCGGACATCGTCGGCGGGGCGGACGACCTCAGCTACTTCATCAAACGCGTCACCTTCAAGCTGCACGACACGTATCCCAACCCAACACGCAGTAGGTGTTCAGTCGTTATGCACGTGCGCCGCACTCAACCAAGCGCCACAGACGTCGACAAGCCTCCATTCGAGGTCTCAGAAACAGGGTGAGCATTGGCATCCTGCGACCTCATCTGCCAGGATGTCTGACGTGGTCTGCCTGCAGATGGGGTGAGTTTGAGATCCAGATCAGAATCACCTTCGTCGCCGAGTCGGGCGAGAAGGCTTTCTTCACCTACCACCACCTCAAGCTGCACCCCTGGACCGTCGTTGGCAGTACCGAGCCCGATATCCCTCCGATCGAAGCTGCCATGAAGATGGGCCCTGTACACTCGTGGCAGTACGACGAGATCGTGTTCAACGACCCTTTCCAGTCGTTCCTCAATATCCTCACGGCGCACCCGCCCACGCCGCTACCGAAGCACACCCGCCGGCCCGTGCCCTTCCACACGGCCAACCCTGCATCCCTAGAGGCCTCCAAAGGCGGTGTGCCCGAGTTCACGCAGCAGATGGAACGCGAGGAGGCTGAGCGATTGGAGACTGCACGGAAAAAGGTCGTCGCCGAGACGGATTCATGGCGGCAGAAACTCATCGAGAAGGAAAAGGAGCTCGAAAAGCTCAAAAAGCAGCTTGAGGCCACGGCATAGTCGACGCTGCATGTGTAATATCTTAATGCTGTACATGTATGTAGTACTACATTCCCTTAGCTGACAATACGGATACAAAGCAGAGCACAATACTTTGAGAAAGCCGAACACTAGTAGACAGAAACAGGCTGGTCAGAGCCATGATGACCAACCAGGGTACATACGGCCCTGTCAAATAGCGTGAGTCTAAGCGTTGAACGGAGGCGAGCTTCGCTCACGAGGTTCGCCAGATCGGTGGACTCCTGGATGAGCATCTGCACGAGACTGCTCGTGGACGTCTCCCTCTCCGGCCGTTCTCGGCTGGTTGTGTAGATCCCGCGCAGCTTTTTGTCGATGGGCTTCAACGCGTCCTTCGCGAGCGTCCTGAGGTCAATAGTGGCAGGGTTGGCGGGGTTTCCGCGAACGTCTATCTGGCGCTCCTGTACGAGACATCAAATACGGTCCCGGAGAGGAGAATGGCCGTCTGCCCACCTTCTTTCGCTTCTCGTCTTCCCATTCCACCAGGGGATCGTGGACGAATGTGTCGAGCACGCTCATGAGGGCGTCCTTGTTGTCCCGGAGCAACTGCATGGTAACCTCACATGCGATGCGGAAGACGCCTGCATAGAGGTCAGATTCACTATGATGGGACATAAGGGCTGAGGCAGACCTTCTACTCCAGTGACCCCGAAACCATCGACGACATTTTGGGTGAGGCGGAAGGGTACCCGCTCTGGGGTTTCTAGAGTCTTGCCCTTCTCGAACAGACAGTTGAAGTCCACATGCACCACGTCCCCGTTATTCGTGTCGAGCAGGATGTTCTCGCAATGACGATCGCCCAACCTAGAGGACGACATGAAAAATGCGCGCTGTGTCGTGAAGCAGCCGGCGTACCCGAGGATGAAGCCCACCATGGACATGACCGCCGCCGTCCGGCTGTATGCCAGCCTGCTTGCAAGCCACGCAGTGGGCTCCGGGAATGTCTCGATGAACCACTCGTGAAACACGGGCGGATAGCTGTGCACCTCGTCAGCAATCCATGCATGCGCGGATGCGGGCGTGCACACTTACTTCTTGAGAACGCACTCGTGAAAGTGCTGAGCGACCTCTCTGTCGTGCGGCATCAACTTGATTCTATCGAAGATAGGCTGCATGTCGTTCGACTGTCCAGGCATTCTGAGTAGATGGCAAGGCGCAGGATGTATCGGCCAAGACACTCACCCACCAACGGATACTTCGCCTGTCGTACCCTTTCACTACGACTGGCCGGAACGGGATGGTGTTCGGAACCCACTGGATGAAGCCGCACTCCTCATTCAGGGTGACCACCCCATATGTCCGAATGTCTGTAGCAACACTCAGCCCATGGACTGACATCTACCGTGGGGGTCTACTCACGGAGTTGCCGCCGACGCGACTCGGAGTTGGATTTCAGGAGCTTATTGATGATCGCGTTGAACTCCATCAGTCGAGCATCCTTGCGCAGGTCGTCCTTCGGTTTACCCAGGAACATGTATATTTGCCCATCGCTCCCTTGGATGGTGACCTTGCGCGGCTTGGCAAGAGATCGCATGATCTCGACCTCGTCGAAGATCTCTACTCGTGGTCAGTCATCAGTCGGGCAAAATGTAAGGATCATCCGCGCACTTGCGAATGTGGGCGCATCAACGGGGAAAGGCTGGTGAGTAGCGTCAGCAGCCGAACTGGGCGGGAGAGTCGCGATTAGCGATTCCTGCAGCGGGATGATGAGTCGCGAGGGGGCCAGGCGTTCCAGGCTAGGGCAGTCTTTCTTCAGGCTGAGCACCCTCACGTCGTCTCTGAGTGGGCGGTCACACAACGCGAGGAGGGCTTCTGTCATTTTCCGGCTGTCTTTGACCAGTTTTGCAACGATCCCGCCTTGTGCCTGCAGTGGTCTGGTTAGAGTCCGCGTAATCTTCGTTGAGATCCATATACCGACCTCCAGTTTCCTCATTATAATGTCACCTCGCTGTGCTCGCTGCGACTTGGTGGACTTCACCACAGCTGTGAATAGCCACAGAGCTTGCCTTGGGTACTCTTTAATGACCGTCAGAATCAGTCCAGATAAGACTTCATAGACCTCGTTGTTGCTGTGGCCGACACGAGAAACAATCTGAGGGAAAGCAGTGTACCACTAGAGGCTCTAAATCAATAAAGAGCCGAGAAAGATTTGTAGATTGACGAGACCTTATAAGCAGGGACAGTTGCGATTGAGCGCGAGACCTCGGCGTTGATCTTCTTGAAGACATCGCTTGCGTGAGGATTTGTACTCTCGCCCATGTCAAGCCAGAGAGTGAGCAGTCGGGGAACAGTTTGGTATATATACTTTGAGCCGTATCGCATAGCCTTCGCGTAAGCGCGAACAGTGACGAGATTCATCCGCAACCCACTGGCACGTCATCAGCGACAACAGGAGGATATGTATGTCGAGCCCTTACCGTTCCATTTTGTCTCGAGGGGAAAGGGTCGCGAAGCATTCGTCATGATATCGTCCAAAATGGAATTGGCCGCTCTCCCATCTTGCAGCCATATCTGCTCCACGTTGCAGGATTTTCGCAATGTTGCCAGCTTCGAAGCGGTCAGAATCAGCCATCCATCGCGCACGCAGTACATGAGCCTGGCATGAGGTCAGTTCACATATTGAGAAAGGTGAAAGTAGCAATGTTCACTTTGGCCTTCAGAATTTGATCGTGATCCTCTGGTTCGTGTTGTACCTTCTGGTCCCTGGTGAGGTTTGTGATAGTATTCTCTACCGGTAGGATACCATTCAGCCGCATGTTGCTTTCTAACTCCTGCAGTGCGCGAAGGGGTTCACCGCTCGCTTTGACAAGCTTGGCGCTCTCCACAAATGAGAACTTGATTTGATATTGCCGAGCTTGCAAAACAGCACTGTAAGCTGTTTGCCAATATCCGGCCTTCCTAGCAGTCTTCGCACTTGTCAGCCATGATTGTCCTATAGCTGCGTCCATACTCTGTGCATCCGGGCTGAGAGGAAAGCGGTCAACGCAGTAATTCATATTTACCAGAACACAGACGCACCTCAGTGCGAAAGCCACCCGTCGTGTTGCCAGTATTGGCTCTCTGACTCGGAAGCTGGGGAGTGTAGAATCTAACCGCGCAGCCAATCGCTGGGTCAACCCGCTAAGCACTTGCCGTCTCCCGGGACCATCCTGAAGGTTTGACGGAAGCGAGAGGACGCGTTCGTGAATGACCTCGAGTTCATGCAGGAGATGAAGATTGAGGACAGACTCGTATGAGCGACGATAACCGTTAGTACCAACAGCAGCGATGGGTGCCCCAAGATGTCGACGTGCGTTAGACAGTGTCTCGTTGATAGCTGAGATATTACCCTCGCGTAGTGCTAATAAGACTTGTGCCAGTAAGACGGGCGCTGTGTTGGAGACTGTGCTGGAGACTAGGGCTTTCACCTCATCCCAATTACCAACCATCCATTCGCCCTCAACTTGTAGGCCCACAAGTAACGACGCCCACGCGGGGTTCCGAGTGAGGACGCCCTTAACGTGGGTGCGAAGTGTATCTGACATCGTTGTCAGTAGACCGGCGCATGAAACATCAAGGAGGTAGAACTTACCGTAATGGCCCAGATTGCGCAGACATCGTAGGAGACCTAAATGAAACTCAGGATTGTCCGGAGATTGTTGCAGCCTGACTTCCCAACAGCTTTGCGCCGACGTCCATCGTCCTGTGCTCTCATGTTGACGAATCTGATGTTGCAATGAAGGGCAGAGTATCAGAGTCGAGACACCTTCCATGCCATCAGGCTCATCTAAATGAGCGTATATCTCATGCAAACGCTCATGATACTGCTCAATCTCCTCTTGTTTGGCGTCACGAGCTTGCAAATCCAAGACTTGTCTTTCGAAGCTCATTAAAGAGCGAGCGTAGGCTTTGCACTGGAGCGCGGCTCTTGCCATCAAGTCTAGGTCGATGCTGGACAATATGGAGTCCAGCCGCAGAACCTGCTCTTCAGCGTCGGCGTGTACACTGCTGACACGACCTCTTCGGGTATCCCCTTTGCCACTGCCGAGGTCTTGACGTATAACACGAACCCATTGGCTGAAATGATCCAGAAGCAAGAAGACAGTCTACAGCCAGACCCATAAGAGCTTCACAACGGCAAGAGCAGGTTGGAAGCTCACCTGCGCACTTAACAATTTCTTGTCTGATGTGGAACGAGAGTCGGACGCAATCTGGTCTGACAGTACTGCTAGCAGTTCAGAACGAATGCCATCGGCATCGTCGTTGTTTCCAGAGATGAGGACGTTCAGCGCAAGGTGAGGAAGGAGATGGTGAGCAACTGTGACATCCTTGTTGCGGATGACAGCAGAGAAAACTTGAAATATGGCCTTAGCATTCGCTCCTGATACTCTGGTGATGAGATGTCCCGCCCATGTTTGTATCCACTCCCGATAGGTATCCTGAGTAGGATAGATCGGATGCTGAATTGACACCGGATCTCGCGGATCTAAGGTATACTTCGAACTGAGTAACGGGATAATCGTCTCTAGGACATGCTTGGGTAAGCTGTTCCAACGGCTGCGGACCTTTAGAGAAATGGAGCTGGTGGAGCTCGGATTGACGAGGGTTTCCGTAAATTTGCAGAATCGGAGCAGTTCTTGCAAAGCATATGCCAGGTGCGTCTGGTAGGTGATGTCGCTTGTGGACCTAAACGCGTTCACCATAATATCTTGTATGAGATGAAGGGCAAATGAGACAGACTCCGAGTCGTCGACGAAGTTGCTAAGCATGATCATCCGTGAGTCATTGACACCAAATTCAATCCTGTCGGGATCGACAGCTCCAAGAATTCCAATGCATTCGAAAGCACGCAGACGTAGAGGCTCGGTGCCTTCTCCATCCCGACCTGCCACTGAGAATAATGTTGACAAGATGTGATTGACTGCAGGGTCAAAGACGTCGCCCGAAGCCAGACTCCGAACAAATTCTTCATCGTTACTCAACAAGAACGCCTTCAATTCGCAGAGGGCTTGGGTTGCGACGGTCAAACTCTCGCTAGTCGCTCGTTCTAATGTCTTCTGGAGTTTGTCCCGGGTATTCCAATCCTGGCGTAAGGCAAGCAGACTTTGTTGTATTGCGGTGAGTTGGGGAATAGATTCGAGATCCACTACTTCGTCAAGCTGCGAGCCGAGTTGTCCACCCATGTCGACCACGATGAATTCCAAACATCGCTTGGCAATTTCTCGCCCGTGGAGGGAGAAGGAGTTCCAATGAGTGACCAACGCAGCGCTTGTCGGGCCAACCTGAAGTCCTAGATCATGGACCTCCAAAGTCCTGAGAAATATGAACCAGCTGTCGAGAGTGACGTCTGAAAGCTGTGGAATTACTAGAGTAGTCTGCAGCGTCGCCATAATCTGCCGTATCTCAATGTCAGCCCATTTTGAGCCAGAATGCAAATACATGAGAATTACCTGAGGCGCCACTCGACTGATCGTAGGCCCGACTTCGGTTGTGAATTGGCCGAGACTACGCACGATGTTCTTCTTTGTTTCTAAGGACCGCCTCCCATACCCGTCTTGTAGCAAGTCGTTGAGGTGGGATATGACGCCAAGCATGTACGTCCTCATAAAGGCTCCAATTTTTGAACCCGAGTCAACCTGAGCACATGATCGAGACTGCTGAGCAGCACGTTCGACCTTCTTCAGCCCTTGCCTTGCCTGTCACATCTCTGTCAGAACAGGTATACGACAAATGGAAGTGAGGTAGACCCACTGCATCGACCCTATCGGGGTCGTCATCTCCTAGACCCAGGACAATCTCAGCCACGAGCGGGACGACACAGCTCCGAATTACAAGAGCGAGGTCGACTTTTTGTTGGGCGCTGTTTTTTAGTACGGATAATATGAAGTTCAGAACCTTGTTTGTTTGACCAGGCCCCGTCAAGCAGAAAACATAGGCGAGGATGTTGTGCGAGAAGTTCATGAATAGTTTTGCTGTCTTATCATTCACTTCCCGAGAGATCGCGTCTAGAGCCCTCGCATCGCAGTTGATATAAACTTGCGGGAGCGTGCGGCTGAGTGAGCCCAGAATGAACTTGCCGACTGGCATGGCGAGGAAAGAGCAAGTCTCATGCAGCAAAGTCGGTTGTGTGCATATTCGAGAGACAAGAAAAGGTGCAATTTGGTCCATGTATGGCGAGATCAACCCGTATGGCGACTTCTTCAGATGTTTGGAAAGTGCCTGCAGCTACATGATCGTTGTATTAAGCATCTTGGCAACTCAGGATCAGCAGTATACAACAGACCTGGAGATGTGCAGTGCCTCTCAAAATCGGATTCTGCTGCCCGAATTGAGCCAGCAGACAACAAATAGTTTGACCAAGGACATTGCTTGTCGCAATACTGATAGATGCAAATTTGAGAGATGGGAAATCGGCAAATCAGAAAGCCGCACTCACTGTCCGACCCATCCCAAGGTAATCAGAGTTGTCTCCCGGGCGCGCGGTTCAGCGGTCTCAAATAATCGGTATATCATCCCAAATAACCGCTCTGTTCGTTTCCAAGGAGAACCCCCCAGGATTTGGTGTAGTCGTACGAGCTCCACTAGCGAGTGCCTGGACGCGCGACATGTTGTTTTATGCGTAAAAATGTCTCGTGCAACACTGGATGCTTACCCTGCGCTGAGACGCACACTGCGGTCCTTATCTTTCATTGCTCTTATGACCATGTCTTCGATATTCTCCAGTTTACCGCCACTGAATCCTGATGTGTGATGTCGCAAGGTTTTACAAAGGGCGTCGAAAACGGCCATGCGGACCTTCGGCGTGACCTCCTCGGTTGGTCCGCTTAATAAGGGTAAGGCGCCCGCAATGAATGGCGAAATAGCATCAATGGATGGACGGTTGTTGCTTAAAGAGCATTCGATATCATTAACATGAACAAAAATACACGGCAAGCTGCCCATCTTGGCTGCTAGAGCCTCCCGGGCTGCAGGTGCAGGATTATACAGCGGGCTGCACAGAGAGAACGTAAGCACGAAACATGCATCTGAAGCATAGCTCTGACCGTGTGTATCGACTCTCAAACTCAGGCAGCGCACGAGAGAAGTACTGTGCATCAGAGAGAGACCCATCGTCGTCCATCCAGTCGGTTTCATCGGGTTCGACTATGCTTTGTACCGCGTTCTTGAAGATAGGCCGCCATTGAGTTTCCACACTGTTTGAACACTGTGCATCGACCTCATTGTTATTACTTCTCTGTGGCAACGCTTGACGACGAGCGGCGACCATTTCGAGAAGTTGCGCGTATGCCTTCATCTTTTCACCAGTATTCAGACTATCCGTGATCATCTGAAGGCCTTCATCATCCAGGTAGGGTACCATTCGACACAGGTATGCCAGTCCGAGGGCCTGTAGAAGGTATTCCGGATGACTTTCTCTTCTAACATAGAACTTTGTGGCTTACGCGTATGCCGTCTTCCGTGACATCCCAATTTTCTGCGCTCAATACTCCAAGAATTGGTCGAATGTTCACAGACAGAGGTGCTGGAAGAGGGCCATCGGCATACAGTCTCTGCAAGGCGTCGCTCAATCCTGCCCACGAGGATCCAGGACCTCCTTGTAGGCAATGCAGAACAAGCAAGGTTTCAATACACTCGGCATGGCCGCTAGAATCGGGAACATGGGATAGATTTGTTAAGAAAGCAACGCCTAGATTTGATATAGCTCTGACACGGGCAACGCCCGGGATGATGTTCGTGGAAGAAAGCAAATACTCCAAGACCTGCCTGGCGAGTACGGTAGTGGATCGCATGATATCCATCAAGTACCACTGCGCGAACAACGGCTGAGATATCGTCCGGATACAGATCTCCGTCAGCCAAGCCAGGAGCGTTGGGATGTCAGATGCCTTCTCTACGACGATGACTGTTTCTTGTGTGCTCTGGCAAGGAGATATTTTAGCATTCGCGGCAGCAGATCAGTGATTCACTTACATTTCCACTGTTTCCCACTTCGAGGCGAGGTGCCGCTAAGTCGAAGCGCAGAGGAAACTCAACCAAAGGAGAGATGGAGAGTAAGTCTGACAAAAACTTTAATTAAGCAAGAGAGCATATTGAACGGGCGACATACCATGACAAGTCGCCAGCATCCCGGAAAATATCTGCCGCAGTAATTCTGGCGAAGACACCATATTTTCCACCTTATGCTCGATGACATTACGGCCGAGAGATTTCAGAACCGCAACAGAGGCTGATATTGCGCTTCTCTGCAACTCGTCCGGCCCAAGGTACTGTTCCTCCTTCTGTAAAGGAAGGTGTGTCCATTGGTCAAAGACGGCGCACAGGTTTATTAGCCCAGTGAGAGTGTCTTTAGCTAGATCTGGTGGCTCAAGGAATAGGCTGTCCGTGTGTTCGGCACATTCTGTAATGACAAGGAGAGCCACTTCCGCCAGTTTCACCTTTTCGTGCATTGCGGCCCACGGAACGTCCTTCGGCGGGGGAAAGGTCGCCAGGAATTCATTCGCCAATCCTCCGACAGTGAAACGCCACTGTATCTCACGCCCTTCTCGTGTCTGCCCATCTTCTCGATCATAGCGCCCCGACCTGATCTCGAACAGCAGATTTTGTAGGAATGCGAGCAGTTGAGCGGGAGAGGAGGCATCGTCGTTTCCATGCTGGAAAGTGGGCAGAGGAATGGGACTTGAAGTGGGGTTACTCATATCATAGTCAAATGAGTAGGGTTGAAGACCTTAGCCAGGCGTCCAATGTTGCGGATGGGGAGTCAAAAGTCAAGACGAGACTCGAGGGACGCGAGGTTGAACGCGTCGTAAACACGCACACGTGATCACTTATGTCGCGTCGTTACGCCTTCGATCTCACCAATTTCAGGCATACGAGGTGTGACTTGGCTCCCAGGTCCTCAAAGCAAGTGAGCCTCTCGATAACTTGAGGAAGCGAGGATGTATAGATTCATATATGTATGGGAGCTTAGGGCTAGCCACGGTCGCATCAATCCCTCAAAAAAGCACAAAAAGCACGGCCGATCAAAACATGAGGAGCGCTACGTGCATATACACTTGGGACAGCAATAATTCACTTGCGCCCAGCCCGCCGCTTATCCTTCATCTTCTCCCGCTCCATGGCCTTTTCCTCCGCCCGTTCCGACTCGATCGAGCCAAACACCCTCTTCATACGATCGCCGTACGCCTTGTCCTTGTCCTTGTCCTTCCGCTGTTGCTCGCCCGCCAAGAAACGTGCATCCTTCCGCAACTCACGGATAGCACCCTTCTTCTCTTGCTTGTACTGTCGGCGAAGCTTAGCTGCCTCGTTCCGTTCATGGTCAGGATCGCGGTTGCGAAGGTAATTCGACGAAGACTGCTCGAACTTGGGCACATAGGTCGGGATGGGTATCGGTTTGTGCGCTTGGAGCACGAGTGGACGGCGTGCTTGACGAGAGAACTTCAGGTAGCGACCTAGGGTGTCTCGAAGTGACGATAGACGGGCCTAGAATCAAAGTTGGCACTCGATATAACGTGAACGGCTAATGGCAACTCACTACAAGGGACTCTGGCAGACCTTGCGTCTTGATCTCACCAAGGAGTCCGGAAATTGGCTCGTACAACTCAATGAAACCGTCTAGACTCTTGTACATGTCCGCAAAGCGTCCAATCAGCTCCAACGTCAAACCAAGGAGGTCGACTTTCGCTTGTTCACCGTCAGTCGCACCACTAAGCAGGCCTGCAAGATCCGGCTTGTTCAATGTTGCTTTCCTTGCCGTCCGGGCGTCGATCGTTAGGATAGCGCAGTGTTCTGACCGGAAGTCGAGACAAGGGAAGTGTCCAGGTATTAATGTCTGGTCTTTGAGCGAATGCGGGGCTAGGTGCAGTACTGAATTTGCTAGCAAATTGATAGTCTCCGGTACGAATCGCTTCGATAGTGACTCATACTGCAGGAACAGCGTGCAGAGGAAGAGCCCGCTGGAGAGGTCCTGTAACGACCTGATACGACACAGACCAAGGTATGCACCTATAAGTAATCGTGCAGGGGAAACGACGTGATGGTTTTTGTCGCTGGTCGGCCATATTTGCGCTATCACGCGGAGAAGCGATAGCTCAGGCAGACCGGGCCACGTCTTCGCATCGGGTTCTGTGGCACCGCGCGACAGTCCACGCTTCAGGTTTTTGTGCATGAGGTTGAGCTTCGCGACGAAGTGTTGTGCAGACTGGATAGGGTATGATTTAGTGAGGGCGAGCAGATGCGGGACCAGGGAGCTCAGTAACGAGAAACGTGGCTGGGGAGGAGTGGTGATGTACAGGATATGGTCTATGAGTACACCTGTCAGCTCCTGAGGACGGTATGAGTGAGGGTCTGTACAACGCTGTGCAATGAAAAGTGCGCACCTGCAGTTTGAACTTGTTCTCTTCCGCTAAGCTCGGATGGTGGAGCGTACGGATACGCTGCACAACGGTGGGCACGTCCTTGACATCGACGCCCTCGACAATCTCCAAGAACTCATCATGATTGGCGGGACACGGGAATGTGAAAGGGAGCTCCTTCCCCTTGCCTTTAGCCGGGGTTGCCTCAACCCGCTTCTTGGCTGTCTGCACCAGAGATTCAGAATCACCCTCTTCGCCTTCGATATCGTCAGAATCGTCAGATGCAGCAGCAGACTCGTCGTCTTCTACGTCTGAATCACCTTCCTCCTCGTCACCGCTCTCATCATCTTCCTCGTCGCCAACCTCGGAGGCCTCCTCGACCGAGTGAGCAGCGCGATCCTCCGTCAACCCGGCCCCGAGCCCACTCTCATCATCTTCCTCGTAAAAATCGTCCTCCAAATCGTCTCCGCCCCGTGATCGCCTTCCTTTTTTCCCCTTAGGACCCTCCTCGTCACTCTCATCCGGCTCGCCGTTCATCCGTCGTATCCGCCTCTGTTCCGCCTTCTCAAGCGCTTCTTTTTCGTCCAACGCGATCTCCTCCTCCGTCTTCGTGCGGTCCTTCGGCTGAGCCCGTTTCTCGAACACCAGCTCGCGTACGTACTGGTCATACTCCTGGTCCTTCTCGACAACAGCAGCTCCTGGCACAGGGATTCCTGTTTTCCCAGAGTCCCCTGCGCCAGTCGTTGCTGCTGAAGGTTCGGGGGCATACAACAACGACCGAATGGAGTCCAACTCCTGGTCAAGTTCATGTCGCAGATTCTCGTCCTCTTCTTGCTGTGCTTGTCGTTCCATCTACAGCATAGAACATATAAAATGTCGGCTGTAGAATGTGCGAAACAACTACACACCTTGTGCACTTTACTTTTGGCGATAACCTCCGCCATAACCTCCGCCTTCGACCTTTTACGCGCAGGCTAGATAGCAGTCAGTACGCCGTTCACGTCTCCGTGGGATGCGCGCACCTCATCCTCATCGTCCTCGCCCTCACCATCATCGAACCCTCCGAAATGGCTCTCCTGCACCGTATGTCGATCAATCTGACCGCCGTCCTCATCCTCATCGTCGTCCAGTCCGAGTCCGACGTTGTCAAAGTCGTCCAGCTTAGAGAGACTTTGACCATAATGCGTGAGATCGTCCTCGTCCTCGAGATTGAACGCAGCACCCTTGGATACCCGCTGATGCTCCCGCGTGAATCGCTCGAGCATCCGTTCTTCCGGTGTCATGGTAGGGTCGTTCTCACCAAACCGGCGGTCGACGATACCGCCTGCCCGGCCCTTCTCCTCGAACTCCTTCAGGAGAGTTCTTTTCCTCTGCCAATTGGGCATTGAAGGTGAGACATACTGAATCCTTGAGGATTATATCGCACGCACCTGTTCTATCCCGGCCTGTTTGCTTTGGGCAGGACGACCAACCGTTCCAACAATCTTACGCCCTCCCACATCATGCTTGAGTTTCGTGACCTTGACATCAAACGGGTTGAGCTTTTGCTGTATCTCCTTGAGCTTCGCGGCTTTCTTCTCCTTGTCCCGCTCCTCTGGAGCCGCCCGCTTTCTCTTCTTGCCGTTTTGCTGGGGACGGGAAAGGCCAGCCTGATTAAGGGCTGCCTTCATCTGAGACAGCTGCGAGCCTTTCGCCATGTCGTATAGGCCGAGGGGTATGCAAGTGATTGCAGCTCAGAGCCAGTCCGGTCCAGTCGATCGAGAGCAAGATCTCAAAAATATGTCACAGTCACATTCAGTCACTGAGTAAATCGGGATCTCGATCAGCAAGCTGAAGAGCATCCAGCACGCTATTTGCATCTCCGGGGACTCGGGATTGCGAAAGATGATTAGTGAATACAATTGGGTTCTACTGCAGCTGGCACCCTCGGCAGATGTGCGTGGCGCCGAGAATGTAGGAACGCTGGGATCATGTCCGTCATTTCGTCATTGCAAACACTCGTAAGTTCCTTATCTCACAGTCTGAAGGACCATCCCACGGCATACTATGCAACGAAGGTCAAAGTAATGACAATTCCGATCAAGGCACGGTGGACAAAGTTAATTCTGTGGGGTCGCCTGCGCGTCTGCTGCACTTCTGGGGTCGATTTCCAGCCCTTCCTCGGGTGCTGTAGCGCACGTCTGCCTATATAGTGGCAGTCTGTTCACAGCAAGGTATTTTCTGACCTACCCGAACTTCTGCTCATGTCGAGACTATTTCTTGTTCTGGATACAGGGGCCGCCGTCTTGTTAGTGGCGTTGCTGTTTGTGGTATACCGGGGTAGACAATCGGCCCGAGGTCCTCTGCCTCCAGGTCCGAGGGGATGGCCGTTGGTGGGCAATGTATTCGACATGCCTTCCACCAATGAGTGGAACACATACATGTCTTGGGGTGAGAAATGGGGTCAGTGTCATGGTTCTCACCTCACATCAATTCCTCTCAGAATATATTGCTCAGGTGATATCGTCTCCGTAACGTTATTCGGGCAGCACATCGTTATTCTCAATTCGGTTCAACACGCCTACGATATGTTCGAGAAGAAGAGCAATATTTATTCAGATCGTCCAGTCATCACAATGGCAGGAGAAATGGTTGGTTGGGATAGGACGCTGGCTGTGCTGCGTTACGGTAAACGCTTTCGCGAAACCCGCAAGCTGTTCTCTCAGTTGATCGGTACCCGGAATCATGCTGAGCGATTTTCTCATCACCTCGAGCATGAGGTGCATCAATTTCTTCGTCGTGTTCTTCGTGAACCTACTTCGCTTCTCAAGGAGGTCCGGAAGTAAGCTAACGTCCAATACCTTCTATTGATCCCCCTTTCATGAGCTATCATTCCCCTCAGAACGACGGGTGCAGTGATACTCAAAATGGCATACGGCTATGAGGTTCAAGAAGGTGATGATCCTCTTGTCGACCTGGTCGACCGAGCAGTCGAAGAATTCTCCATTTCGACACGTCCCGGCGCGTTTCTGGTCGACACACTTCCTGTCTGTGAGTCAATACTGCCCCTATGTCCGCGAGTTAAATGTGAACCATTTCTCTCAGTGCGGCATGTCCCGGCTTGGATGCCAGGAGCTGGCTGGAAGAAAAAGGCCCAAGTCTGGGCCGATGACCTCGAAATGACATGCAACGTACCATACGCATTTACACAGCAGCAGATGGTGACCATATATGCACTACGTGACCCGTCTGAGAACATACTGATATTCGTGTGGCAGTCGGCCGGGACTGCCATTCCTAGCTTCACGTCTGCGCATCTGGAATCAAATCCCGACCCAGAGCAAGAGATCTTGATCAAGAACGCGGCAGCCTCGTTATACAGCGGTATTTCCAGGTCACGGTTTCCGGCTTAGCGGAACTAACGCTATTTCCTCTGCTCAGCTGGTGCGGATACGGTACGCGATTCATCGCTAACAGTGCTGTGATCCTAACGCAGTCCGAATAGACAGTTTCAGCAGTATCCACTTTTTCCTGGCTATGACATGCTATCCGGAGGCACAGCGGAAGGCCCAAGCAGAGATTGATGCGGTCATCGGCAACGATAGATTGCCTACTCTCGCGGATCGTGACAAACTGCCTTATGTTACCGCTCTTTGTTGGGAAGTTCTACGTTGGCAACCTGTCGTCCCGTTAGGTACGTTCCAGTGATCTCACAATGTCCTCAGACCGCCGTTGCGATCACCATTACACAGGATTTCCTCATTGCCCGGTAAAAGATGACATTCATGCAGGCTACCTTATCCCGAAAGGCACTTTAGTGTCTCCCAATATCTGGTATGTTATTTCTGCCATTCTTTCTGAACAGCATTCTGATAGTATTGCATATTTTCGATTGTATGCATGTTCATAGGAAATTTCTGCATGACCCAGACACTTATGCAAATCCGTTCGATTTTGAGCCGGAGAGGTTCATAGCATCACCCGGGAAGACGGCAGAGAAAGATCCGCGTCAGATCGTATTCGGGTTCGGAAGGCGGTGAGTAGCCAGCTCCTCTTACTTGTCTGTGTGCTTACGCAGAGTCCACAGCATATGTCCAGGTGTGTGATGTCATCTTTCTGCACGGGGACTCGCTAATGGCTCTGGTAGGGATGTACCTCGCTGATGCATCCTTGTTCATCTCCTGCGCGGTGTCATTGGCTGTCTTTGACATCTCGAAGGTCGTGCGCGATGGAAAGGTGATAGAGCCCGTGATCGACTACACGAGTGGGACAATCATGTTTGGCGTCTGGCTGTTTAGACTCGACCGTTGCTCACGTCTGTGATAGTCATCCACGTCCTTTCGAGTGCTCGATAAAACCTAGGTCAGCAAATGCTGAGGTGTTGATCACGGCAATGCACGAAACGAGGGAGAAGTGATCGCCGAGCCCTGAAACCGATACGCCATAGGCTCTTTTTTGGGTTTGCACAACCTTCTAATCTACTTGTCCGGCCCTGGGATCCCAAGGCCGGACTATAGTGTATTCGCTCGGGCATAGCATATCTCATTGGAATTAACGAGACCACTTGCTTGCGAGACACGATCTTCAATCCTTCGCTACTGTTACATTCTGGTTGTTCGGATTCTCAGACTTTGTACACTATTTTCTCCCCGCTATTGTTGCCTTCCTTCATCCACTGCAGTCCATCCTTGATAGCGGAAAGGCCCCCATCCCAGAGCTTGATAGGATTTGGCTTGACCGCGCCCGAGCTGACAAGGCCGGGGACCGTTTGGAGGAAATCCACCATCTGCTCGCGGTCCTCAGGAGACGCATCAAAACGTGTCGGGCCGTAGTCAAACCCTTTCCCCAGGGCAGTATAAAGCAGAGTGTCTGCAGAGACGCGTTAATGACTCGCAGAGTAACATGTCTCCTCCACGTACGTTGTATCTTGACATCTTGACGCAACTTTTGCGCAGCTTCCTGTGGAGGCAGGAGCACGATGATCTTGCCAGGACCAGGCCCGAAAGACTTGATAGTGAAGTTCTGGCTCTGCTCCAGAGAGATAGTGTCAAGAGCAGCATGGATTGAGTTCCCCGTTGCTTCCTTAATCTTATCGACTGCGCTGGGGTCCTTGTACTATACGCACATATGGTGAGGATCACGTCCACCAATGTATGTGGACTGGAGCTGAACGTACGTCAAATACAACGTCAGCCCCCAAAGACTTGCACAGGTCATGGTTCTTGGGCGAGGCGACGGTAATAACCCGATAGCCTGCAGCATGAGCTAGCTGCAGCGCATACATACCGACAGAGGCTGATTGAAGGTGTTAAAATCTATGTGAACAGTCTCCCTCGGCACTCACTGCTTCCGGCGTATACGAAGACCCACTCGTTTTTGAGGGCCTTGCTAGGTGACTCTGTCAGGCCGAGTCGCTTCGGGTGGAATAATGCCTGCGCAGCAGTCCAAAACCTGTTTCGGATTCAGTCGCATTGCTCCTCGTCATATAGGGTGATGTAACCTACGCGCATCCCAATGTAGCTGCCTCCTCATGGCTTAGCGTCCCCTTCGGCACCTTCCACACAAGGTCTGCCTCAGCTTTGACGAACTCGGCGAAGGCTCCTCGGTCTTTATAATTCCCGCCGTGCACGAAGGCCGCGACATGGTCGCCGACGGAGATATCCTTGACGTTCTTTCCGACCTGCACAACATTGCCCGACCAGTCGCATCCGGAGATGGTGCCAGTGTTTGTGATGGACTCGACATCTAGCACGTAGACGTCAGTTCAGCCGGATCGCGTCTCGAAGGCTCGACTTACATTTCCAGTCTGTGGGGTTCTGTGCAACTGCGACCGTCTTCGCGAGGATCTCGTTGTCCGCGATCGTTGGGACAGGCACCTCTTCGACGGCGACAGTCTTGTTGGACTGCGTGATCAGCGCTTTCATTGTTCGCTGGTTCGGCATTTTATGGTGTGTGTTGACAATAGACAAAGGTGGTGTGAAACGAGAATAAAGATCGTCTTAAGTACTCAAAGCCGTGCCGGTATGTTGGTTTGACGGCAGCGATGAGGTCATCGATCTCGTATGCCTGGAAACATCTATGTCAGAGCTTCGGCAGCGGTAAAACGATGTTCACGCACATGGGTGCAGTGGCCTCCATTGTGCATTGATAGGTCGACCGACTGTTCATGCACATGACGGCCCTCTGAGGTCATGCATACATGACTGCCTTGTAAGCAGACAGAACATACTTCCCGGCGCATGACGAAAGTAAACAAGGCAGAGCGGATTCATCTCTATCTCGGCGCGGCGTCGGCAGGACTTGTGCCGATCGACTCGCAGACCACTTCACACTCACCGCCCGTTTCTGTCTTTTTGGTTACACAGCTGCCAGTGCGCAACATCACACATCTCGTCTATCTGCTGCTTCGAGACACCGAATGGTTGGGAGTTGTCGACGTCGTAATAGAATGTACATGATCGGTGATTGCCGAGAGTAATAGGCGTCGACGTGTCGGTCCTCTTCTTAGCCTGAACATGTCCTCACATACTTATCCCAGGTCCCATCGTCAAGTGAACCTGTCCGACTGTGGCTTAAATTCTATAGTAGACCTGGTCCTACACAGCACTTGACCCTTATCCCCCGGCTGTATTCATGCTCGAAGGGTATTCACCATTGTGCAAGGTTCGCTCTGCTTCTATTGCACGACGGTATGACCCTATCTGGCGCGCAAATCAATAGCGCTGACTCGTCCTGAATCGTTTTCGCTACCGCATAGCGTGGTGCCTCGTTGTTGAGAACCCCGACCTGACCCGCATCGCACACAAAGTGACTCGCAGCGCCTCTTCATGTACCTGCGGCCATCCTAACCAATCTGCGGTCGTTCCTGTACCTGCCCGCGCAGTCCCATGCGCTTGATTGCCGTGTCTGCTGCGAAATGGCACACAATTCCCGACAGACGCAAAGTGCCCGACTCTTTGCCTAGCGTTTGTGGCAGGACATGGTGCGCCATTACGCCGGATAATATCGCACAAAACAGTGTCTCCCATCTCGCTTGCTTTCAAGGCTCGTTCGTCCAGCTCTTTAAATATAAATACAAGGGCGTCAGAGCAATGTGCTGAAGACCTATAGCACGTCATCGTCTCGTCAGGATCACAAAAGTATTGTTACTATATTGCAAGGGAAACGGGTAATATCGGCATGTCGTACTCCCATCAGGTCGTGACCACCCTGGCTGAGATCAGCGCGCGAGTGCGGCGATAAGCGACGATCACCCTTACCATGGAAGGTCTTTGTTCACGTTTGTTTCGCCTGCAGCCTGTAATTGCGCTCAATGCGGGCGAATTCACAGTGGCTGTGTTTCGCAATATTCAAACGCTTTACATGTCTAGATGCTTGACATGAGTTAGAGGGTGAAAACAAGCTATAAGCTACCCGCGAAAACTTCTTCGCCTTGTACGGGACCTGATACACCTTCTAGGCACTTCCTCTAAGCGTAGCCCCGGATGGATACAGGGATCTCACACGTTACAATGAAGCCCAATGCATAAATTCGGGGCAATGTGGGCTGTGAGGTGTGTCGGCCTTCACAGGTAGAGCGAAGAGTGGGTTCACTCGCCATGATCCTCGACGTGCTGACGCGATCTTCGTCGCTGCTCCTGCTCGCTGGCGTCGTGTTCAGCAACGGAGCAGCCTCTCAAAACACGTATCCTGTGGTCGAACTCACTTATGGCAGCTTCCGAGGCAATACCACGGGAAACATTACCTCGTTTCTAGGGATGCCTTACGCAAGCCCACCGTATGTGTGCATACGTCGGCTTCTGGATTAAAATGATATGGCTTTTGCAGTGTTGGTGAACTGCGCTTCCGCTCACCACAGCCTCCACGGCCGTTTGAAGGCATTCAAGATGCCTTCAGTTACGGGGCGGCTTGCTTCCAGCAGGCGGAAGTTCTTTCTCCGCTATTACCTCCTAATATTTCCACGACACAGTCCGGATCTCTCAAGAACATCTCTGAGGACTGTAGGTCTCGACCCGGTTTCGCGGTTGCTAATCATGCAGAGCACATTGCTAATTGTCGTGAAACCCCTCCTATGAAGGCTTATTTATCAATGTAATCAAACCTGCTTATGCGGTCCCTGGCACGAATCTGCCCGTTGTCTTCGTGAGTTCTGTGAACCTTCTTGGACGAGCAATGTGTTAGCAATTTGCTGACGCTCTATGTAGTGGGTTGTGGGTGGTACGCTATATAAGCTCCTGCCCATCTTGATTGTCGGTGACCCTTTGCGTGTAGGTGGCTTCACTAGAGGCGATTCCTCGCTCAATCCCGGAGGACCAGTGGTGGAACGGTCCTTGGTCTTGGGGGAACCAATGGTCCATGTGTCTATTAATTACCGTCTGAACGGTCAGTCTCAAGGCGCTTAGAACTGATTTCGGCTCTGACATACTCGCGTTCCCAGCCTTTGGATTCCTCGCTAGCAAGGAAGTCCAGGAAGCGCGCGTAGGAAACCTGGCGATCAGAGATCGTACGTTGTTCCGTATATACTTTGATACTTGCTGAAACCTGATCCGCCATGCCCGTAGAACGATTCGCATTGGAATGGGTTCATCAGCATATACACGCTTTTGGGGGTGACCCAAGCAAGGTGACAATGTTAGTCCGAAGTCTCAGTGTTTTGATCTTCAAATGCTGACTCTCTTGTATGTGATAGCTGGGGCGAAAGTGCAGGTTCCATCTGTGTCGGCTTGCAAATGCTCGTCAATGGTGGTTATAACGGTGGTCTGTTTCGAGCCGTTGTTATGGTTGGTATCTCCAGTTAATGCTTTTTTGTTACTCTAACACATTTCTTCTCGTATATCAGGAGTCTGGCTCCCTCAGTGTCTCTGCCACCCTTGAAGACGGACAAGGTTACTATGATCAAATCGTGAATGCGACGGGCTGTGCTGGAGAGGAGGATACACTGGAATGTCTCCGACATACCTCATACGATGCGCTTGCCGCAGCTATCAACGAGACGCCATCCATTTTCAACTACACGAGTCTAAATCTAGCTTGGCAGCCCCGAATTGACTACGATCTATTCCCCATCAGCGGTCCACAAGCTTTGCAAGAGGGCCTTTATACAAAAGTGAGAGAGATATCCGATGTCAATATATCACTTGCTGAACAGTCCACGAAGGTACCATTCATTTCAGGAACTGACGATGACGAGGGTACGATCTTCTCTTTCTCTAGTATCAATACTACGTGAGTGGAATCATCTGCCGCGAGTCTGACAGCTGCTCACACGAGTTTTGCAGCACGAATGAAGAGTTCAAGAACTACCTCCAATCAAAGTAGCAGCCATGATTTCTAGTATAATCATGTCTTTCACTGATGGCAGCGTTTTAGCTATTTCCCCACGAGTTCTCCGGACGTTGTCGAGGCAATTGCGCAAGCATACCCCGAGGACCCTATTTATGTGAGCCATGACAACCGTCCTCGCTGTTTCTCGCTCCTGACGTACGTTTACGTAGGGATCGCCGTTTGGTACTGGGACTGCCAACAACCTGACGTGAGGATATCTGCTTGCGTTGATCTACAATTTCAGTGCTAATTAGTTGTCGACGACGCCTTCGCAGTTCTCAGTTCAAACGGATAGCAGCATTTCAAGGTGACTTGGTATTCCAGGCTCCTCGCCGCCTCCTTCTCCAGTATGCATCTCAGACGCAAAATGCATGGTCTTTCGGTGAAGCTTGCATAGACCGATACTCTCTGATTCTCGTACTGACTAGCTTATTCCTACAGTCTTTAAGCGGTACAAGTCGACTCAATACGTGGGGTCATACCATGGAGCGGACACGTCGGATTTCTATAAGGAAATCGATTACATCGGGATGGATGCGCTGAGTACGCATTGCTCGCCTCCTGAAATTCAGATTATGTGCTTACATTGGCATGTTTTGCAGTCAACTTCGTCACGAAGCTCGATCCCAATGCAGATCCGACGCTCCCAGCCAATATCAGCTATCTTTCCGGGTTCGAATGGCCGCAATGGAACTCCTCGCCCTCGCGGCCCATATTAACCTTTTGGGACCCTGTGCCTTCGATTAATATTACGTCGGACACATACCGCTCCGACGAGGTTGGTCTCATGATGAACCTGTCGCTTCCGTCATCATAATCATCCCGAAACACTGCTCGTATATTGTTCGGCCTCGAGTATGTATGTTGGTCATGCAGTCGCGACATAAGTAATAATCGATGCCATGGAGTATGTGGTCTCAAATCCCATTGGCTCGGAGACAATCACGTAACAGCGCACGAGAGGCCTCACTTTAAAAGCAACCTCATCGTGTCAATTCCCTGTTGTTAGGTTTGGAAGCTTCCCGTGATTCGTAACATTAGTCGGACCATTGAATCAACGCTGTCTAGAGACCTATTGCGGCGATGAGTAGCGAACGAGGCGCGGGATGTCAGACACGGATATTGGTAGCCGGCGCAGGTTGAAGGAATTGTCTACTTTGCTCTCAGGAGACTACTCGGCCCTCGGGATGCCAGTAGGACGCGTTCGGATACGGACACGTGAGCTCATTAATGCGCGTCGCTGCACAAGTTGTAGGTCGGCCACTTTGTGTATTTTTGATCTTCAAGACACCCGGGAAGAGGTGCCTATGCGAAGAGCAATCCCGAGAGCTGTCCGCGATTTGGCACATCCAATTGCCGCTCACAGCTTCCTGAAGGAAATGGCGCGCAAGAAGCTGACGCAATGCTCACAGAAACCGACGAATACTGCGAGCATATGACAATTGCTCAAGCTCAAGCTCCAAAACGGCATCTGGCTTGGAGGCTCGATGGGGAATACGGGGCTCTTATACTACCAATCTCGGATCGATACCGGCAACTGAGAGGATGACGAACTCTGTTGCAATTTCATTGGAGAATTGATTATCTAGACCTTCGACGATATAAGGACGAGTGGACGCCGGAGATACACAGCCAGTCTACTTGCAAGCGACCCTCACTTACTCATCGGTATGGCGTTGCAACCTTCCCTCCGTGGCCTTGTTATCGCGGGTACTTGGGACTCGCCACACACCCTTGACATCTTCCGTAAGTGAGGCACCGTGTCGGGCCCGGTCATGATGACAATCAGCTGTTTATGACCAGTGGACTACGTCTGTCCATACTCCGCAAAGATTGCTCTGGCGATCGATGGCGTGTTGAAACCTTTGTTGGGTCCAGGAGGCAAGTACGCAGGGAAGGTCAAGGTCATCTTCCGCCCTCAAGTCCAGCCTTGGCACGCCTCCTCCACCTACGTCCACGAAGCTGGTCTAGCGGTCCGCTTTTCGACAGTGGATCACTTGTATAACAACTGACGGCAAGTTACAGGTGGCTCGTGTCGCTCCAGAAAGTTTCTGGACATTCTCTCTAGCAGTACGTCAACTCGATGTACTTTCATGTGACCACACACGGAATGAGTTGACGTTGTGCAGCTTTTCAAGAGACAAGTCGAGTACTTCGACGTCGCGACTTCCACTCAGACGCCTCTGCAGATCCGCGAGAACCTCGCGGCTCTAGCAGGCGAGACTCTGAACGCGAGCCAGACAGCAGCATTCAAAAGCCTCTTGGCGATTCGTTCTGATCTTGGCCAAAATGGCGGAACTGACGTCACTGACGACCTCAAGTATACAGGTACGTCATCCGTGTTGTACTGCAGCGTATGCGGAGGATGACACGTCGATCACCCTGTAGTCAAATTCGCCAGACAGAATAGTGTCCATGTCTCACCTAGTGCACTCTGGGATGGACTGCTACAAGGCGACGTTTCGAGCTCTTGGGGGGAGAAAGAGTGGTCTGGGTTCCTAGAGAAGAAAGTGATTGTTTAGGCGAAGTATTACGTGAGGAGATTGCATGAGTAGCTTCAGCAGAGAGCGCGAAATGATGTACTTTTAACAACAGCATACCAGCCGCATCAATGCAGCAACTTCAACAACATAGCTTTAACCGACTGGGCATTCGCGGTCCCCCTGCTGGCCTTCATAACTCGGCCAACAATCTTATTCACAACGTTGGCATTTCCTCGTCGAGCTGCATCTGCTTCCTCAGGCAAAGCTGCGATGGCTTCCGCACACCATGCTTCCAGATTGGAATCATCTGCAGGAGAGGCAAGTAGTGAGAGTTCCTGCGCGAGTGTTGATGGCATTGTTGTTGTGCGGGTTGCTAGTATATGCCGCATCAAGGACTTGCCGGATGTTCCTATAAAGGCGAGTTGGAAACTGAGATCAACGAGATGGGAATGAAGTGTACCTGTGATCTTCTTATTATGGAGGAGGTCAATGAGGCCCCCCATTTGCTCAACTGAGATCGAATTCTCAGAAAATGTCTCTCTGCGGGATGCAAGCTGCCCCAATAATTCATGTGTGATCCTGTTTCAACGGATTTGTAGTAAGAATTCATATTCTTGAGAAGTAGTGCAAATGTATATTACTCACCAGTTGACCACCAATCTGGGGTCACGTCTCTGGGCAACTTGGTCGAAATACGCTAGAGCCCCCCCACTACGCTGGCCATCAAAGGTGATCTCACGCCCTGAATCTATGTCCATAAGCACATCCACATCCCTCCGAGACAGTCCTAGGGCCAGCAAGCGCGCCCTAGCAGCCTGAGGTAACTCGGGCATGCTTTGACAAATCTCGGTAACGTAAGCCTGAAAGCAGGATGAGATGTTCTATTTCTGCAGAGGAATATCTCATTATAAACATACCTCGTTCAATAATAATGGCGGAAGGTTCGGGTCGGGCATATACCTGTAGTCCGGTGCATCTTCTTTGCTACGTAGAGAATACGTCTCCGCCCTGTCTTCATTGAATCCGCGTGTCTCTTGCGGAACCGCGAGGCCTTGTTCCAGCAGGTCAATATGTCGATGGACTTCCGAGACTGGTCGCCGTATAGGTATGTTAGCGACCAATATATGATCAGCAGTAACCCACCTATGGCAATCATCATGAACTTGACACTGTTCAAATTCTTTATCTCACACCGGGTGCCCAAGGGGGCGCCTTGTCGATTCACTGAGACGTTTACATCGCAGCGCAGAGAGCCCTGCAATCCATGAGAAGTGAAATCTTTCTATCGTTCTGTAGCATGTACCTGCTCCATGTTTCCGTCACTAGATCCAACGGACCGAAGCAATGCCTGCAGTGTGCGAACATAATCAGCAGCCTCCTCAGGCGAACTGGTATGGTTCAGGGACGCTATGCAGCCTATAGGAGAAAATAAAACTGACCGCATGTCTGGCTCAGACACAATCTCCATGAGACCGGTGCCAGCCCTGTTTAGATCGATCTCTGACACACGGTTGCGCGGGTCAAAGGTAGACTTTCCGGTATCCTACCCCAATTCAGCGTTCAATGCAGGCTGTTTCACATTAAAAGGTCTACCTGTTCAAGTTGAAGCTGTTTGATGCGTACATGGACGTCTTCTTTGCTTAAGGTGAGACGTCCGTCCGTGGCGAAAGGTGCTAATCATAATTCTATTAGACAGCCTCCTCGCGGTCCGAATAGAAGGCCTTACCGTAATGCTGCGTGATCTGGTATCCAGCGGGCAAATCGGCGTAGAAGTAGTGTTTCCTATCAAAGGAGGACCGTCGCTGAACGCTTGCGTTGAGTGCAATAGCAGTTCTTACACCGAGCTCAACACATCTCGGATTCAGCCGCTAGTCTGTCGCGTCAACGTAGTAACGTTTTGACAGGAACGTGTAAATACAGGTAAGGTGCCGGGAAATGCGGCGTCGTATGGAGACACTCGGGTGTTTGGAGGCACACTGTAGTCCGAAGTCAAGGAGCCTTGGCCACACTCTTCAGGTAATTCGATCGCTCGCTAGATCAGCCAGAGCACTGACCAGAGAACAGCTTGTGGCGCGATTTTATCTGCGCATGGACTTCTATGCCCACGACCACATCCCAGCCAGGCCACCTTGGGTCATCGTTCAAGGCTCTGGACGTATGCACAAGGCTGAGAGAGCGAGACAACCGCACGAGCGTGGTAGGATTTGAGACATGAACAAGCATGAGACGGTGGCGGTGGCAAAGGTAGATTGATTAGGCGCCCTAACGGGGAGGCGTCCGGCCATTGCCGCTTGCCTTTGCGATTCCCAGTTTGTCAGTGGCTCGCTCTGCTGTGACCTTCGGACCACCACCGTCTCTCATTCGTTTTACATCAGGCAGCATAGGAAACCATGTCGACAACTAACGGGTGAGCGTGTCGAAGCTGCATACCTGAGGATCTGGTACTAAATAGCTGCTTATATCAGTCATCTGGGTGTTACACCACCCATCTCAACCTCCGAGTCCAACGACAGGGAGAAGGAGGTCACCGTCACACTCATGGAGGAGCTTCGTCGACAGGGAACATTCGAGACCGAAGAAGAGGCGAAGCGGAGGTGCGTTTTGATTTTTCGCCGCGGGGTCCTACGCAGATAGGGTTTCTGTACCTCCTGAGATTGGTGCGCTCAGAACAATTGTACGGGGCCATCTCTCACACTGCGCCACGGATCCTTGACTACACCATTCCTCTTTGTGTATAGCAGTCTCCCCATCTTCAGACTACGTACGAGATGACTTGAATGCTGACTTGCGCTGGACGTGTAACCCCACAGAGAAATCGTGCTTGGACGCTTGGCTTCATTGGTCAAGAGATTTGTCACACGAATCGGGATCAAGCAGGGTTTGTCTCAGGCTGCAGCAGAAGCTTCGGGCGGCAAGATCTTCACCTTTGGCTCCTACCGACTAGGCGTCCACGGACCCGGCTCCGATATTGATACCTTGTGCGTCGTACCCAAACATGTCTCGCGGGAAGATTTCTTCGAGGACTTCGAGGAAATGCTTAAAGCAACTGAAGGCGTCGATGAAGCATCTGTGCGTCCGATTGTCTACCCTTCCACGAACTCTTATATTTACACGATATATGCAGGCGGTGCCGGATGCATATGTCCCAATCATCAAGACCAAGATTTCCGGCATACCCATTGATCTTCTTATGGCTCGGCTGGCGCTGTCATCGATACCCGACACTCTCACCCTGCAAGACGACAATCTGTTACGAAATTTAGATGAGCGATGTGTGCGAAGTTTGAATGGTATGTTGAGCCACGGCCTTGCTTGCTGCTAGTGTCTCTGACGTATCCTCAGGATCACGAGTGACTGACGAAATTTTGCGTCTGGTGCCAAATATTGAGGTCTTTCGCGATTCGTTGCGTTGCATCAAATTGTGGGCCCAGCGTGAGTACTTCCTTCTATGGAGTAGGACGCTTACACAGACCTCACTATCCCCCAGGACGAGCCATCTATTCGAACGTGAACGGGTTCTTGGGTGGTGTTGCTTGGGCTATGTTGGTCGCTCGAATATGTCAGCTGTACCCTAACGCAATTGCAGGAGCAATTGTCAGCCGCTTTTTCATCATAATGTATCAATGGTTAGTAGTCTGTCGGTGGCATCTATCAGTAGCAACAACCGACTCTGCGTTTCAGGACGTGGCCCCAGCCCGTACTTCTCAAGCAAATTGAAGAAGGCCCGTTGCCAGTCCGAGTCTGGAATCCAAAGGTCAGGATTATCTATTCAAGTTCGTTTCGCCGTAGTCATGCTCTGCGCAGCTTTATCCAGCGGATAGAGCACATCGAATGCCTATTATTACCCCCGCATACCCCTCTATGTGTGCCACCCACAATGTTACGGCTTCGACCCAAATGATCATGACAGAAGAATTCAAGAAAGGTCAGTTAGAATTTTATTCACCAGGAAGATATTTACTCTTTTTAGCAGGCTCGGAGATCGTCGACCGGGTAATCGTCGGTTCTGCAGATTGGTCGGAGCTTTTTTCCAAGCACGATTTCTTCCATAAATATCGATATTACTTGCAAGTCATTGCATCCACAGGCAGCTCCGAGTTACAGATCAAGTGGTATGGAGCTGGGATTTATGTGGTCATTGGTATCATTTCTCAGTATTCCTCGTTATGTAGGGCTGGTACGGTGGAATCTCGTATACGACAGCTGGTGATGAAGCTTGAATACGTCGACTCCCTGACTTTGGCACATCCTTTTATTAAGGGTTTCGAGCAAGTCCTACATTGTCTCAGCGAGGAAGAACTGCGTGCAGCCGCGCAAGGTGACGTCTCGGATGCTGTGGCAAAGCGCAAAAAGGAAGAGATTGAAGGCAAAGAAGGCGCAAGCTCCATTTACTTGACATCCTTCTACATTGGTCTCGCTATCGAACCGAAACAAGGTGCGTGTATACCCGAATGCTTGACTGTATCAGATTACTTGAGCTCATACATGAACGTCTGAAGCGGGATCGGTTGGTCCTCGCAAACTAGACATATCATATCCGACCACGGAATTCGCCAAGCTGGTAAAAATGTGGGATAAGTATGATGGATCCAATATGGGGATCATCGTACGCCATATTAAGGCGTATGTAAAGCCTTTAGCCGGAAGACCGCTATCCCACTGATGTGTCATCTTCAGCACCGCACTGCCTGACTATGTTTTTGACGAGGGCGAACGACAACCACGCTCGGCGCTGAAGCGGCCGAAGAACGGGAAGGTGCGTCATTTATACCCCTGTATGCTCGACATTCTAACGGCTTTGAAACTTCTGTCTTCAGGGCGCAGACAAGACTAACGGGACCTCGCCCGATGTGCCCAGCAGCAAGCGTCGACGGTCGGTACAGTAGCCCGCAGTTTCTCGCTTTCCTGATGCCCGTCTGGGATTGTTTTCAGAGCATCGAATTCGGTATCCGAGTCGTATCCGTCCTCGCTGACCTCAGTGGCGTCAGTGTCCATCAATACCCAGCTGAAGCCGTCACACAACAACGGCATCTCGTCTGCAACCCCTTCCACAGGCACCGCACAAGAAGCACCAAAACAATCTGCGGCAATATACATTAAGGATCCAGCTCACATAAAGTCACCACAGCTACCCCTCGGAGAAAACGTCGCGGTCGCAACCGGCGTCACTGCGCCATAGTACCTGCCGCCCTGCCTGTTCCGGATTCCCTTTCTTCCTTCTCTGCTCAGGTGCGACACAACAAGAGAAGAAGACACAGCGTCCCCATGGTGTATACAAGTCTACGCATCCCCTTACAATACACATCACCTCTTGGTTGGTTTATTCATCATTCTCTTCGACTTGACAGGTAATTTACGCTGGCCTGAGCGGACTGACTGCGCTCGATGGTCGTGTTGGACGACCGCTTTTCTCTCGGGTGCATGCGGTCTCCTCTCCCTGTTGGCAGCGTCCTGCTCGAAGGTCCTTACTATGTTGTATCCGTTCGCAAGAAACCGTAGCTGATCTGTATTGTACCTCGTAAATCTATGATCATCTTGCCGTTATGGACAGTTTCTAGAACGAGTGCGGTGTGAACCACAGACTATTGAGCGGACGTACGTCCAGCCCGGTACGATAGAGTGAGTCTACTCGAACAGGTAATGGTCATTAACAAGATCATAAATGCGAATACAGCTACAGCTCTAGAATGTCTAATAACACAGTCCCAAGGTGAATACGCAAGGCAGGACGGGGCGAACGCAGCAGCCGTTCGTAAGCGGCGCCGTCCTAGTAAGATACAAGTCTCGGTGGAAACAAGCACTGTGCCGATCAAGGTATAGGGAACGCGGGGATGCAAGCACAGTCCATTCACCGAGTCGGAAGCGAGTTCATGCAAGAAACAACCCGTCCAGCGCGGACGCGTTAAATTAGTACGTCGCCCGCCCGCCCGTCGCAGCGCGCCGCAACGCCCACCGGCGGATGAAGTACGTCGCCGCGACCACCGCCGCAACGCCGAGGATGACGCCGACAGCAATGCCCCCCTTTGCGCCGCCCGACAGGCCGTGGCTCGCGGTCGCGGGCTGCGACTGCGCGGTGCCCGGGTTCGCCGGGTTGCCGCCGAACGGCCAGTAGTCGCCGCCGTCGGGCGGGAGGATGCACGTGAGGCTGTCGCCGTCCGAGACGTTCTGGAAGTCGATCTGCTCGGTCGAGAGCGCGACGGAGCTCTGGTCGACGACGAACGCGGCGGGGGCCGGCACCGCGTCGTCCGCGGTGCAGTTGGGCCCGCGCGCGCCGATGAAGGACGTGTTGCCGAAGAGCGCGTTGCCCTCGACGGTGAAGTTGCGCGCGGAGGACATCGCCATGGCGTACCCGAACGCGCCCGTGAGCAGGTTGTTCAGCACCGTGCCCGAGTCGCTGACGTTGCTGCCGTACTCGTCGCCGAACCAGGTGCGGGGCCCGATGGCAATGCCGATCCTGGCGGCGACGGAGGTGAGCACATGCACTTGGAGCAGCGGACGGTGGAGAGCACGTACTTGATGATCACATCGTTTGTGTTCGTACCGTCTTTCTCGCCCGGCAGCTCGCTGCTCGTCGCGAATCCGCCCCGGATGGTGTTGTTCCGAACAACGGTGTTTGTGTAGTTGCCCTTCCACGGCTCGTAGTCCACCATGTTGATGCCACCGAGGAGCGTATTCTGTATGCGGTGGCTCAGCATCGCTTTTTCCCGAGTTTGACGAACTCAGCGCTACGTACGTTCTCAATCCAGATCGTGTTGTTCTCAACCAATGTCCCCGGTGAGCCAAAAAGCACGATGCCGCCGTCCTAGCGACACGCTTCGTCAGAACAGCTCCAACACGATGCGCTTAGCACTCCTCTTACCGTGGGGTTGTTGATCATGTTGTTTCGCACCAAACTATTCATACAGCTCATGCTAACGCCGTCCGACCACTGCTGGAACGCGTCGTTCCCGCAGGGTCCGATGTCGTTGTTCTGCACGGTGTTGTTGCTGCATTTGAAGGTGCCCTCGGCAATGTGCAGGCACGACCAGCCGCGCGGGTCGAAGGAATGCACGTACTCAATGAGCTGACCGGAGTTGTCGCCGCCCATTTCGATGTTCGCACCGCCATTGATGATGCTCCCGGAGCCACGAGAGCCATCGATCTACGCGCCGTTACACGACTTGTACGCGAGGACTTGGGAGTTGCACGTACCTGCACGTTGCGCAGCTTGATGCCGTCGCAGTCAGCGCACGCGCCGGTGACGGCCGTCGTCTGCCCTGTGTTGTTGAAGATGGTTCCATTCACTACTAGTATCGCGCGCTCGCTTCCTGTGGGGTAGCCCACGGTGGAGATCTCCTGGTCATGTGCGGTAAATTGGAGAGATGCTGTGAGATAGTATTCCGTGTTGGGGCATAATGGGAGGGTGTATCCAGGGCCAGAGGAGTTGAGTAGAGTGTTCAGTCGGTCAGTGACAGTATCCTGGGGGTCGGCAGGTTCACAGTCACTCCGGGTAAAGAGCTCGGGAGTTAGTCTGTCGAATTTCAGTTCGCCAAGTAACAGTACTTCATGAACGCGTAAATACCTAGGAAACAGAGATGTTTCGTGTGCTGCAAATCTCCGGTGGTGTAGGCCGCTATTTGAGAGTCTGACCGACGCGGCCATGGCGCAGGATAGAAGGGTGGTTGATATGTAAAGGAGTGGGAGGTGGAGGGAATGCATCTTGGTGTTGCCAGACAGGACAAGACGAACCGAGTCAAATAGAGAGCCAAGACAACAATACGGCGGGGTCAGGACGGGGTGGCAGGCGACAGAGCGCCGTTGGAAGAGAAGGGAGGACAATGGCCGTCGCGGCGGCGCGCGTTGTCGGGCATGTTCTCCTCGGCTAATCCTAATATTAGGCACATTCACTTGCCTTTCTGGGCATGCCATCACCACCGTCTACTCGACGCCGCTTGTCCATTGTACTCTCGTCGCCGTCTGTGCTTGCCAATATACTGCTCTTGCCACTTGACGTCTGTCCGAGTCGACGCCCGCATTCCGCCTCTCCTGCTCTGCCTGCGTCCGCGCTCTATCGGCCGCCGCACCGACAGGAGCCGATGACGATCTAACGCCCAGCATGCTTGGACGCGCCATGGCGTATCTCGTTTCACGCTACTGCTCCGAGCTAGCGAGCACCACATCACATACGCACCTTGACCCACTGCTGCGAACCCCTTTACTTATCTCTCCCAGCAGTGCCTGTAACATCTGCGTCAACCCTTGAGGGTTGCGGCTCTGATCCAGACCTCCCATATCGTCTGCGCAGATGCCGAGTGCGCTTTCCCCGATGGATCACTAGACATCGCTCAGCCGCACCAGATCCTCGTCGCAGTAGTATCCCTCGCAGAAAGCCAGCCGGGGAAGGGAGGGCAGTGCGCTCGCGAGACGGCCGGACGAATGCCCGCAATATCATCTGACGAAGTCGATGTATGCGTGCACCTGCCTCGTGTCCACCCTCGAGTCAGTGCCGTGAGCACACGACCAACAAGTGCCGGATGCACTGTGAGCAGCCGTCGGACGTCATGAAGAGCTATTTGAGCCCGCTAGTGTTCGGTACGCGTATTTCAGGTGTCCGAGTAGGGCCCCACTAGACAGGGTTCGGGCAAAAAGACGGACATGAGGTGCCTCGATGCTCGTTGTTATGGATTTGACATGATATACAAGCCGGTATGATGCCAGTCCACAAGTAAAGACACGAACTTGTCAGAAAAGGCGAGCCTCGTGAAGCTAATGATCGATCGTGTGTTCGATCTCAAGTATGCGTATCCGAAAACGGTAAACCACATTCCAAAACTGAACGCGGTGATCCGTCACGCCGCCCACTACACCGCTCCGTTTAGCCCTACTTTGCAGACCCTCCAGTCAAAGTACGTAGGAGATAGTACGTCGTGGACTCTGCTTCAAATATCCAAACAAATACCAATAACGATAGACTTCCCTGCAAAAACCTACGTAAAGGCTTGTTAGGTGGGGAATCCCGGAATGGTAATCTCCCCGTATCACATCATCAGGCTCTGCGAGGCAAACGAGGAAGCCCGACGGATCGTGATGCACTATACGGCGGAGCAACGAAGTCGCTGCGAGGGCAGGACGCCTCTGCCATGCGTTGCCGTAGCTTCTGCCCCACGTGCGCGGCAGGACTGTAATCTGCGAGGACACGTCTATCATTATTGGGATTGCTGGAATAGAAATGGAAACATTGATCAACACGAACGGCTGGCGTGTGTCTTGCCAAGTATCTGACGCTTTCGTCGTTCCGACCGACGAACAATTTACCTCACATCTTGTCACGTTGCGGAGCTGGCCACAAGCCGATTTCTCAGATGACAATAAATCGAGGAGTATGACTTTCCGATGAACGCTATTCACGCTCATCGCGAGACCCCAGGGCCGTGCACAGCATGGACCACCAACGCCGTCCACACAGACGCACCTGGACTCTTCGCAAGGTTACCACACGTATTACTCTGTGTTCACATCATGTTCATCCCAGACTCGTCAGGACGGATGCTGTGCCCCTTGCGCTTCGCAGCTGATCACTGCATGAAACCCTGATCTGGCCGACGAAGGCACTTTCATTTCCGCCCCGTTTGCCGTTACAGAGAAGCATGCACTACCGTGCCCGCCCAGACCACCGAGCCCCATACCTGCATCACGTCTGGCCGGGGTCCTGCCGCCTCATTCAGGCCGGCGGCTGCGACACTGTCCCCCATCCTCGACCAAACGGGCAAATGGCGTTCCGATCTTCATTGCAGCGTTGATCGCGCGACACACGTACGTGCGAATACGTCCGGCGACGTGATACGTCGAACGCCCTTCGCAGGTTCCCCGTGTTCGGCGTCCCACGGCACACGCACCGATTTGGCTCCCTGCGGGGCGCAGGCACGGGCTGTGCAGCCCAGGGCGATGCAATGAGGGGTCATCAGGCCCGTGTGCCATTCTTGCCTGCACCTCCGAACCTTATCGTGACAGATAGATACTATCGGACGCCCTTCAGCAGGAGCCAGGCAGGAGCAGTACGCGTATTTGCGTCCATCGGTCTCACTGAGGCAAGTAGTGTCCGCGGGGCGCCTGGGTCCATCAGCGGCCGCCATCTCGAACAGCTGTGTCTGTTGGGATGGTTAGGTTTGAGATGTGGGGCACTCATCGCTCAGCCACGGCGTAATGAACGGGTGACATACATCTTACGACATCTTAGCATCCGAGCGGACAGTTCATCCCAGAACTCTGGCTATGGGTGCAATTGAAGTGAATTTCGCTCGCAGCGCGTTTCCTCGATCTGGCGCGATCGAGAAAAGCTGGTCATCGCTGTGACAAACATTCCACACGTTACCGTTGCTGCGTGCGTCCGCGGAACCTCCAGGTATTGCTTCTCCGCGGGATTGACGGCAACCCAGGATTCAGTTCTCACCGTTATCTGGAGGGTGCATGACATATACGCTCACAGGCATGTGTCTCCCCGTTCTCACCTACATAGCCGAGCGAAGACTGTCATTTCGTGAGTGCGCCCTCTCAATAGGCGCACCAGGACGCTTGACACGGAGGAGCCAGTGCGGTGAGACCCCGCTTGTGTTCCGCCGGCATCGCTTACACGCGCTCCAGGAGTAAGCCTAGGGCCTGTCTGCGGGCACTAGCTCTGATTGGTCTTGGGCGGATCCGCGCCATTCTGCCCGCCAATGGCACTGACGACATGTCTCATTGTGAAGCACCGAGTATACGGATAGCGTTCATTTTCAGGCATTTGTTAGCGCACGATCCGAGGACTTGGGTGCGCCCCTTGCGACATCCCACATGTTGTCGCAGGACCCCATGTCACAACTATCATCCTGTCTGAAATCAGCCAATGAACAACCCTCGTAGCCAGGTCTGGATCATACCAGCAAAGCTCCTGGACAGTCGAAGATACACTCTGTGCTGTGAAGAGATTGATATGCAGCGACTTCCCGATTTGGCGGAGACTCCACAGAGGCGAAATGTTACACGTCCTTCATTGACATGGTCACCTAGCGACAGCACTGCAACGGTGCGCACTCAAGGTCCGTCTGGGAAGTGCAACGTATGAGATAGGATTTCCGACGAGCCAATCACATTCAATATACAGCAGCCTGGTCAACCACATAGAGCACGCACGTCAATCATAATCCCCATGTCTTCGTGATAGTAAGCTCTGGTCGCGACCGTAGCTCCTACGGTCGTCGGCACGGTCGTATCGACCGTTCTCACGTCTGTCGCCATAGGGCTTGGTGGGGGGCGTACGCGACCGCGATTCTCTTCCACGGACAGAGCGCCCCTCCCGCACGGGAGACCGATTACGTGACTGACTTCGTCTTCTCTCTGGACTGCTTCGCGACCTACGGTCATCTCGGTCCCTCATACGTTGCGGACTTCGGCTGCGCGACTTGCTATGTCTGCGCTCGGCTCTACCTCCTGCAGCACCCTCGAACGAATTCAGCAGCTCCTCCACTGCGCGCACGGCTTCTGACTTTCCCATAGCCTTGCGTAGCTTCTTGCGCTCTTTGCGCGCGCGTCGCTCCTCCGGCGTTTCGTCCTTGTGCTTCCCTTTTGCTTTGGACTTGCCCTTTTTGGCTTTTTTGGCCGCCGTCTCTTCCTTTCTCTTCGCGACGAGGTATTCATACATAGGGTCCTCCGGGTCGATAGCCGGCGCAGAGTCTTCCGACGACTCTGATACTGCGCCGTCGTCTGCGAAGTGCGTTGCAGTTAGCGATGTGGCCCGCGCACCAGAAGCCAGAGACTGACCGACAACTAGTTCTGGCTTTGCGTTGAGGCTCTGCTCCGCTCGGTCTTGCCATTCCCCATCCTCGCCTTTGGTTTTAGGCTGTTTATAATCCTTCACATGGTCAACCCGCATAGTTCGCTCGAGAACCTTGGCGCCGTTCAGATTATCGACTGCCAATATAGTTGAGCGCTGGTCTTCATACATGAGGAAGCCAAAACCCTTCGTCTTGCCCGTGTTTTTGTCACGAGGGAGATTGACATCCATGACCTCGCCATACCTATTGAGAATGGATGGTCGGCAGGGGGACCAATAGATTCGTTTAGAGTACTCACTGTGAGAAGATCGTAATCACATCACCCTCTGTCAATTCAGAATTGAGGCCTCCAATAAATATGTATGCAGAGTCTAGTCAATTGCTTCAGTACTTATTTGAGGACATTGATGAAGCTCGAGTACCTTTGTAATCGTCGTGCCAGGATCCGGCTGCTCCGAGCTCGAGTTCGCGCTCGTTGATCTTATTTATCTCGCGAACGACACTGGTGAACGCTCTTGAGCACTTTGTGGCACGATGAACCTAATGACTTACTTCATGGTGGCGATTGGAGGAAGTAAGAATCGCGAACGGCGCGTTACTGGCGTGTATGTACGATCACGTGCATCACCGATCACAAGCAGCACAAAAGTTTTGGTCCACAAGCCTGTCTTGTCGCCCACCGCATTCTGCACATCGGAGAGCTACCATGGCTTCGTTCTCGCTCCCACAGATTAATGACAACCCGGACGGCGGCTGGGGACCCTCGTCTTCGAATCTGCCGGCTCAATTCAAGTTCAAGGACATTCCCTATGCTCCATACTCAAAAACAGACAAACTCGGCCGCTTTGCTGACTGGAATGACGTCTCTGGCGACAATCGACAGAATGCAGGCGCGGCGGCTCAGCAGGGAAATGCTCGTGGGGGAGGCCCTGGTGGTCGTGGTAGGCGCGATGGCCAACAAGCGTTCGGCAGTGGGACTGCCAGTGCTTTCGCCTATTTCCATGCTGAGGACGAGTCAAGTTTCTCCCTCGTTGATACCAAAACCAGCGCTGCACGCCGGGGCGGCCCTCTCGGTAGGGGCCGTGGTATGGGCCGAGGGGGTGGGGCAAACAGAGGAGGCGCGCAAAGGGGTGGACGCGGCGGCTTCAATGGAGGACGTGGGGGTGGAGCCCAGCGAGGCGGAAGGAGAGGCTGGAGGGATTGGGAGAAGGTTGGTACTACTAGAAATCCTTTTCTTGTAAACGTTATTGAATGTCACTTAGAACAACCGTTCACGAGAAGCCTCAGTGGCCATTTCTCCTGACTGGGCTATGCTGGAGGAGATCGAGTTCCACAGACTTGCAAAGTTACGTCTTGAAGTGGACGATCCCGAAGATTTGTGAGTAGTGCAGTCATTGGACGCGGCTTCTGTTGCTCATTAGCGTTACGAAATTAGGGACGACTACGGTCGGCTGTATGCGTATGAGAAAACCTACGACCGTATCACCACGAAGTCCGAGAAGCCCCTGCAGATACTAGACCGCATCAAGTATAACACTACCACGTCTGACGATCCGGTCATACAAGAGGTAATTATTTCTGATGCAAGCTTACCAATGTTGCCAACTGACATTCTTTTTTGACAGTTGGCATCAAAGGACACTGCTACTGTGTACACGACAGACGTCATCCTCAGTGGTCTCATGTGTGCCCCCCGATCAGTCTACCCATGGGACATCGTTGTCGTACGCGAAGGCAACAAGCTTTTCTTCGATAAGCGCGACGGTGGCCCGTTCGACACCGTAACTGTCAACGAGAATGCTGCTGACCCCCCGCAAGATCCCCAAGCCGTCAATCCGAACAACCCTAATGAGAAGGTTGCTGTACCAGAGACACCTTCGATCAACACTGCAACGTCGCTTTCTCTCGAGGCAACTTACATTAATCAAAACTTCGCATTCCAAACTGTCATCGAGAATCCTCCTCCAGCAGCTGTCGAATTTTCGAAGCCCAACCCCTTCTATGGCCCAGAAGAGACGGAACCTCTTGCATCATGCGGGTACCGCTACCGTGTCTTTGACTTGGGTGTGACTGAAGACGAGGACATCAAGTTGTGTGTTCGAACTGAGGTCGATGGCTACACACCAGGACAGGATAACCCGCGCGCCGGTCAGGGTCTGGTGACGATCAGGGCACTCAACGAGTTCGACTCTCGTTCACCGGGCGCTGGTGGCGCGCCCGACTGGCGGACTAAGCTGGACTCTCAACGTGGAGCTGTTGTTGCCACGGAGATGAAGAACAACAGTTGCAAACTCGCTAAATGGACTGTGCAGAGCGTGCTCGCCGGTGCGGAACTGTTGAAGATTGGGTGAGTCTTCTCGCGTCAGCTATAGATAGTACCTGCGGCTGCATCCACTGCCTCGGATCGTCCTTCGATTCTAGGCCCTTGTTATCCGCTTAATTTGCGCAGCATGGTTTCTAATCACTGACTGAATCACTTGACCCCTCTTCTAGGTTCATCTCGCGCGTGAATCCGCGGGATAACACCCGTCATGTCATTCTGAGCACGACGTCGACGCGACCGATGGACTTCGCGGCGCAGCTAAATGTGTCCTTGGCAAACGGCTGGGGCATCGTGCGGACCGTCACGGACATGTGCATGAAGCAGCCGGAAGGCAAGTACGTCCTTGTCAAGGACCCCAACAAGGTGAGACTTCTCAGTCTAATTGCCGTACACGCCCTTGGCTTTCTCGCCGTATGCCATGTGAGGCGCCCCAATGTGGCGCACATGTACATACATCACATGAGGGGGAGGGGGGATCAAACACGCATTCATTTGTCTGGGGCATTTACTGACAACGTTTTGTTTACACTTTTAGCCGGTCCTGCGTTTGTACGCTGTTCCCGCTAACGCGTTCACCGGAGAAGACGATGAGGATGAGGGTGCTTTTGACGGCGAAGAGCCCGATTCAGTCGGCGCTGCTTAATGAAATATGTAGCATATCCTCGTCATATCTATGTATTCGTGTACTCTTCTTGCTAGAAAAGTATGTCCATGTTTTGAGCGCATGACGCCTGTATACCGGCGCAGTGCATTCAACGCCTACGCAGTGTAATGAGATCATATCCGAGGTACGTGATAATTCCTTTATTGGACGAGCTATCAGACCATTGTGGCGGCCTGGACAGTGCCGCATTGGATTTCTAGGAGATCACAACTCAGTTCCACGAGAGTCTCCACATGGCCTTCGCGGGTGTGTCCGGTGATGTCGCCTTGCCGAGAGGATCTCCTACCTCGCACGCTTGGGACCCGGAAGCAGATTTCAGGCACGTCAGCTACCAGGAGCATCACAGGATTTTCATCAATCACTTCGGAAGTACATTTAGTGTGGAGATTCCCTTACGATGTCGGCTCGGACTCGAGAAGAATCAGCTCGGACTCAGGACTCCCCCGTGCGCCACTGGGAAAGCCGAATTGACCGCCGAGCTAACTCGGGAGGAAGTTACTTTCCGTGTGTTTATGATACTGCAACTAATGACGTATAGTATTTTACGTGATTGAAAGGAGAGACATTGGCAGAACTCCCGAGACGACATATGCTATGCCACAGGTTGCATGATCATGTCTGTGAACTGAGCAGTACTGCGACCGCAGCTTCGATATTTGGGCTAAATGAAGATCAGCATGAGTAAACAGACCCACTCGCAAAGGGAAAAAGAGACGGTGGCGTTGGCGGGATGTGATGACAAAGACAGTACAAGACGAGCGAATGATCCGAAAGACTAGTTCAACGCGTAGTCGAGTAAGAAGGCACCACGCGGCATCGGGTCGCAGCACGAGAGGCTAGTAAAGGAGATTGCAACTCTCACCTTCGCTGGACAACGTCCGTAATAGCCTCCTGTCCGACGTCCGGGAACATCACCATCAAAGCCCGAATGTCGGACTGTCGGCGGTTTCCAGTCCGCTCTTGGGGGTGCATGCGGCTCCTCCGGAGGGGGGCAGTTGTCACTACATCGGCGTCCGACGTGCTTGGTTGATTGGCTCGATTGGAAAGGCGAGCGTCGGGGAAAACACGATTCGAACGCCTCATGATCCGGCCCTCCCCAAGTAGCAGTTGTAGGTAGGTCTCAGCGAATACTTGCAATCTGATGGTCACATTCTAAGCGAGCTATCATAATGTCCCAAAGGATAATGACCGACCGATGGGGAATGCGCCAGCTCTTGAGTTGCAGCATATCAGATCTGTATATGAATCCCGTGAGGAGTCCGATAAGAGTTGGCACAAGACTGGCGGGTAGCCATGATATGGCAAGCTAGTCAAATTTCAGTATCTGGGGCTAAAGGCGGCGGAGGTTATGGAAAAATTGGGCACGATTCGAAGACACTCCAGTGCTTTAAGTGTCATACAGACAGTCGTTGTGCCGCGGCGCAATAGATGGAAGTCATGGCCAAAACCCAGCCTCGTGCTTACCTGACCGGCAATAACATAGACCCATATTTTATCGCTGAAGACTGCGCCGAATACCTTCAGCTGGTATGCTTGCGGCACAAGTCGCACATATTGATACATGATGCTGAAGATGAGAGATATGGGGCCTGAGTGAAGGTTGTTGAACATGTTGCCAGTAACGCGGGAGATCTGGAAGATGAGGAGGCATAGAAAGGTGATGATCGTCGAGACCAACGTCGAGACAGCAAGGAAGGACTGCGATTGCATATGAAGACCAGTAAGCTCGCATCATTGCACCTCGACTCACTGCATATTTTACACTTCCAAATGAGCGTTCGATCTGCACGCCGACGTTGTATAGGAGCAGTTCAATCAGGAGCAAATCGCTGGAGTTCACACAGGCTAGATGGTACGTAAAAAGGCGCCAATACTTTTCAACTTGATGTCAGTACGAATGGATTACAGGAACAAGGCAAATCCGCCTACTTGATGATACCTCGACAGATGAGGGCTTAGCTGTAGGTTCGCGTAATGCTTGATATCGAAAATCCCCACGGCAATGCTTGTGAAAGCGATGCCCAGCATCAACCCTGGCGCCGCAATGTCTCAGAGACAGCCGCAAGGGCAATTCTCCGCACTTACCTTTAGTCACCGTCGCATTTTCAAACGCCATCCTCGAGAAGTGGCAAAGGTACACCCGCACACGAGCAAGCAAGGTCAGTCCGCCGTCTCCGACTGGCCTACACGCGTCACGGGTGTAACAACAGACGCCTACAACTGCCCAATATGGTTTACTAGGATCGGGCCGTCTTTATCTTCGACTAACTTGATCGTCTTCACCTCCTAAATAAGTAAACCTCTGCATGCGATTTTCTCTGGGTTTCGTATCCCCATCACATAGGAGCTGGCTGAATAACAAAGTGACTGAATACTGACAGGAGTCTAATAGCATTTGTTTCACAATTGGACCCACTTCGGTCCTCCGGGACTTGGCCGTGCTTTGTCATGCGGCAACCCCTAAACCACCTTGTGTGAGAACAGTCCTATCTCCTCGCAATAGCGGAGTCCCCGAGGTCTCATCCGTCGCCAACGGCGGCTCTTCTAGACTCATTACGCGTGGCTGCATCATAATGACCGAGGTGTCGCGGTTCTTCTCGACTCGTGTTTCTGAAACCAAAGATACTCCTGGAAATCCTAAACGATAAGTGTATGGGATCCATTTAGGAATATGCGGAACTTTGTCTTTACTTCATGATCCTGCTGTAGGTGTGATGGTTGACAGAACCTTGGCTAGTCCGGGGCCGTGACAGAGAAGTATCATCGAGCGGCTGGAAACTATTGGCAGTGCACCTACAGGTACCTGCATCCAGTCACTGAAACGACGGTGATCACCCTTTTTAGGGTCAGCCGCGTACAATGTTCTCAAAGAAGAAATGCATACATCTCGCCATGGTGTCGTCACAGCGGCGTGTACGCAAAGGATATCTTCATGTATAAACTCGTACTGAATAGCCAGTGGACCACATGCTCACGTTCAGTGCAGATGTACTATGTCCGCACTACTCCCGCTTTTCACGAAAATAGCACTTCATTTAAGAAGTATTATTAAACACTACAGTTGAGGTTGATAGCACGTAAGGCGAATCCTTGCATGCTGTGCAGACATAGAGTGAAGCAATCAACTGCGCCTGTGCCGATGGCTTTCGGGTCACAAACAGGTTACATGATTTCTACCTTTAACAAGTCATTCCGCGGAGACCCTTTTTGACAAAGCACAAGACAATACCAGATGCCGGTGCTCTAAAGTGCAACAAGATTCACACATAGGGCGAGAGGACGCTCTGAGCGTACTAACATGAGTAGCCATTGGTGTGGCATCTTCCTTCGAACGTATCGAGATTCGTTGATCGCGGCTGCCAGCAAGCTTGACATACCGGCAGAACAGGCGGTCACCTTCGGCTGTGTCAAGCTGCCAAAACGGTTGTAGTGTACGAGACGGAGGTACGGCGGGCACACTCGATTGATGGGATGTTCCTAGATATCTCATCGATCGTAATAGAGTCGATCTTTCTGGGTGACAGCTTCTGCCCATAACCCAGCAATACTATCTCACCGCGTACCGCTTCTGTTCACGCCTCTGGGGAAGCTACCGCCGCCATCATCGAGTCAACTGTTGTGAACATCCGTAAGCGCGCATGCAATGTATCATCAGTCCAATGATCCTGACTTAGCGTAAGACGATTCTGGGTCGCAGTTGCACTCAGGTAATGCTATGGCGGTTAGTGTGGTGTGTCGACGTACGCAGCAGGAACGTCAGTGAGTCGATGTCAAACATACCCTCCACATGTACAAGAGACTGTCCACTGGTCCTATGCTTATGGTTAGAACGTAGATTCAGATGATCATTACTGGCGCTGAAGAGCCATAAGACCTACTGGCTCTTTCAGTAGCAAACCGTGCATGGGACAACTAGATTACACGGGTATGGGAATGTGCGGGAATATGTGACGTGCTGCTATCTAGCGCACAGTACAGAAGTATCGGGAGTAGTTCGCAGCGCTCGCGGTCCCATCACAAATAGTGGGGGAATGAAAGAAGAGATACCGTGCGTCTCACGCGGCGCCAATGTCCTTCACTGCTCGCGCGTAAGCAGCCACAGGGGACAGACCCTCCTCTTCATCTCGTGCGTCGGGATTGTCCGATTTCCGAGACCAGCGCGAGCTCGCCAGCATTCTACTGGCGCCCATAATGCCGCGGATGCCTTGGGCAATAAGGCGGGTCGTGATCCACTGCGCAAGAGACATGCCGGGAAAGAGCCCCAGAAGATCCTGGATGGTGTTTGCATCAGACGGAGAACCGACAGTACCTAAGGCGGTGCACAAACCTTAACATCCCAGAAATCTCTGTGGTGCGTTATCTTCCCTGCATCGTTAAAGGACAGGCGGGTGAGGATGGGAAGAGATAAGTGAAGTATTGACGGCCGGGGGTTCTGAGCTCCGGTCCCTCTACCGCGGAAGCTGGCTGCGGGACGGGGGACAGAAAGGGAAAGCTGGGAAGACGTGGAGGGCAGTGAATGCGTGGATCCTGTGTCTTGTCCGACGAGCCCTGGCAGGAGGTCGACGTGTAGTGTGTGCTCAACGATTATTCTTTGATGGCCGTCTGTGCATTGGGCGACATTAACGACACGCTCGCTAACAGTATGGTGTAGCGCCCTGGACACCACAAGTGGCGGACTTCGTCTGGACCCGACTACATGCTCACCGAAGCTATCGCTCTCAGAGACACTTGTAACCTCATGCCACATGCTGGACACTTTGAACCATGACTCATGCAGTCCACCTTCTCTCGAGAGGCCGAACAAGCTGCACAGAAGGGCTATCGGTTTGGGAACATCAAGCTTGGCAAGTTGGCTGGCGAGGGCGTGGATGTCGGAGATCACGGTGCGCGATGACGCCGTTACCAATGGGTTCTCGTACAGCGCATTTAATTCATAAAATCTCTCGATCACGTCCCATGCAGGAATAGTGGGACCGTAGACGAGATCACAGATATCGAGAGCAGTAGATGGAGCACGAGTCGCGATAGATGTCCCCGATTGCAATGCGCTTGGAAAGTGTACTGTGTTGCTCATAGTGACTCTCGACGAGCGTCGGCGGTTGTGGCTACGAATCAGATGCAACGCCACCAGTGGAGTCGTCGTGTGGGGTTAGGACCGTCACCAGAAATTAGGGTTAGGGTTTGTAGGCTCATGGGCGCGCAGTTCCGGGGTGTAGAGCTGCGGGCTACACTAATCGCGTCGTGTAAACGCCGTAGTATTCAACATCCAGCTGCCGTATTTTATTGGTACATAGTCTCGTAGAGCCAACCTACAGCTACCTTCGAACCTGCACCGAGTACAGGGCGGTGTCAGGACACAGGCTGACGCAGACTTGTAATCAATCCCCCAAGTAGCACCTGCGATTGACATCCAGGACTTCCACGGACGTCAACGCCAAGGCACAATACCATCCCTGTATCCGAGAGCGCGCGGGGGCCCCGCTCGTCCCGCATACTTGTCACCAAACGAGGGCGTCATCCGGGAGAAGACTGACATTTTGGGCATGCCGCCGGCACCCAAGCGAGCGGGCGAGTGATGCTATCTATGCATCGCAGTGGTCCCACTATTGGACCACCGAGCCAGCGCTGCTGACAAGAAACACTACTAGGGGCGCTCAGATAACGGATTACTGGAAATAGAACCCAGCTAAAGGTACTCACACGGACGTCGAACCCGACGGGCAAGGGATACGCCGCGTTCACGACCCGCAGCAGAGGTCACATTGTCATCAGCATCCTTCCTCGGCGCATTCTGCTCACGAGCTCGGGATAGAAGCTGCTAGCACCCCACCAGCTTACTGGGGCTTGGACCTGGACAAGTCCGCGACGATCCCTGATACGTAAATTTTGAGGATGTAGACATGGTTTAGAGCATTGATCAGACAGCCTTTCAATTCTCCACCGCGCGTCAAGGACGCCCAGGCCACAATAATATTGCGCTGGAAACAGGCCCCGGTAACGCTAACGCTAATGGCTGGGGACACACCTTATACTCGTTGCCCGCGAGGCACTAGCAACCAGGCGAACAATGGAAGCCAGGGCGTCATTGCAAATGCGCGCAATTATGGAAGTCATCTGTGGCCTAGAATGATACACAGATCGAGCACGAGTGCGTCGAAGCACACATTCTCCTCTGCGGTGGGTCGGCGCATGACCACCTGAGCGACCATGCTACACCGCCAGACTCATATCCGGCTCTCCTAGTTGGCCGATTTCTGCGCTGCACCTCCGCAAGAAGGCTTCGCGAGACCCTGCAGCATGCTGTCAGTCTGTATAGCAGGACCCTGGCTTGCAATGCGCCCCCAAAAGACAAAGGGAGCGTAGAACGAGCTTGGTGCCGTTGACCGCGAACGCTGACGCGCGCGCCCACGGTCATTGCCGTCCACGTTCTCACCTCGTGCCTCATTCACATAGGCCTCAGCGATTCATTCAACGCCGCTGACGTCGAGAAGCGAGACGCAAGATAGGCTAGTAATCCGCTTATACCCCCTTTGGCGCGATTGGGGTAGAGTCCTTGTACACCGGAGTCCCTTGCCCCCGAATGCGCGTCCGCGGTCCCCATGGCGCGCACGAAGCTAGGCAGCAGTAAAGGTGCCTTTTCGGCCGGACCTCGCGGACTTTAGCCCAGTCAGGCAGCTGCTGCGTCTCGAGGGAGGGAGGGACGCGCTTGCGGTGTCCGCACTCATTCTCCTTGATTCGGGCCCATAGCAGCTTCGAGAGAATTGCCGGTTGAGCGGATGATAGCATCAGCAAGTAGGTTCGCAAAGCGTGCGTCATTACCGGCTTCGGACACGCGCGCTCGAGGACACGATACTGCGAGATCGGAAACGTGCACAGGGGGGCTTCTTAGACCACCCACGCTAACTTGTCTGCGTCGAACGAAGGTCGCGGACAGGGCACGCTTCGTATCGCGTTCTCCCGCACAACACTTCGTGTCGGCCGGGGTTTTGCCGGGCGCGAGCTCAACACTCAGGGCCTGCCCGCCCACGCGACCACTTAGGTTCGAAATGTATTGCTGCGTCTGAGTGACGTCCGAGAAGTAAGAAGGGTTATGGCACTGTCCGAGAAGCAAGCAGATTGACTGTACAGTCCGAGAGCCGGGCATTGCGATACTTGTGCCGAGATAAGGGCAGCTGGCTAGTGTATCTTGAAGCTAGGTCGACCGCTCGGGAACCAACGTTGTATGGGCGCCACAGAACCGAAAGTTTGAAAGCACCGGCCAAGGCGCGCTACACTGTGGACACCAATCTGCATGATCTTCGCGAGCAATGCGGGGAACTCGTCTGCGACGATGGCGGACTCGACGAAGTGCCTTCCGAAAACAGTCCGTGGAATCGCACGCGTGCCCCCTCTGTAAGGCACCCTGCCAGAGAACCTGCCGGACTGTGAACGTACCTTTCGTAATTTGTCAAGGGGCGAGGAAGAGTCAACGGTCGCTTGGGATCATTCCACGATGCTGTATTAACGATTGCAGGCAAGTTCAAGAGACCAGTTGAACGAGAAGCGACGGGAGATTCGCGTCGCGCGACTGTATTGCGCAGGGTGTGGCAGCCAGACCACTACGGTCGGGAATAGATCGGTCGCTGCGAATCGGTCCACTGCAGCGGATCAGTCGAGGCTCAAGAAGGACGACGGGCTGTCAAGGTGGTTTACGAGACCGTCGCTGCCGGGCGCGGAGCAGCGGGAGGCCTTCGCGGTTCTTGGAAGGCGGACGCCACGGCTCACTGCACGTCGAGTGTGTCTGTCAAGTGAATGCCGCACTGCCGAAAGACACCGGCGGACCCTGGCGTTGCATTCGCGTTGGCGCCGTGTACGTCTGTGGGCCCGACGTCCAGTGCAACTGTCAAGATGCTCAGGTCCTGAAACGCGCCTCCCACACCCCTGGACCGCACGAACTGGCCACGAGAGCCCTGGGTCCAAAACTTCAGGAGCCTAGAAGTCGCCCGCTGACGGAGCACAGGCAGACCGGCCCTTGGACGAGCACCCTAGAAATAAAAATGGGCCGTCGAGGCGAGCGGGTGCAGGGCGGGAACGAACAGTGGCTGGCGAATCCCGCCACCACGCCGCCGCCAAACAGGGCGAGGCAAATGCACCCGTATCTGACTCTCCGACATACCACACACCATGCCCCGGGTGACACTCGCAATCACGAGTCATATGAGGGCGACGCTCCCCGCCCCTATTAGTTATCGGAGTGGACGAGGAGCTGTGGAATCGAATTAATGTGTATTTGAAACGCACCCCGGGAGTCTGCAACAGCGTCCGTGGAGTGACGCGCTGCTGCGTATACGCCCTGGTGCTCCTGTCACTGCGGTATCGCAATTGCACATGGGGCGAGGCGGCGCGAGGAGCATATGGCAAGGCAGCGAATATGCCGCGCCGGAGCTTGCGCTTGCAGGGGCGTTTGTCAGTGAGTCAAGGCCTGGTCCGGCGGCGGCGGGCGGGCATGCGGGGCCACAGACAGGGACCAGCGCACAGGAGGCCGCGCTGACGTCGACACACGCCGCCCGACGTGCCACGGCCGGGCGCACCACGCCGCCTTCCATAGCAGGCTCGCTCACAGACCGCCTTGGGTGTCGCGCGTGCGCCGTGACAGGCTGCTGCCACACGCACGCACGCCCGGCCAAATCTCGCTCCGCGCGCCGCCGCGTCTTTCAAGGCGCCATCATGGGCCCCGCGCGCACACACGCGCACGCACGCACGTGCACTGGACGTCCAACCTGGACGCGTGGTCCGCCAGGAAGCACTCGCCGCTCCGACGGCGGCGGGGGCGAGCCTCGAGGCGCACGCAGGCGTTCAGACAGAGTCCAGAGTCCAGCCAGACGAACAGCCGTGCGCGGGTCAACGCTCAGCCCGCAGCGTGCGCACGGTGCACCGCGCACTCGTCGCGGCTTCTGGGGGCTCGGGTACACGCTAACGGCGCTTAGGCTAGGGGCGCGTTTCAGATATCACATCGAGGGTGCGTGCGCCCGCCACGACGGGGACAAGGATTCCGCGATGGCCGCCAAGTGCGCTATCGCGCGGGCGAGCAGGGAGCAGCACGTCAGCCCCCACCTCTCCGCCACCCCGGCGGCCCGTGGGCCCGCGGGTGCCGGAGGTGCGATAGCGATCCCGGGAGAACGATTTCGCGCGCGTGCCAAGTCCGCTCGCCCCCTGCCGTCATTTGGGCTGCTTGCGAAGGGCAGAAGCATCCCACAGCCAATCAGCGCGAACCTGCGCAGACCGGTGCACTTCAGGCAGGCTCTCACACCATCTGTCTCGCAGACATCATCACCATCCAGGAGAAGGGCACGACGCTTCCTGTGGCAGCGCGCAGACCGATGCACACCGGTGTTTCATGTTCTTCTCTCTTTTCGCATTGTACGGCTTCATTTACGCTATCATTACAAGGGGGAGAGCAGTATGCAGAATGAGATGAGCCAGAGCTGATACGACGTAGATAGATCAATAGATAGAGCGGAGAGCACGCAAGTTCGACCCACACCCAGACACACGAGCGGCCAAAACAGGTACGGACTCATACCAATAAGTAACAAAAAATAAGCACGAACGGGCAATGATCTCCAAGAAGCCAATGAGTGCGAGCGAACCATGCGAGTGTTGTGTGAGTGATACAATGAGCGCCGACACCGGCGGGCGAAGAGTACAGAGCACCAGTCTTTTTGCCGTGCTTCTTCATGGGGACGTCGCAGGACACGTGCGTGCGCGCGGGTATGAGGCGTTTTCGCAGGGGATATCGGGCTAGCCAGAGCATGAAGAAGGGGGAGAGGGATAGTACAGCGGCAGCGGAAGGCGATGGTTAGGGAGAATGATAGCAATAGATAGGGGATACCGCAGTCGGCGCCGTGGAGACCAGTGCAAGTCTATGCGAGAAATACAACACGATCAGATCAGGCCATGACGGTCTTGCGCGGCTTCGCCGACTTGACGTTGGGCCCGAGCTCAGGCCCCGGCATCGGCACGCTCTGCCAGCCAGTGATCTCCGGGATGGGCACGTCCATGGGACGCGGCTGCTGTTGTGCCATCGGCAGCGTCGTCGGGAGCGAGCCTCGCCGGAAGTAGTCTCCCTGCGGCTGCTGCTGCCCCGGGTAGAACGGCATGGACGCCGCCTTGCGCGGGGCCGGCAACCCGATCGAGTGCGACTGCATGGACGCAATGTCAGACAACGGTGCGTTCGGAAGGCGAATGCCCCCGTCAGCCGTCAACGGCGGTGAGTGCGAGTTGGAGTCGCGGAGAATGGAATATGTTTGCGAGGCTGGCGAGCCCATGGACGACGGGGGAGCGGACCCTGACGAATAGACCGAGACTAGATAAACATCATGCAATAATCAACACCATTTCAGGTGCGAAGATAGCGGGGGACTTACTGCTATCGTCCCAGTCGCTGGAGCCGGAGACAGACGAGTTCGACGATACAGATGCGCGGCGCGGCATCATGCCGTTGCCGTCCGCCTCGCCCTCGCGCCCCTCCTTCTTGACCATCGACGGCGGGATTTTGCCGCCCTTGGGGCTCCCCGCGACTTTGGGCTGTTTCCGCGTCTTGCTACCTGCACGCAACTCGTCGAAACGCAACGGGCGTGGACGCAAGTGCGTGCGCTCATACAGACCGCACTTGTTGCACACGATCTTGCCCTGGTTGAGGGTCGATCGACGCCAGCTGGGCGGCTCGGTGGTATGGCAGTTGTGACAGCGCCTTCTGAGGAACTGCGTCTCCTTAGACGCGGCGTCGTCGGTGTGCTGGACCATGATACCGTTGTGCGGCGCCAGGCACGGCAGGGGGTGCATCCCTGTCGAGCCTGGCCGGCAGAACGCAGTCTGAGAGGGGACGATAACGGATGCCGAGTCCTCGGTTTTGATGCCTTCTAGATGGTGGTACTCATGGTAAGGGGGGTGCGGCGAGGAGACGGTATGCGCGAAGGGCTCGTCAAACTGCTGGCCGTGAAGAGTGTCGCACATGCCAAGCTGCGGGGACCCGTCAAGCGACAAGGGCTCGCTGTAGACGGTGCTGGGGCGAGAGCCGTACGGACTGCTGTTCACGGAGTCGTGGTCGTTGCTCAGGAACGGCGGCGGCGTGTACATAGCGTCCGGGCGGTCTTGCCGGACGTAGGGGAAGGTGTTGCGGCGCGACATGGCGATGTCGTGAGGGTGTCGCTGCATGGGGAGAGACGGCTCGCCGTGGATAGCCTGAGAGATGTGGGACCAATGTGCGGGATGCTGTTGGTGGCGCTGGTCGAGGTAGGAGTCATGGCCGGCGTTATGCTCGGGCATGTCATGGTCATAGAGCTCCTCGAGAAGAGAGCCGCGAGAGCCCGGGGGATTGTAGGAGCCGGGGTAGGGCGCGGACCACATATGGGCGGCCTCGAGGGTGTGGTGCTCGGGGACGATGCCGTTGTCGTCGTGGTTGCCGTCGAAGATGTAGCGAGCGGGATTAAGGTCCATGGAGGGCTTGTAGTGGGGGGAGGAGAAGGGGGGCTGCATGTCTGAGCGGGGGGAGGGTGTGCGAGGAGTGGAGGCGTCTGAGTAGGATGTGCAGTCGAAGAGTAGGGGTTCCATGTGGCGGGCGGGCGGGAGGAGGAAGAGGGTGCAGCTTCGGGGCGCGTGCAGAAGGACTATATGGAAGCCAGAGGGCGAGGAATGGGCAGCGGGGGACAGGCAGACCCACGGACGGACGGGTACTCGTTTTGAGCAGAGAGCATGCGCGGGGAGTGTCCCGGGGTCCCAGAACGCTGTGCATGGGCCGAGAAGGGCTTAGCGCGAAGCCTGCCGCAGACCCAGAGCCTCGGGGCCAGCGGTGGCACTCGGACAAACACAACCGAGTCTGCCCACAAAGTCCACGCGCTGCCCTCCCACCTCTTCCAGAAGCAACCCACCACGCTAACCCCTACTGCGCCCGCCCGGCCACTGCGCCAGTCCCGCGCACAGCGGCCAAAGCGTGTCCCCCTTCCATGTCCATGTCCACTCGCACTAGTAGTAGCACTCACCCACCCACCCATCCGCCACCGGCACGCAGCACGTCACGCATTCCCACGCCCCGTGACCCTGGTTACGCCCGATTTCCAATCCCATTTTTGCGTTTTTGCCGCAACAGACGCGCGCATTTCCATATCCGGGAGACTCCCCTGCTTCTCACACTCCCGAAGTGAGCTGTGCTCTCATCTCATCCAGATCTCTCGATTCAATGTGCTCCCCGCCGAAGATCTCTCGGTTGCTGCCGTAGTCACCACGGCGTCTTATTACTCCATAGCGACCAGAATGGACAAACGCGCCAAGTCCCATCCAATCCTCGCCGCCCCGGCCCCGTCAAACGCACAACCGCGCCTCTCCACCTCTGGCCCAGCGCTCGACCATCAACACCGTCCTGAAGCACCTTCTGCTTCTCCCGGCTCCCGCGCCCATCCTGCGTGCCTGCAAACGATTCCTGTCCCCGTCAATTCCCTTTCTCGGCCGGCGCTGCAGCGCCTTCCTTCCAAGTAACCCAGAGCGCGCATACATCGCCACTGCTTCCGTACTTGCCTATCTGCGACCCCTTCCTCCTCCCCCCCACGCGTTCGTCTCGGTTGCAAAGGGCAGGACCACCCGCAGCGCGCACACCGGTTCTATACGTACAACAAACCTTGCGCTCGGTCCTCGTGCATGCTAAGGGTTCCTGTGGGCCACCGGGGGCGTCGCGCGTGTATTAGGAAGGCATAGCATTCATACAAAGACCACAAATATATTTCCCTTCTCATACGGACAAAGCGAAGCCCAGTAATACAGCACCGAAGGCCCCGCCACACCAGATAATAGTGGTAGAGGCTGCGCACCCCGTCCTCAGAGCTTTCCATATATGCAACTTCTTGTGTGGTCTCCCCACTGTGCACACACCGCACTAATTGTGCTATTCCTGTGGGCCGCGCACCGCTCACAATAGCAATCCCTGAGCAGCGCCGATCTCCATTTGGCGCGGCACAGGTGGACTCGACCTGGGGTACCTACACGCCACGGTCACTAGGCGGCCCTCGGTACGCGAAGGCAGCTGCTCACCGTGCTTCACGGCAACTGTGTAACACTGGCAGAGACCAAGAGAGGCAAAGCGATTCCTCGAGCGAGGACCGGGTCGACGCCGCTGGGCGCTCCGGAAAGCACGTACGGTACGTCGTGGAAGGAAGAAGCAACGCAGCGCTGCCTCCTATCTTCCGCGTCTCTCCGCCTTCCCCCCCACCCCGTCAACGCCTGCGCCCTTCGCCCCTTCGCAAGCGTCCAGCCACGGGGAATGCCGTGGCGCGGCGCGAGCGCAGCGGAGAGAGGCACGGCTGCAGGGCTGCAGGGCGCAGAAACGCACCCGCGTCGACCTGGCCCTTACAGATCCGTGTCGTAAGACGGCCTTGCCGACGCGAGCGCGATCGCGGGGGGCTTCGCGGTCCCCGCAGGTTCTAGCGGTGGCCAGCGCAGCCCGTGCGGTTTACGTACGCCCTCGCGAGTGGGGTAGAAATGACGCGAGAATCCCGGAAAATGTGGATGCGTAAACGAGCGCCCGCGCGGGGCCGGCTCTGCGACCAGCACGGTGCGGACATCGCGGCAACACGCTCTCGCTCGTCTGGGCCCGTGGAACGCACGTTTCCTGACGCTACGGGAGCTCAGACCGTCGTGCAAAAATTTCAGCGGGCTTCGAGCTTCTTCGGAAAAGTCGGAGGGCACAAGGCAGCAGCGGTACAAGCAAACCCCCCGCCTCCCCTCCACCCCACAAGACGCTGATTGCGCACCTTATCGCTGTGTGGCCACCGTGCACGCACACCGGACCCGCGAGAGGCCATAGCGTGATCGACGGCCCAAGAGGAGGCGACGGCATAAACACATGTCGCGTTATCGCTTGTCTAGGGCCCGAGTGGTGTGGATGCGCAACTACGAGCTGCATCGCCCATCTCCAAGTGAAACAAGCCCATGGGGCATGGCGGCCATGCGCTCGAGCAGAGGTACTTGCGGCTGGAGAGACGAGTACTCACAGCGATCGGCAGAGTGCGCTCGGACCGTGCCACGATGACTTGTTCCTGCACTGGTAGGGTCCATGCTCGCATTGATGCGCCTCCGGTTCTCGACATGCAGCGGTGATGAGATGCAGCTGGCTTGAAGGCCGGTCCGGCGGCACAGTGCTGCATCAGAGCGACAGTGATGGGCAGGAGAGACCGACCTGTAGCGCGCCGTTAATGAAGATCCCAGATGTGGGTGGGGGAGCGGGAAGGGGAGGGTTTCGGCGCTGGAAAGAACCAAACGCGGATTTGGAGGCCCGCAAGCAACTGGATATCCATACATAGCGGAGAGCCAATCTGAGTGTCGGATGACGTCGGACGCGATCCGTGCGTGGTGTTCGGGGTACTGGGCCGCCCGTTGCGGGCTTCCTCGATCACATTCCTGACGACGAAATCCCCGACGGGACACGTCCTCGGGAGCCACACTTGCCGTCCACAGGTCGTCGTCGATGGCGCGCGGCAGCCCCTTGTGCCTCGCATCCGCATGTGCGGCGCCGTCCTGCCCGTGCGGCGTGAGTACTCTCACCTCACCTCCGCATTGACCGTGGCGTGAAAGTGCACCCGACGATTCCGCGGCGCCTCGACGTGCATATTCGGCTATTGGCCGTGTCTCAGTACTTCTGTCTCACAGGCTCTCAAGGTGAGCTATCAGCCTTTCGGGTCAGCTCCGTGGTAATTTGCATATGGTGCGCCGCGACTGACGGCACCCCTGCTGTCCAGCGTCCTGTCGACGGCGTCACCCTGTGAAATCGCGACCACAGCAGGTCCCACAGTGGGGACGCCGGTCACGTAGGGCATACGGGCGGTGCACGATGTGGTCATGACACTGAATGTTGGCCCTTACACTCCATACTCGCTTCGCAATGGCTCCGTCGCCACAGGGAGTCATGGGCGAGTTACCTCGGGTAGCTAAGTGCTACAGATATGGCGGCGGCACGACTTCCTTTCCTACGTTGCTCCCTCGGTGCGCCGCCGCTGCCTTTTGGTAAGTCGTCATAGTCATGTCGATGCTCCTTGCATCCTTCTCCGCGAGAGAATCGAACCTGATGCTATCACACGCACTCGACTTCGTGATCGTTCACAGGCGTTCGCGGATGCTCATAATGAATTACTGCATAGCATCGTTTCTCCACGACGTGTGCATCGGTGCATGGCGCAGCGGATATGTTCAACTCTTGCTCTAGCACCTACTCTTCGCTGTCACCAAGTATCTGGGGCCTCTGTCAAGCAGGCGGAGTTGGCGGCAGGATCACATGTCGAACTTTGCGGCACCTATCAACACCTACTCCAATATTCTATGTCCTACGACGGCTCGGCTCTGTTTAGTGCTTACGGGAACATTGGAATAACGGGGAGAGTTCGACCTCATTCTGCGCCTTTTCATCATCTGTAATGCAGGGCCGCAGAGACTCGCCCATTGCGCGACGCTCGCGGCACCGCTCATCTCTGAACAGCTAGCTGACTCTGACTGTACCTGGGGAACATGCTTCTCGCCCCTTGTTGCTTCTGTTTGTGGCCCTCGTACCGTATCCTGGATCTCATTTGCCTGTTGTGGTAGCGCGACTCACACGGACAAATCGAGCCGGCTTACGGCTCGCAACCTGAAACACTTCGGATTACTTCTCGCGCTCTAGCCTGGGTAACCCGTACCGGCCATTTGCCCTTGCTTCTCTTTGTGGCGTACGCCGTACGGCTGGCCGGTCCACCACTTTCGTGGCAACTCCGTCAAAGGAAAGAAATGTTGAAGGCTGTTTGCACCACGTCGTCGGCATGAACTATGAACCCAAGTCACTTCGGAAGGGAAGTATGCTAAAAGTCAGGCGAGTCCGCTCAGCCGAGTCGACGACGGCACGACGCGTCCGTCGTGGTCAGACTATTTACATAAAGTTGCGCTGTAATTTTTCTCTTCGGTTATGGTTGAGCGGCCGATGTGAGGTCTAGGCGGTGGGCGTGGGTCATGCGATCGCGAAAAGGAGGAGGAATTGCGTACCATAGATAACGCTTATTTGGGGGTACGAAATCGCATTCGCCGGTTGTCCCTTGCCGCCAAACTCACGCTTGGATAAGCAAATGGATGAAGAGCCGTCGGTACATCAGCGGTTCGCATCAGCTAAATTCGAAACGGGCATCTGCGAGCAGCAACGGGGCTGTTATGTGATGCAAACTTACCACTGCGACGAGACTCTAATGCCACTGCAGATAAATGTACAGCATTGACTTCAAGGACTTCTTATTTACGTGAGACCCTTAACAAACTTCAGTCTCGGATATGATGGCAGAGCCTCGAAGAGGCATTGCCGTCTGTAATCGTGGCACGATTGAGAGACTGGCGCATGCACGTTCGCCACGCTCAAGTCGGCAGTAGCGTCATGCTTGCTTGCGTGTACTGTGTTTGCGGAGCACAACATTGGCGTGAGCTAGCACAGGCACCGCATGGTTCAGATGCATGTAGCATCGAGGCCGATATTGGACGCACCATTCCGGAGGTGCCACCGCATCTCGCCTGTGGCGATAGCAGCAGAGCACCAGGGCATGCGCATGCTGAAAGCGTCGAGAAGGGAAAGCCATGAGATAATCATAAGTGGAATGAAGTGACCTAAGTGGCTGTTTTCGCAGGAAGCTGCCAGTTCCGCCGGTGGTCGATAGCCTCATGGACTGGGCTGTGCTGTAGAAGATCATCAACTGGGCACCAAGATCACAGCATCGTCTCGGAGTTGATTCAGGCCTTGCATCGAAGAATGTGCAAGAGCTAAAAATGCTATCAATCGGGTCGAGACGTCGAGACGTCTCGCCACAAACGACAGGCTCACCACGGACTGTGGGCATGCCACGTTGGTGCTTGACACGCGCTGTCATGGGCTATGTCTTTACGGGGAAACAGTGGGCATGTCTTTGAGATATGACAGCGGGGCGAGACAAAATCAAAGGACTCTCCTGGCCCGTAGTCGTTGTCTTGATAAGGTGGACTGCGAGCTTGCCATGGCAAAGGTTTGAAGCATCGTCGGGCGTGAGAAGTACGACAGATCTCGGTGGACAAAGGTTCCCTGCATCAAGTCAATCAATTACTTAGATAGCACATGGCCTACTTGTCATTTAAACTGAGCAAGAGACATGTTATTACGAACCGGTGCATGCAGTTGGTGTCGCAAACTAGAAGACCATATCGCGATCATTTGTACAGGTGAAGTCGCACGACGATGCTGATCGACAAGCGAGAAAACGTGCTCATGCATGCACAAGAGCCAGGAGCTACAAGCAGACGGCAGTGTACTTCTCGTGTTCAAACGCGTTTCGACAAGTGCGACTTTGAGAGTGTGTACAGACTTGAATCAGAGCCCGTCTCGCTGACGTCGCTGGTGTCACGTGTCCGGATGTATTCCCCCCTCTTCGCCGCCCCAAGGCGTGTTTCCACCGCTGTGAACGACGACCGGCGCAGTCGTTTTGTGCTTTTGTCGCTGCTCAACTAGCACGTCTTGGACGTCCGCTATGTCCGATTCTTGGTGTCCACGCGCGTGGGCGACACTACCTCGCATCCTCCTTGTCTTCAGTCTCTCGCTTTCACATCTGTCCATCACTTCCTTCGCTCAACCCGCCCAGCTGCAGTACGAAGATTGCTTCACAAGCAGCAATACCAGTCTCAAGTTTGATATCTCCCATGTCTTTGCTCAAGTCCTTGAGCAGTCTTCGGGTGGGAGGTATATGAACCTCACCGTTCTTGGAGTGACGCCGGAGGTCATCCCAGCATCTGCGGAAGACGGCAACACTACGCATAGCTATGCAAGTGAGTAGCACAAAAACGCGTCGTAGTCCCTATGCTGACGTACAGTAGCGACTCTTTTTACGACAACCGAGATGCTGACGTTCAATGTCCTGAATAATGGCTCCATTTTCTGCGATACATTGCGCCCACCATCGCCGCTTCCTGCGCCCTCGAATACCAGCGACGATAAAAACTACTGCCCGTTTGCCGCTGGTCCGTTCGCGTTCTCTACGTCGATCCCACTGCCGTCAAATTACGAACTCGCGACGTTTGACACCAGACTATATGCGTTGGATCCTTGGCAACACATGCTTTTCTGTATGAATCTAAACACGACAATCTTGGATCCAGGTCCGGTTGGATCTGTCTACGGCCATGCACATATCATCTTCTGGGTGACTGTCGGCTTGGCGATCGCTTACTGGTTGGTCGTTGGTATCGCACGACTAGCCTCTGCGTGGGGCAGAGGCTCGACAAGGGTTGGAACTGGCACTTGGGCTCGGGTGGAGAGCGCTGGCTTCATTCTTGCCAGTGCGATTAGTGGGGAGCGTCTTGCAGGTTCTCCCGCGCTCATGCGATTTTGTGAGCGTTGGCCGTCCGTTACCGTTGCCCGTAAACGTCTTACACGGAAACACAGGTACGCCATCGTTAAGGGACATAATCTTCCACACTCAATGGTGTGCGGCGTTGGCAATGGTGGCAGTACAATGGCCGACCTTCATTTGTATGTTACTGCACCTCGTACGCTTTCTCCGTATCTAAAGTCGTTGGCAGATCCAATACTGGTGCAAACAGCTTGGTCCACCCTATCGTACAGTATGTCAAAGTGAAGCCATTTCGCCTCAGTGCTAATATATATTTCAGACATCACAATTTCGCAGGGCTCGACGGGAGCGCACGAGCGGTGGAATCCACTTACAGTGCCATTATATGCTCCACCTTCGAATTTTGCAGACCAACTCAGCAACTCGTCCTCGCCTATCTACATTGATGCCGACGTACCAAACGTTATATTCCAATTGCCGACTGACGCTACCAGCGGATTATCATCTTTTGCTTGGACCATTGGCGTTCGACCACAAGATCTGTTTGGTATATGTTTAACCCTGTTTCTGTCCATCATAGGCGGCACGGTCGTACTGAGCGTCCTCGTATGGGGTCTGGATTGGATCATCTCGCTTCTCATCCACGGTGACTCTCAATCCTCCAATGGTTTAGCTGGAACCCGGAGTCCTCGCTACTCAGCCGGCAGCAAGGATCTACTGGATGGTGTCGGTCAAATACCGTCGGACGAGAATCGATCGCTCAATAGCCACTTCCTGTTCCGTTCCGCATTCTTCCCTTCTGGTCGTCCTTGGTGGCGATTGCGGTCAAGCTTCATATCGTACCACAGCAGTATCCTACAGGGAAACCTGGTTCGCATTCTTATCTGGTTTCATTTGCCAGTTACCATCTTCTCTTGCTACCAGATGACAATGGGCCGTCAGAATGCATCTCTTGGGTCTATCGTCCTTGCAGCGATATCCTTTGCTGTCTTCTCGGTGCTCATTCCTATCTTCCTTGTCGTTCGACTCACCACCACCAACACGACGAAGCTCTACGATGAAACTTGGACATTGCTGTCCCTCGGGCCGCTTTACAATCATTACAGACATGGATCACAGCTGTTCGCCTGTATTCTGTTTGCGACTAATATCGCTTTTGGCGTTACAATCGGTTGCGGGCAGAAGAGTGGCACAGCTCAGGCCATCGTCATACTAGTTGTCGAAGTCGCATCTGCGCTTGGAACCAGCGTTTGGCTGCCTTGGGGCCAAGGCGCCAGCATGGGACTCATCAGCTTCTTGTTCTGCGTCGCAAGGATAGTCATCGCGGTACTCCTCGTCATCCTGACGCCCATTGTAAGTGCGACCTTTCATTGTGCGGATTGAGTCTAACACTTGTGATTCTCAGGTTTCCGTTGAATCGGGGGCCGCACAATGGATAGCATATGCCATCCTATGTATCCTCGGCTTGATATATCTTGCTCTTTTCTTGATACTCGTTGTGAAACTGCTAGAGGGTGTTCTCAGAATTTCCGGGCGCGTTGGGTTCCACCGGAGCAAGCATGCCGTCGATAGTGGTCTTTTGGGCACGCTAGGCCTCCTGGGATGCTGCTCTTCACGTCGACCGCATCATTCACGCCGGTCGCGTGCTTCCCCGGCTCAGATTCCGAAGCAGCCGTCCACCATTCCTCTGACACGACCTACCCCCGGCTTCAGAGATATCACACCGACTGGCTCCACTCAATCTGGTCCCCCGTCCGTGCTGCGGCCCGAACACGCTCTACAACCATACAAGGAAGACAGCGACGAGGACACTGGGTATATCATGGGTGCATGGCAGCCGTTTGTAGGCCCTGGGTACAGCCCCGTCGACGACACCCCACGACAAGAACCCCCTAAGTCTGGCTTCGCTCGCGTCGGTGGAGGTCGTGCTCATTTCGAATCCCCGTACGCCATCGCTTCTGGCTCCACGCACACTTTCCCTTCTGTTGAGCGTAACGTGCCCACAAGTCATCTCGCGTCAACATCCCTGCCAGTGGAGTACTCGCCACCGCCCACACCGTCTGTGTCAAGTGTCGCGAAAAGACCTGATGTCAGCCTACTCCCGCCAGGCGCTATGCCGCCCGCGCATATCCGGACGAAATCGCAGACCGCTATCATTGAGGACGCATCTGCCCTTTTGGCCAGCAGCGACGGACGGAACGGTGCTGTGGGCACCACCGATGATGCACCTACCCAGAGGAAGCGGTGGTACAATCGACGGAAGAGTCGCCGCATGAGCGAAGGGGATCTCATGGCTATGGCGGACAAACCACCCAGTTCGGAGCCCGGCCGATCATTTGTCGTCGTCAGGAAGCAAAAACCTGGCGTTTCTCCGAAGGATGCATCGGGATCATCCAGCGCCGCCGCCGAGCCCGAGCGCAAGTCATTCACTGTGTTGCGGGGCAACAACTCCGAGTCGCAAGCGATGTCGTAGCGGTGCTTGTATCTGTATTATATCTATTATGCTTTCCGTGCTTTTCATTCATTTCTGGGACTCATTATCATAGAGTACATCCGTAGTTGTTCATATACAAAGGGACATTCAGATATCTCCTGCTAGTTAGTCCGTATGTACTCATAAATCGCTTTCGTCCTGGTGTCCTGTTCCACTACCGCCCACCCACACTATACGCCAGTCCTCGAGACCCTTGCGTACCCAGGCATAGATCCCCTGATGCACACGCATCTTTTCTAGTTGAGCCTCAGTCGACCAGCTATCGTTTGATATGGTGGAGTCATAACTCTCGACGGACGATGAGCGTCCGAGGTTCTGGTGAAATGGCAAGCTCCACTGTCCCCCAATACAGAGGAAGCCTGTGTCTCCACCAACGTCTGCTGAAGCGCGTACAAGTTCCTCCTCTCTCCTCTTGCCTTTGCGTTCTCGCTCGGATAGCGAAGCGAGGGGAATTTCTTGCACTTCGACGCCATCTTCTCCGAACGCGATCACTTGCAGGAATGGCGGGACGTTCTCCGCATTTACAGGGGGCACTACAACCCTGCAACCTACATGTGTTGGTGGGAATGACCACATGAGGATGCGGTACGGTGCCACCGCGGCAATGCTGGGTGGGAGCGGATGCGGGACAATATGTGATTGCTTGCCCCGGGTGAGGACGTACATGCTCTGTGACAGGGAGCGATTGAGCGCAACGGGGAGGGTGAACCGCACTGGCGGCACCCAAACACCCTTGTGTTCCTTGACGAAGCCACGACCGTCCCAGGAGGCACGCGACTTACGCGGAGCCGATCCCGCGGTGATGGACGGTGAGAGAAATTGTTGCAGCACGCCGCTCTCCTCGTATAGGTCTACCTCTCCCACCGCGGAATCGGCGATGCGGATGAGCCCGGCCTTCTTCTCGAAGATGGCAAACAGGCTGAGCTGGTTCGGGTAATAGTGCGCGTGCATGCCGAGTGACACGCCTCGGGTGTGGCGGTAATTTGGTGAGCTACCACCCGCACGAGGTGAAACATCCGACGGGCTGCGGGACATCGAATCCAGAACCGTCTGCTGGACAAATGTAATGCTTCGCGCAGTCAGGGGTGTGTAGAATTCCTGTAGTGAGGGGTTATTGACCGACTCGTTCTGGAAGGAGTGAACATGTCGAGCAGACGCACTTTGATGAGGCGGAATGCCCTCTCGCCCTTCGGCGCCTCGTACATGAAGATATTTGATTTAGTCACAACCGCGAGCAACGCGCCTCCTCGGCTCCGTTGATTCTCGTTGCGCCATAGGTCGTAGAATAGCACAGATGTGTTGTGCAGTCGTGAGCCCACGGAGGCCAGAGGCGTGTAGTGAGCGGCCCATAGTAAGGGCAGGTCATCCACAACATCCCAAGACGACTGAGAATCAACGGAGTCTGAGCGCTCTGAGGGACGTGGAGGTAGACGTTTCGAATACATGGGCGAGTCAGCGACGTCGGAATATGACGTCCGCGGTTCATAGCTTTGGTCTGATGAGGATTGTGGTTGTGCGATCGGCGAATCGAGCACGAGATTTTTGAGGCCTTTGGTTAAGCTACCTTGTTGGCGGATATGCTTCTTGGACTGGCCTGGCTTGCCTGAGGAATGTGGTTGGCGAAGGTTCAAGGGGTGTTGGCCCTGCGCTAATGAGTGCTAGCCTTGCATGTTTACGAGATCGCACATTACCTTCTGTGCAATCGCCCACTTTGCTAGACTGATCAAGCTGGCAAGATTGTACATGCGCAGGGTCCGTATGCCTTCTTGCTCCTTCGACCAGTCGACCACGGGGCCGACTAGAGCCAGCACGACGCCTTGCGGCGTACCTTGGCCCGTGCTTACCGCTTCAAGGATGGACATTTGGTACACGCTAAGGGTTTCTGACTCTAAATCTCAGAAATGCGGGGACAACGGGAACACGCTTACACCTCGCCCTCCCAGATGGGCTTTGCCTCCGCGTCTGCCGGGCCTTTTTCCGTCAAGCCATTGTCAGCCCATTCGCGCGGGAACATGTCTAGCGCAGACAGTCCATTGTCATGCCCGATGAGCAGGATCCGGTCGTTCAGTATGGGCAGCAGACAGCGGACCGGTGCGGTCGTATGTGGCAGGAAGCGCGAGCCGAACTGGTAGACCTCCAGGTGCGACGGCGAGACTGCCTCCGGGATGAGCGCGGTGGGTGACGTCGGGGTCGGTGGCTGGAGCGGCGGGGAGACCGGGGCTGAGGCAAACGATGTCTGGATGTGCAACTGTCGTGCCCCTGGCCCCGAGGTAGTATCAGTGGCCTGCACGTAATCATTCACCTGCGACAAAGCCCTATCACATACACATCTCGGGCATAGGCAAGGGTTGGACTCACACCTTCTCCCCAGCCTCGCGCCCGCCGGCGCTGCAATTCCTCAGGTGTCAGATCGACATACCGCTCGGCAGCCCTGTGGGATCCTTAGTTGCAATCACTGAGGTCCCCCGGCAACGCCGGACGTACCTCTTCTCTATCCAACTCCTCCACCGGCCAAATCTATACGGCAGTGGTCGTGAGCAAACTGATCTTGCCTGATCGCATAAAGTTCGGCTTACCTGGAGTTAGGTCCATGCTGAGCCGCGAGGTCGTCATATGTGGGCAGCTCGTCACCACCGTATTCGTCCCGCTCTGGAAAAGGTGGTAGTTCGCGCTGGTTGCTGGTGGACATGGTGTAGGAAAATGGGACGGTCAGTGCCGCAGCCTGGCAACTGGCCGACGGATCTCTTCTCAATAAGTCTCTTGTTGTCCGGCCACAGCTCGGACAGACGCTGCACAGGATCTCGAATTCGCCGGGTGATTGATATCCGCATGCGAAATTGACACTTCAAAGGAAAATCATGTCCCAAGGCGAAATAATAAATAGTACAAGTAAAGAAACAAGTCAACGTGTATAGACATTGAAGCCTTGATTGAACAAAGTCTCAGAGATCTACATACTACCAGGCAGATCGTCGCTGCCACCCTACGAAAAGGCTAGACCTGTGAAAGTAACGACTGCGCCCACAGCAAACCCACCACCAGTGAGTAAGGCAGGGTGATACCCTCTCCGGACCTCTCGCTCAAATGCCTTGTCCACGACCGCTTTGTCCCACACACCGACATGGCCGACAGCCTGTACAAGCTCCTCGTCCTTCGCAATTACAACCAGAGCCGTGTCCGTGTCACCCGAAGTCTCTGCTGATGGAATGATGTGCACCTTCAAGCCTCTCGCCTCTGCACCGGCAATGAGGTCGGCGAGGCCACTGACCGAGTGCTTCAGTATGGTGGCATGGCCCTGCGCAGTGCTCTTGGCACGGTCTAGGAACAATTGTGTCTCCTGCTGGCTAAGAGTCGGGGCAAGCGGCCTGGATTGCCCGGGTGAGCGGTGCTCCTCCGCAGCCGGAGTCGTCCGCTCGCCGTCGCTGGTCGGTGCAATGAGGGCAGATGACTTGACTTGCCTTGAAATAGTCTTATTCGCGAGACGGCCAGATGGCGAGACGGCATCGCCAGTGTTCTCGACACGGATGTCGCGAGCAGCTGACCGTCGCCGTGACCCCTTGCTCGTAGTATTCAGTGATGTAAGCCGCATTCCCTGCAACGCATCTGCTAGCATATTTTCATCCACTGGTGCTTTGTGCTCAGTAGGAGGAATAGGCGGATCTACGTTAGGGCACCCAGACCGCGGATGGCCGCTGCGCGGCTGTTTGCAGTATTGACAACGATGTGATTTCCGAGGGCTTTGTGCATCTATACTGGCACTCGTGGGCGTTGCGCTGGCCTGCGCGCGTGTCGTGGTAGCCTTTGTAGGCGTAACGTTTGCGTTTGTGGGCGGGGTGCTGGCCTTCGTAGGCGTTAGCTTCGAAGGTGACGGCACGTCAGAAGACGGCTGAGCCTTGCGGCTTCGAGTTACCCGCATCGTCAACGACTTTGTAGACATGATAATTGCCTGACAGTCGAGGGAGGACAGAGTCAAACTCGGTGAGGCAGAAAGGCGACCTTGCAGTATGGAAGTGGTCGAGTAAAGAGCGCCTTGAGTCGTGCCCGAGAATCGCCCGAGCGCAGACGCGTGGCACGTGATATCACTTTCGTGACAGCCACTTTGGATCTGCTGCTCTTAGTTCTTTTCAGTTACAAGTCGTTCAATCATCCATACAGCACTTCTCCGAGTCTGCGACCGCTAGTTAGTAATGTCGATCAGGTTCTCGACATTCATCTCCCAGATTGCCCAGGCGTTGCAAGAAGAACGCGGCCCTGAGCTTGCCTACCTCCTCAAGCCGACGTCCGAGCACGGAAAGCAGCTAGTGAAGGAGTTTCGGAATCCGACGGTAAACTAAACCTCTGAACACACTTTGTCGCTCTCTTACTCAAATAAAGATAGCGTCAATCACTGCGCCAGTATGAGGGGACTATGGAGACCCCATGGGACGAGGTTGCCTTACAATACGTTCTGGTGGTCAACCACTGCGGTCGAAAGCGTCCCGCGGAAGCCTTTAGGGAGGAATGCACGCTCGTATCGTGAGTGGTTTATCGTGTGCTTGTTCCCAAGAGCTGACAGTGTTATGCGCGTGTCAGGCTGTTTCTCCGGTATTTTGCAACAAACAGCGGGTGGACATTGCCTGCGCTATTTTCCATCTTACGGGATCTGCGAGACCTTGCATTTGACGTGAGTTATTATCCCAAGTACTCCTGGCAGCCCCATCCATAATATTCACTGTAGGCAGACCTGGATGCCAGCGCTCGGGGTCAGGAGGGGACAGCTAATATGGAGGAGGCGGCACGCATCATTAGCAAGGCGTTCTCAAGTTGCGTGACCGATAGGTATATCTGAAGTAAGACATCGCGAGGATGACTTCTGACTAACGGGTTAGGCAATCCTCATACCAGGAGTCGCGTAAATGGGGGGTGTACTACGTGGTAGGGCTGATCTTGAAATGCTACTTCCGAGTAAGTACGTTCTTGTGGCATATGATGACAGCTTTGCAACGATGCCACAGGTCAAAAGAATATCCCTATCCAAAAATATTCTTAGAGCCATTGAGGCCAATCCAGATATCCCACCACTAACCTCATATCCACGGTCGCATCAGGTAAGATAGCTCTTTGAACGTCTACACGTACACTCACAGGGCGTAGGTGTCATATAGATACTATATAGGCATGCTGGGCTTCCTGAACGAAGATTTTGCAAAGGTATGCTCAGTATCGGCTGCAAGGATACCTGGACTCTGTATTCACACCTCTATTGTTATGCACAGGCCGAACAAGAGCTGACCCTTGCTTTCTATCACTGCTATACAAAGGCGCACAGCAATCAGTTGTCAGTGGTAGTCAAATGCAGTCATATCTAAACAGCATCCTGAATTGACTACCACGATAGACGAATATTAACATATCTAATCCCACTACGTATACTGCGTGGGCATCTCCCATCACGAGAGCTTCTAGACCGCTTTCCGATGCTGGATGACCTCTTCACCCCGTTCATCTCAGCTATCAGGTCGGGGGATATTCGGGCATATGACTCCGCCTTGGACAGGAATGAGCGGCGGCTCGTTGACCTGAACCTGTGGTTGACCTTGGAGCGCGCCCGTGAGCTCTGTATCCGAGGACTCTTCCGCCGAGTGTGAGTGGCGACCGCTCTCCGACAGATCAGCGTCTCATATTCTGACTCTGTCCCCCGATGCTCCCGGCTTGTCTAGATGGGCTGCATCGCAAAAAGCCACACGCATACCTCTCTCCATGTTTCATTCGTCTCTGCAAATCGCGGGGATGGACGTGTCACAGGAGGAGGCCGAGTGCTATGTGGCAAACATGGTATACAAGGGCTTTATGCGAGGGTATATCTCACATGAAAAGCAGATGGTGGTGGTGGCGAACACGAACGCTTTCCCTCGACTTGCGGACCGACCATCACCATATAACTCGTTGTACTAGTAGTATCGCTGTAGCCGTATATCCAATCATCCATATTCGGTGTGCAGTCTGTTGTTCTTGTACAGCATCAGATAGCTGTGTGAAGTTGCTTGGATCGGGACAAAGCTCGCATTGTCGTGACCCACAAGGAGCGCATAGCCGATGGCAGGAGAAGCCTTTGTCTGACCTCCAAACCATACCTCGATCGAGATTCAGGTCACTACAATGTCACCGCCTCCATGACACCCCCTTACATCTCTCCGCCACTGGGCCTGCTTTAAGTATACAGGCTGTTTTCTGATTCGATGCACGATGCTGTGCAGGAATATCGAAGCTAGGCATGCACCTGACGAGGCCCAGGGAACCTTTATAAATACAACAGGTCGCTTGCCGCCAGAGCCTGCAACCCCGCTCGACTTTTCACAACTATCGCAACATGGGAAACAACCCCTCGAAATCTGCTTCACGATCCTGCACAATCAACAGCTCTGATTCTATATCCAAGCCAAAGGCCCTCTACGCATCTCATGATGACGATATGGACAGCGGGGGCGGTGTTCACCGCAGCGCCACCGCCCGTGCATCTTCGGGAGACTCAAAACACTTGGGTGTACCCTCTACTGCTCACCGTCGCAGCAGATCTGCTCTAGCTTCGACGAGTCGTGCTCCGAATCGCGAGTCTGTACCTCCCCCGTACTCTGTGGCGGTCGCGGATACTGCGGGATTGTTCAGTTCGCAAACACTTGCCGTTCCTCCCTCCAACGGTCATGCACACGCGCGGCGCAGCAGCTGGAACAGCGGTGCCGTCGCCCCAGCGCAAGCCCCATCGGTGCAGAGGCAGTCGGGTATCCCACCTGCAGGTGTACCTCCGGTAACTGCTGCTGAACGCGCCGAGGCTCTGCGGCGACCCATGCGACAGAACAGCGTCGAAGACGCCTTGGATACTCTCACAAAATACAATACTATCATTGTCGTTGACGACTCTGGCTCCATGCAGGGTGCCCGATGGCGAGAGGTCTGTGGCGTGATGCTTACCTTGATCTGTACTGAAATGCGATGTTCCATTTCCAGGCGAGAGACGCTTTGGCTGCATTGGCAGACATAGCTGCGAGATACGACGCCGACGGAATCGATATCTGCTTCCTCAACAGTAAGAATGTCGGTAATAACATGAAGGTGCGCCACAATTTGGTATCATGCTGATGTGCCTATGAACCATGGTCCAGGATTCTACTCTCATCCGGCGACTATTTGACACAGTAAGGCCTAATGGCACTACACCCATAGGCGAGAAGCTCGAATCGTTGTTGCTGTACTACTTGGACAATCTTGAGCATGCCAAGTCACTTTATGATGCGGGCAATCAAGCTCCTCTGAAGGCTATCAAACCTGCTAATTACATCGTGATCACCGACGGGGCACCGAGTTTGTTTTTACGCATTTACACAGCACATGCTCGTTCTAACCTGCGTATTATCCAGCGGACGACCCAGAATCTGTGATCGTTGCAGCGGCAAGGCGTTTGGACACTCATAATTTCCCTCTGTCCCAGGTGAGCGAGCGCTTGACCTGGGTTCTGCTCAGACAGATGTCTAACTGTGATCTCTGTGCAAAGGTTGGCATCCAATTTGTGCAGATCGGGAATAGCCCTGATGCGACGGCGTTCCTCGATGAGCTGGACAATGGGCTGGCTCAAACCTACAATATTCGTGATATCGTCGACACAACACCGTACACCGGAGGGAGCCTCAGCGCTGAGATCATCATCAAGATATTGCTTGGAGGAATTAACCGACGAGTCGATCGCAGGGGTGGCCAAAGCGTGGTCTAATGGTGGCTCCTAGATACCTGTACCTATACGAATGTGTATCAAGTAATCATGCGAAGTTGACTCGATCGTACTCTTCTTACCTTCCCTGATTGTAGCCTTTAATGCTGTAGCATGCGTTTACTCTTATCTCTACCTGCTTATTTGCGTGTTGTACTACCTGTCCCAGTCGTCTAAAGCGAATGCGAACATGCCAAATGTTGGCGCTGCTTCTCCAGAACCGGCCGCGAGACTCTCCGCCCAGCGGCGGATGAACCGTACATGGGTGTCGAGCTCTGACGACATCTTGTCCAGCCGATCGACGAAGCTCTCATCCGGGGCGGACACGGTGGACATTGCCAAGGAGAAAGAAGGCTCGGGCGGCACCCTGCCCTCCGCAAGATCGTCGTCGAATTCTGAGTCGCTGCTCTCTGAGCTGACATCAGCCTTTTTCAAGGTTTGCGAGAATCCTATGACGTTCTTCCGCTGTCGCCTCGCGCGGCGGCTGCGATGCCGTTTCATCGTCGCGATCGACTGCCGCGAGATGTCGTGCGTCGTGTCTCCGGCGAAGGCGACGAAATAGTCGCTGAAATGCAGCGCCATATCGAGTATGGAAATGATTGCGCGTTGAAAGGGTGAAGTCTGTGTCACAACAATTAGTTTGGGGCTTGTGTGCAGGTCTATTACATACGTTCTGCTGTAGCAAGCAGCGGCTTTGAATCTTGGTCAGACTAATGACTCGTCAGTGTGGACTTGTCAAGATTAAGGAGGATGCGCACTGGTCGTCGTGTAGATGGATCATGTCGTTGAGTGACTTCGCTTGTCGGAAGGCTTCATGAAAGCTCAGCAATTGAGAATGTAGTACCTATGGACTGAGTAGTCAACACGGAATGAGTGGAAACGTAGGAGGTTTGAACTGACATTGGTTGCAACGAAGTCGAGCAAAGTGCTGGATATAGCTGAGCATGGCTTCTGCGCGATCGTTGACAGGACTTACTTCACGAACCACGACAATTTGCTCCTCAGCGCGTAGAAAACCTTTAACTCACTTCCTACGTGGGACATATTTGCTACAGCTCCACGCACTAAGATCCGCTCAAGGACACTCTTGGCTCGGCGGATTTGCAGGATGAAAGAGAAGATGGAGGAGTAGGCTTGCATGACTCGAGGCCCGAAAATGTATGTCAAAGGGAAAGGAACTGCATACTCGAGCAGTAGGCCATCGATGGCCCTCACCGTCCGAGTGATGGATTTGTCCTTGCTTCCCCTGTGCGAGAAGCGTACAAGCGACGCATCGATCCATTTGTAAGAGCTGGCTTCTACAACATCGCGGAAAGCGCGATTGAGGAAGTGGAAATCGGACCACGCCTGCTTGTTGTCCATCTTTACGGTAGATGAGTAAACATATTCAGGGATGTGTGAGCGTTTGCACTCACTCTTGCAAACAATACATCAACAAATCGAGACAACGCGTCGCCTTGTCTCATGAGAAACAAGTCTTCCATCGCTGATAGGTGCAGCCAGAGATCGCATTCGTCGATGATAACCCTTTGCAGCATTTCTTGCGCCAAGCGGCAATGTGGGAGCAGCTCATCTTGAATGAGGCCCGCCAAGTCATCGTTAGTGGCTGCAACACGTCGAGCCTGCCCGGGTAGCGTCGCTGGGTCCACTTTCGAAGACAAATCTTTGTCTGAGAACGCAGGAGGAGACTCAATGAGTGACGTAAACGGCCGCCAGCTTGCGAGCCATTGCTGCTCTGTTCCACGTTCAAACGTAGCTGAGGTTCCGAGTGCCCGCAACATTCCAATAGCCTTTCCCGCATCAAGAATGTCTTGTGCAAATAGTGCCAGGACCGCGGGCACCGAAGAAGTCCGACTTTCATCTTCTTGACTATTCTTGAGGACAAAGCCGTCAGCCCAGAAGTCTGGATCCAGCAGAGGTAATTCGTTGTCCTCGACGAAGAACTCGTCATCTAGTTTCGTTGCAGGTGGGCGAGATTCGTATAAGCCCATCTCTTGCACGGGCATACCGTTCTTCATCCAGCGGCCTACCATTTCCCAGATGGGCTCTGCAGTTTGGGTGAATACGCGCATCAGAACATCGGATGTGACAGTGTCGCCCATGGAGTTGCGTTCTTGGACAGCGACTAGTAGTGAGTCGAGCAAAAGGGTAGTAAACGCGGACGGCAGAATCCTCATGGGAAGCTCGGGATATGTCCAGATTTCCTTGAGGGGCTCCGAATTCCGCAAGGCTCGTCGAACGACCTCCTTCAGTACGTCGAGAATCACGCTGAAGGAAGCGGAGAATTCGTCCTTAATGGCCTTGTCTAGGCTGAGCAAGCTGACTACGAGAGGAGGCCGTACACCGGCTTGTGCAAGACAAATCTGCTCTTCCCGGGACGCACACCACGCGTTGAATTTTTGCAACTGAGAGTCAACAGCGGCAGCGCAGGCCTCAAGTGTCAGGGGGTTTCGCCGAGACACGCTATTGAGATACACAGGCTCTGTATGAGTATGAGTGGGCGTTTCTGATGCCTTTTTGTAAACGGCCGATACAAATTTGCGTAGGTGTTCCAGGGTCGTTGCACTCTGAGTGAAAGATGTGATAATGGACAGTTGCGCGCCTGCAGTGAGGTGCAACAATCTCATCGACGTGTTTGGCTATAGACCATTAGTATCGAGTCGACGTGTGTCGCGATAAAAGACTGACAACGAACGAGAAGGCTTCATTCCCAGTGTATTCCCACTTCATCATCACATTTTTACGTCCTTGCAAGCCCGTCAGGACCTCGCGGACGGCGTCATGTTCGTATATGTATATCTGGATGTATGTCATGATGCTTAGCCTAGCTCGGGCTCGGAGTTTGACTCACCTCTTTCTCGGGACCTGCTATAGTAAGCGTCGTTTTTTGTCCCAAAATACGCTGTAGAGAAGGACCTAGACGTGCCGTCATGGAACAATCGTCCACGGATTGGCTCTAGCTCACCTAAGGTAGACGCGTCTCCGATGTCAAAACGTTGCGATATGGGGATATCTGGACGCCATCCTGGTCTCCAATATTGTCGTGCCTGTAGCTGCTCGACATCCTGACGGTGCCCAAACGCCATCCGGGGATGCGAAGATGAAATGGACTTCTGAGCTGCATCGAGCTCATCCGGTTCCGCTGTAGGAGCTAAGCTGTCTGAGGAAGACAGTGACTCGTCCGGGTCGTCAGAGTCATCCCATGGCGAGAGCGAAGGCGTGCTTCCTCCGCTGTGAGTGTCCCAGTCTTCGACGGTGCTTCCGGGAGGCAGGTTGTATGCACCTTCCCAGTGCTGCCCTTCGAATGGCTCTTCAGCCAATATATCCTTCCAAGTAAGCCCAAGCGGTGGTTTTGGTGGATTCTTGATATTTTCCAGATACTCTTCCGCGACTCGCAACGTTGCATCCGTAGGTGGCATAGCAAGAAAGGTCTGCATGCGAGGTAAGTGAATGTCCCTAGAGCAGGCTGCAAAGCGCATTTACCAAGAGTTGCAAGTAGTTTGGAAGACGAGTCATCTGGCACTCCAATTAGCTTGTGGATATATCCCTATGCAAAGTAGAAATACCTTGATCTCAGAATCCAAGTCGTCCGGTTGTTGTGCTCGAGCATTCAACTCGCGAAACGCAGTGTCAAGAGCCGCGGCCAGAGCGTCCTGAGAGTTTATACGGGCCTTCTGTATTTGACTGGCTTCGTGAACTGAGACCTCGTGATGGACAATATGCAATCAGGCTCACCCTTTGATATGCCTCACCACCGATGACATCTCGACGTTTCCAGCGGGGCGCGCCGTCTGATCCAAGTTTTTCGAGACGAAGTCCATTGCTGTGCGGAAGTTCTCGTGGTCACTCTCGGCCGACAGCCCAGTAATGTGTGTAACCAGAGCTTGGTACTGAGGAGCCAGACGCGAAGACTGCCGCGAGACGGGGCGATGAGAGATTCGGGAGCCAGAGCGCACTGTCAGGCGAGAGCTAGAGCGTGCGGATGCACTTGACGGGGGTCTGGCAGATAGCGCACTGGAAGATGGGTGGGAAGTTATGCTTGGAGATGGTCCTAGCGGTGCGCTAGAGGACGGCCGGATGGACGATGCACTCGAGGGCGGTCGAGCGGATGCCCTCGACAAGGAACGGACAGGTGCACTCGTGGACGCAGACAACGCGGGTACATCTGGCGTAAGACCTGTAGTGTGTATCGACAAGGCTCTCTTCGAACGACCACTGCCGGACGCTCGGGAATTCGACGGGTCCATGTTCGCGTCGCGAATGTCAATAGATTTCTGCGAGAGAAGCTGAATGATTTGTACTAGCCACAGATCAGAAGGCTTGTGCAGATTGACGAGTTTGAGAGCAAGCAATCAACCTCGCGACCTCAAGCTGACCTCGCGACAACTGTAGTGCGGAGCAGGAAGTAGACAAGTGGAATAGACGCCCAAGACGCGTCCGCGTCTCACGTGCTGAACACGGTCCATATTTGCACCAAGGGGTAGGCGCTCCGTTGATTTCTGATATCAACTCCAGTGGTGGTGGTGGTACAATCGGTGACCAGGGTCCCCGGATTCACTAACTCGCTCGATTTCCGTAAACAACGTTCTGCAAGCGCAAATCCTCGAATTGAGCTTCTGGAAATTTGCAGCGTCACATACCAAACATAAGTTTGGTCTCTGCGCACCTGAAATGTCGGTTCGACAGGCAAGGCTTCGTGGGTGAAGAATACCAAGTGCAGCGCTTGGGCGCTTGTCCTATCTTGAGCGCTTGTCGCATTCTTAGCGCCCATCTCGTCCTGAGTGTGGATCATCTAATCAGAGATAAGGAGGAGGCCCCACCCAATCGGTGACCGGGGTCCAGCGCTAAACTAACGAGAGCTGGAGTCAAAAAACAACAGAGCGCCTACCCCTTGATTTGCACCTCGCTGCAGCGGCCAGCAAGCAGTATCCTCCGCTTGCACAGTACCAGTTCACATCCAAGTGGTCTGTGGCGATTTTCGGTGCAGGATGGCTAGTCGTGCCCTATTTGGACGACTTTCCGCGCGAATCCCTGTCACTGCGCGGACATATGTCACCGCGCGTCCTTCCGCACTACGCTCCTTCCCGCGCACGAAGCTGCCGCTGGCAAACGCGAGCACGACGGCGGCCAAGGCGGACCCTGAGACAACAGTGAACGACGGTGACGTTGCAGAGATCCTATCTTCGCCGCCCCAGAGCGTCCCCCCAACTTCCTCTGTTGCACAAACAGCCTCCGCCGCGCCCCTCTCTGTATTCGCCCCGGAGACGAATGGACAGGCGGGAGATGTGGAGGGCGCTCCAACCGACTGGTCGAAGAGCTACTACGGTCTGTCGGTGGAGCCCTTCCCGAAGGAGGTTTCAGAAGTGTTGCAGGCACCCACAGATCCTCTGGACATCGAGGTCAAGCCTGGTTCGCAGTTCTCTCTTTCTTTTCGTTCTATGGTACTCAATGCCTACTTCGGGACAGATGGACTCATATACCTGCCCGAGATCAAGTACCGCCGAGTGCTGAATAAAGCTTTTGGACCTGGAGGCTGGGGCCTCGCGCCGAGAAGCGAGACGCATGTCGGTCCCAAGAACGTCAGTCGAGAATATGCGTTGGTGTGTCTTGGAAGGTGCGAAATACTGCTTGCGACGTCGTATTGTTTCTCAATCTCAGTCTAGACTCGTTGCCGTTGCACGGGGCGAGCAAGAGTACTTTGACCCCAACGGCATCCCAACTGCCACAGAAGCATGCAAGAGCAATGCCCTCATGAGATGTTGCAAAGACCTCGGGGTTGCTAGCGAGCTATGGTGCGTATTTAGCGTTTGTCATCCACTCTTTCTCGCTTATGCCACACTCAGGGACCCGCGCTTCATACGAGAGTTTAAAGCGAAGTATGCTGTTGAAGTGTTCGCAGAACACGTCCCTACCAAAAAGAAGTGAGCGTACAATGTGTACTGGCGGCGTCGCAGCATTAACACTCTTCACAGGAAAAAGCTCTGGAGGCGCAAAGATCAGCCCAAGTTCGATTATCCTTACAAGGAGTAAGGCTGACGAAGCGCATAGTACCTCGCACGCACATTTTCTTGTACATTAGCAATAGCATGTCCTCTTCATGACTACGCACACAGTCGTTGCAATTTGCTCTTATACTCGTGTTGTCGCACACGCTGATGTTTAGGGCTGTATAGATACGTCTACATTCACAATACCTGTCCTACACGTAGATCTGTTCGTCCAACCCCCCTTCTCCACATAAATACGCGTTAAATAACTATTTCCTCGCGTTCTTCCGCTGTCTGCCCTTTCCCTTCGCTGGCGAGCTGTTAGTTTTCTCCTTCTCCGGCGTCGCAGGGGTCTCCTTCTCGGCAGGCGCGGGAGCAGGGACAGCGGTAGGCTCAGGCTCTACCGGTCGTGGTTGCGGGCGGTCGGTGCCAGCGTTTGAATGCATGAACTTCATGACAAGGTTCGCGATACCCGCCGACGCAATCATGAGGACCCATCGGGGGAACTTCATCAAGAAGTCATAAACCCATCGTAATGAAAGAGCATAGTAATGCATTATGTATTCCCTGCGGGGGCTGTGAGTATACGTTCTGAATAGCTATGCGCGGACCCACTGACCATTGTCCGCCGGGGGCGAAAGGGCTGATCCAGGGCTCACCTTCCCGCCAGCCCTCTTCCTTCAGGAACTGGTGAATAAGGTCTGGGTCGAGTCTGACAGTGTTGGCCTTGTAGAAGCGCATAGTCTGGCCGCGGTCGGTCAATACAAGGAGGTAAGGCGCTCTAAGGGAATAGTCAAGAAGTCAGCGATTATCTCGAAGAGGAATGGGCCAGACTCACTGCCAGATACCCCACTTCGTCGTGAGGTATGTGACGTTCAGGTAGTCGACACGAGCAAATCGGACATTGGGAAGGTCACTTTCAACTAGTGACTTGTCGAAAGCCTTGTCAAAATGGTCGTCGGCCTGCATGGAGAAGGCATTCTTCCCCCCCTTGGAAGCAGAACTATGCGCAAATATCGTCATCACAATTATGCAACAGCAAACCAAGAGGAAGCACATACATAATCATAAACCAGACTCTGCTGTCCTCCTCCTCAGGACCGAGAGGCTCGTTGACAATCAGGTCATCGTAATTATCATCCGTGATGAGCGGTATACGAGTGTCCCATATTTCCGCGTCCGCCTCTGCCTTCGCCTTCTCCCACTTCTCGGTCAGGTTCACGCCGAGCTTTCCCATCGCAGAGCCAATGGGCCCTGACGTGAGGATGTCCGAAAAGCTGAACCGAGCGCGGCCATTGCTTGTCGGCGCAGGTGCAGCTTGACCATTCACCGCGGTCGGCACGGCTTCGTATGTAACGGGCTGACCAGGCTTCCAGCCCTCGGAAAAGTACTGTGCGCTGGCACAAAGGCTGAGTGCCAGCGGGGCGACGAGCACTGGGAGGAGCTTCATGGCGGCCAAGAGGAGAGTCGTGTGCGCCTGCCAGAGCCCGCGATGCAGCCACCAGGTCTCCAATTGTATGAACGGCGATAAGCGCGTTCCTGGCTCGATCGCGGCAAAATACAAGTCCCAAACTGGCGATAATCTGACCAAAATAGATTCCGTAATCGCGTTTCAGCGCAGCAGCGCGTCGGCCAGCTTCACACAGCTTCAGGCGCGTCGCCGTGATGGCTCTCCCGCTCTTGGCCCCTTTCTCCGTTTAACAGTACGTGTCCGCTATTCGCCGTCGCTGCCTGCGTTGTCCGTGCCTCCGCTTCGTTGAGCAAGGGCTGCAGTTGTCCCGGGTAGCCGGACTCGGTGACAGGATGCTATCCGCGCTACTCTTTGGCTGGCTATGGCCATTACTCGCGCCGACCCTGCTTCTGCCATTCACGGCGGCAGCACCACAAAATCGTAAAGTGGTTCACAATGCGCGCCATTGACTTGCTCACCAGTGTCTGCAGTACCGTCGGCTGCATCATTCTATGTATACAACCTACCAGACCTGCATCAGGATGAGCAACATCCGCTGCACATATTCTCCGGCCACCTGTCTGCCGACCCAGAAGCATCCAAGGCACCCGCGACTGACGTGACTGCCCATTTATTCTTCGTCTTGATCAAGGCGCGGAGGACTGCGGACAAGGAGCGCATCGTATTCTGGCTGAATGTACGTATGAGATTCCTCCCCCCATTAAGCATCCGGGTGCTGAAGGATTCTTGCTAGGGCGGTCCCGGCTGCTCATCATTTGACGGTCTCATGATGGAAGTTGGACCATGGCGACAAGATGGCAAGGGCGGTTACAAGACAATGGAAGGCGGATGGGAGGAGTACACTACCATGGTATATGGTGAGTACACAATGCGAGCTTTGAATTTGTACCGTACTTACTCCCCTCGCAGTGGACCAGCCAGCGGGGACAGGGTTCTCGTACACATCGACAAACCACTATCTTCACGAGCTTCCAGAGGTATGTCCCAGGTGTTTCTGTGTGCAGTGTACTTACCGGAGGACCGGAAGGCTTCTAGACAATTCGTCGAGTTCTTGAAGAACTTCTACGACGTGTTCCCTGAATACAAAAATGTAGAAGTAAGTGGTCCATGACGTAAGCTTTGAGCAATTAATAAACTTGAGCTGTAGATGTACATTGCCGGCGAAAGCTACGCAGGGCAATACATCCCATATTTCGGTAGGCAGTCTCGACCTTGGACAAGATGTCATGTATTGACCGAGAATATTTTAGCTGACGCGGTTTTGAACTCTACACTAAATGTTCCCCTACGTGGGGCAGCTATCGGCAATGGTTGGATGGACGGTCGGCACCAATATCCCTCCTTCTTAGAGTATGCCGTCAAGCATGGTCTTGTAGAAGAGGGATCGGAGGTTGGTATAGCCTTCACATTGCTGTGTCCGTCGTCCTGAGTGTTGCGTTCGCAGGATTGGAAACGCGGAAAGGCTGCTACGGACAAGTGCATGACCGAATTCATCAAGTATACGACAGTCGAACCTGTGAAGGTCGACATTTGCGAGTCCGTGATGAATGAGGTTATCATGGGCAAGAATCATAAGTAAGCCACCGTCTTCGGTTTACGGCTGTCACACTCATGCGATTGCAGGTCAAATGGGACAGAGATGTGTGTCAATATCTATGACGTGCGGCTTGAAGACACGTCCCCTTCGTGCGGCATGCACTGGCCGCCGGATCTGGACCCGATGTACAAGTATCTCGCCGTAGGTCTTCTTTCACCTCTCTAAGGATAGGGTCCCCCCCTCATGGCGACATCTGCAGCGGCCAGAAGTCGTGCGTGCCCTCCATGCCTCTGCCGCATCCCAGACGTGGCAAGAGTGCAGGGGCATCATCCATACCGAATTCGCCGCGAGGAAGTCGCCATCGGCCATCACTGTGATTCCGAAGGTGCTCGAAAAGATCCCCATGCTGTTCTTTGCGGGTGACCAGGACCTCATTTGCAACTATGTCGGGATTGAGAGCATGATCCAAGCGATGACTTGGAATGGGGCGAAGGGACTTGGGGTAAAACGCTGCATCCTATACTTCACTTTCATTGCACGCTGACAATGTCCTTTAGGAGGTCGAGACGCAGTCATGGACGGTTAACGGCTCTGCTGCAGGAACCTGGGTCACTTCGAGGAATTTGACCTACGCCAAGGTACGGCCCCTTGTTTCTTTGATCCAGGTCTCCCCTGATTATTGTATGTCCCAAGATCTTCAATGCTTCACACATGGTCGGCTTCGACGCGCCGCACATTACCCATGACATGATCCTCCGGTTTATGGGCATGAACTTCAGTGCTATCACTGCTGGCTCGGCGAGAATACCGAGTACGGTCGGCAAAGATGTCAAACCACTTCCTGCCCTCCTAGAGGCGACACCCTCCGCCTCTCCATCGCCGGCGAAGACACCGGAACAGGACAAGGCTATGTGGGAAGGTGTGTATTTATGTTTTTCTCGTTTATTGAGCTTGCTCAGTGACGCCTTGTATGTGCAGCATACTACAACGCCGGCTCGGCCGCCCTCCTGCTCCTTCTCATCGCTATTCTCCTGGGCGTGTGGTTCTGGTGGCGCTCGAGAAGGGCACGTCTACGTGGCCTGCCCGTGTCGACAAACGAAGAGAACATTCCCCTTAGTTCTAACATGGAAGAGTCGAATGGGCATGGTCCAGACGACGTCGGGGGCGAACGGTTCCAGTCACGAAAGGGGAAAGAGCGGGCTACGCAGCTTACACCCGAGCAGGCCATTTTCAGTGTTGGAGATGAAGAGGACGAAGAAGATCGAAGTCCCAGAATATGAATGAACATCACGAACTATTTATCGTAGCATACAGGATATATATTCCAGGCAATCTGTGGGTATAATGAGCACACTTTGCATTTCACATTACCCTATGGTTCGCAAACCATATTTGTACTTCAGGTTCTCGAACGCATTCATCAAAATGGTAATAGTATCATTTACCAGCTAAATCATCCTGTTAAGTACAAGCATATAGAACATGTATTGGAAGAATGTCTGTGTTATGGTTTCACCAGACTGTCAAGGCCACATAGTAGCAACCCTCCCGAGGAAGGGCGGGTACAGAAGGTACAGGAATATAACACCGCGCCTATCGCATGCTCAACCCCTCCAGCGAATCGACACCCGAAAGCGGACTCAGCTGTAATGAAGGGGATCATGCGCTAGACACTCGCTCTTGTGAGCATCCCAAAGGACGCCTCGCTCTGTCGACTAGAATGACGCCACGAGAAGCGAACCTCTCCGCCCAGGGCGGGCGGTTCCGCGGTCGAACAGACACTAGGGAGGAGAGAAAGTTTTGGGCGTCTTATATACGCAGTGTGGCGGAGCTCGATTTAGGGTCAACCCCGACGCGTCGCGTGCCACAGACGCGTGTCGCGTCCGGTTGTTCGGACGGGCGCGTGCTAAAGCTCAACTATCTGCAAAATGGTCGACAAATCTCACCGAGTATCCAGGCTCTCTGTACACCCAAGATACAGACCAAGAGAGTCAGTCTTTGTCGGTGGCTCAGAGCTTTACCGCGGGGACAGCCATGCTGTTTGCAGCCCATACTTGAGAGAATGTGTGCTAGCCATGGAGGATTGCTGCGAGGAGGTACAGTTCACACGGCACACTACAGATAGCGCAGCTCACCTGGCCTTTACAGGCACACGAAGCACAACAAATTCTACGACAGGGGACATACGATTTACCGCGAATGGCGAAGGTGCTCGAGCATGAAAGGGCGTGTAATCCTGCTACTTTTACTAGCCTCAATAACTGATATCACTACTAGGTGTTCTTGCTCATTGACGAGGCAACCGTGCGGAGATATAAGGCCGACCTAACAGACGAGATTGAACCGCAAATCAACGAACTGATCTCGCGCGCGGAGAAGGGCCTGCGAATTCTGCTCAAGAAAGAGAGTACACTCAAAGCCAAGGTCAGTTCCGGCGTAAAGTACTCTGTGTTCCCCTGTCATTTTCCGCCGTTCTAGGTGGACGCCAATCAATCCCGATTCTCTTCACGAGCCGCGATGACGGTGAACACCTCTGGCATGAGCAAGCTCGACGTACGGCGAATACAGATGTTGACGAAGGAACGTGAACGCGCAGAGGAGGAGATGGCTGCCCTTGAGAAAGAAGTCGCCGAGTTGGCAAGTGCTTTTTTGTTTGAATTTCGCCGTCCCCTCGATCTAATATCGTCTTGTAGGAGCTCACGGCTGGACGAATATGAATGCAAGGGCGCACTTTACAGGGTCTCGTTTGTGTATGATCGCAGCCAGGTAATGTACATGTCTCTTGTTACACGTCTTAGTTCTCCCGAGCGCGTACTCACTCCATCTGTAGCTCTCCTACGATCATTGCCTCCACAATGTCGCCGGCTTTCAAACTATCGGGTCCATCCCCCTGTTTTGCTGGTAGGGCGACGAAGCCATTCGCTCCGCTGAGGCTAGCCACCCTGCTAGAGCGCTGCCCACCTGTACTGTAAGCCTTTAATCCCGTAGGACTTGCTTTGATGATGACACGATGGTACTCTGGTCGGGGATCCAGGCGCATTGGGTCTTGTATCTATAGACATGTAATACTTATGTTATGATCCCTGTAATCACCGACGGACGGAATCCTTACCTGGACACGTATTCTGGGCAGTTGGCAACGTTCGGCCGGCCATCCGCCCAGGCGGCGCAGCGCAGGAACCACGAATACATGGAATGTTACCAAGGCGGATGCGGGGTTTCCCGGTAGGGCGAATACTGGTATGTTCTCGCCGTTGGGCGAGGGGATCGTCGCGAACGTGGTCGGCTTGCCGGGCTTGACTTTGACACGCCCAAAATGTATCATGCCATCGAGGTGGCGTTCGATGACCGGCTTGAGCAAATCGCTTGCGCCCATTGAGGTCCCGCCTGTAGTGACAATCAAGTCTGCGCTTGCCAACCCGCTCTTGAGAGTAGCTATGTGGGTCTCAAGGCTTGTGAGACGACCGTCAGCATGATCAGAGGATAGAAATGCCACACAAAGGACCCAACTCGTCTGGTACAATCTTGAGATCGCGCACTTCATAGCCCATGCCCTCGAGCGCGGCTTGCAAAGACGGCCGGTTGGTATCCCAAATGCCGCCCCAGCCGTCACCCTCCATGGGACGTGGGTCCTGCAAGTCGAGCAGTTCGTTTCCCGTGCTCAGCACAGCTACGACGGGCTTCCTGTGCACCCACGCCTGCCAACTCGAGGTAAGCGCATGCGCCTCACACGCTGGCACAGACCCGGTCGCACCTTCGCGCTCCCCACGAAGGCCAGCGTGCCGATCTCCCCGCCCGCACTATGGACGACCTGGCCTCTCTCGAGCACGAGGTCGCCCTTGCGCGTGTCGCTGCCCGGCGCGCGCACGTTCTCCCCCGCGGGGATCTGCGCAAGCGTCTCGACCTCGCGCTCCTCGACGTCCGCGCCGTCCGCGCCCTGCACCGTGCTGTGCAGGCGCGTGTCCTCGACCATGATGATGGTGTCTGCGCCTGCGGGGAGCGGCCCGCCTGTGTTGATGCGGAAGATGCTGCCCGCGGGTAGCGGGTCCGCGAGGTCGTGCGTGCGCGGAGTGAGCACTTTGTAGACGCCTGGCGGGTCCGTGGCTGGGTGGGGGGCGCGGTCAGGTCACGAAGCCTGGGGTCAGGGACGTAGGTCTCACAGCGAAGCGCGTACCCATCGACGCTGGTGGTCTGAGTCGATGGCACGTCCTGCGGCGCGTATACGTCCTCGGCCAGGACATGGCCTCGGAGTTGTGGGTTGACCTCCAGATTCCGGAACTGTTAGGCGGAGAACGTTAAGACGTGAGGGGTGCGTACGGGCAGCTCAATAGCAGGTAACGGTTTGACCTCCGTCAAGACGGATGTCAATGCCTCGTCTACCGATACCAGTGGATATGGAGACTCCCTCAATCGACTTGTGACTGAGGGCGAGGCCATTATTATTGAAAATACGCATTTTACTCTACTCTCAACATACCTGGGAGAGAAGGGTCGTGCGATAGAACGGTCCTCGGCTGGGGGGCATGGTGGTGGTGATGATGGTGGTGATGGTGGGCATGCGCATGGGAATGATGCTCGGACGTAGAGGATGTCCCCCCGGCGTGCAGCTGGCGGCTGGACGCGCCCTTGACGAGCTCCAAAGCGTGTTCGACGACGCCGCCAGAGAGCAACGCCTCCAGGTTTTCTCGGACGGCCTTCACGCTCCCGGGAAGCGTGATCACGAGTGTGTTTCCAACTGTGCCCGCGACAGGACGCGAAAGCGCGGCGAGCGGCGTCTTTTGGAGAGATGAGGCAAGGAGGAGATGCACGAGTCCTGGGGCATCGCGCTCGATAAGCGGTCGTAATGCCTGCGGGATGTACGTCTGTGGTCAGTACCTGGGCGTAGAACGTACTCAATGTGCACGAAGCGACTGCAGCAGATAGGTTCCAACGCGGTATACGGATTCTTCACGGGAGACGGCAAGAAAGATACATCGCACTCCGTGGTTGGCGCATCGCAGACAACGGGAGCTTGCTGACGCCGCCACCGCTGTGTGTCCCTGCCCCTTCCCGCTGCAAGTCGCACCTGGATCCACGCATATAGTCTACCCGCGCAAATGCACACTGGGCTCGCTCTCGAGTAAATTACGCCGGAGAGGAGAATCTACCAGGCAGATCGGCTGCTGCTCTTACATACAGCTGGCCGTACCTCGCGTGGTGTCTGCCTCGAGTACGTACTCGATGCCCTCGAAGCCATCGCATCGCATCATGATCGACGACTCCCGCATGTGCAGGCACGGTGCAGCGATCGATCGACCGACGACTGGACTGCCCGCGTTGGAGGAAGAACGACGCTGCAGCGGCACAGCGGCAACGTGGTAGCGCAACCCCCCTTGGCATCTAGAAGGCACTGAGGCCACTAGGGCGGGGACGCGGGGAGGGACGCACCTCGGGCGTTCTGTCGCGCACCCCGAACCCCGTCCCGCCGGTGGTGAGGACCCAGTCGACGTCCCCCTGCGCGCACCACGCGCGCACGGTCTCGCGGATGCGCGTTTCGTCATCGGGCACGATCAGCAGGTGCCTGCAGTCGTACCCGGCCGCGGAGAGGATCTCCCTGATCGTCGGGCCAGATTTGTCTGCGGCGGCATCTGCGGAGGCTGTATCGCTCACTAGAAGCCATTGCATGTGCATTGTGAGCGCGGCTAGTGTGGGAGGCAGAGACAATGTAACCGACCTGTGAGGATGGCGACTCTGGTTGCGGTCATGGCTCTGGTCAATGGAGGAAATGGAAATGCCGACTACTGCCTTTTGCGTACGGGCGATAGACGCAGGTCTATGAACAGCGCGAAGCAGCTCATTGAATTCGAGTTTGCCCTTTCCCTCGCCCACTTGCGCCTTCCGCCCACACCGCGCTGTCGCGCCCGAGCTCTTGCTGGTGTTTGCCATCCCTTCATCCGTTCGTCCGACGAGCGGTACCTCACAATGCCGCGAGGTCCTGCTTCGCACCTTCGAATAAATACCTCCGCGAACCGCTTCAGGCCCAGCGCGCGATAGATGGCTGCTCACGTTATGCTGGCGCTCCACGCCCCGCTGCAGACGGCCGAGACCGCGCCATTCATTCCATTCCAAACGTAACGAAGTGTAAAGCCTAATTCCGCGTCGCGACACGACGCGTGTCATCAGAGCAGCAGCAGAGAAGCCCATCAGGCAGGCCCGCGGCCTTCCTCTCCATGCTCCCACTGTCCCAGCGCCGCCGTGCAGGCTCGGACAGAACATGTGGGACGTGCGCTGCCGTGCTCCGGTGCTCACGCCCAGGTACGCGGGCGATAGTCGCGCGCGGGCAGGGGCGCATATGGGAACCGGCTGCAACGCAGACCCGGCGGACGTTGTTCTGGGGTGATCACCAGACAGGCGTCCGCTCGCCAGGGATGATGCGAAGCCGCATAAGCGAGCGGGCGACAGACACGGTGCAGCGTGCAGCGGCCGCGGCCGTGCCCCGCGCCTGCGCACCGCGTTCTGGGTCCCCCACCCCCTGTTCCAATTTGCACCGGGCAGCGAAATGGTCGCGAGCCTCTCGCGTCCGGGCGTCCACCCGACCCGGCTCCTCTGTTTTCTCTTCCAGGGTGGCGCCGATCGCTCAGCAGCCCCGGCATATATAGCCTCGCTCCACGTCCGCCGTCCCTCGCTCCGGGCTCCATCTCGTGGTCGACGCTATTATTCTCTCTTGCCTCTCCAGCCCCCCTTTCGCCCGTGTGCTACGACCATGTCGCCGCCTTCGACGCTGCCCGAGTGCTGGGGTCACCGTGGAGTGAGTCATCCCGGAAATATCTTTGCGACGTGTCGTCGCTGACGGGGCTCGCGCGCGCGCGCCAGGCTTCTGCAGCGTTTCCCGAGAACACGCTGGCGAGTTTTGAGAAAGCTATCCGCGATGGCGCCGAGGGCATCGAGAGCGGTATTTTCTCCTACAAGCCGTGTGCCCGATTGCAGCCCGTAACCCTCGTGAGCAGACGTCCACGTCTCCATAGATGACGTGGTGGTTATGTTTCACGACCCGGGTACGTCCCGTTCTCTCATTTCTTATTCGTAACCTCACATAAATGGTGTTCAGCCCTGGACCGGACGACGGATGGCAAAGGTGAAATTATGCTTTGTGCTGCTCCGTACTGCGTTGCTGAAACGTCGTCACACCGCAGGCCTTATTAGGGAGCAGATGTGGTACGGCGAAAATGGAATGGAACGCTTGAGGACCGTGAAGGAGCCCAAGCAGGCCATCCCAACATTTGCCGAGACCATTGCTCTCCTGATGGAGGTCAGTTAGTGCACGCACGTGTGAAATTCAGGACGCATCGGTGCTGAACGCGTCTTTCTAGCCGGAGAACCGCCACGTCAAGTTTAACGTCGATGTGAAGGTCCAGAACGACCCGGCCCGGCTGTTCAAGCTCATGCACGCCATCATTTCTGCTCAGCCGGACTGGGAGACGACGCTCGCGCCGCGCATCCTGCTCGGGCTGTGGCACACCGCGTTCATCGCACACGCGAAGGCTCATTTGCCGTACTGCCGGCGCTCGTACATCGGGAACAGCATCGAGATCGCACGCAAGTACTTCTGGGACCACTGCGAGGTGTTCTCGCTCAAGTTCGCGGTGCTCACGACGGCGGATGGGGAGAAGTGAGTGGCGAACGTGCGCGGCGCGGCGTGCGTGGTGGTGGCTGACCTGACGGCTGTAGGTTCAGGCGGGAGTGCAAGACCGCGGGGAAGAAAATCATGGTGTGGACGGTGAACGAGCCGGTGCAGATGGTTGAGGTGCGCATGCGCGTCCGCACGTTCATTTTCGGTCACTCATGCCTATGGCGGGGTCATTAATAGGCTGTAAGATGGGGCGTGGATGTGATCATCACTGACGTCACGCAGAAATGGCTTGATTTGCGGGGCGCTCTGCGCGGTGTGTATTCTTGTGTCGCGCGCCTCTGCTATCAGTGTGCTGACGCTGCCGCCCCTGCAGTGGACTACGACAAGATTGCGGCGCGGCATGGGCGCACGTTCCTGTGGACCAAGTGGGAGTACTGGCCGCCGGCGCGGATCCTGGATACGTGGTCGAACAGCAAGGAGGTGGAGGCGTTTGCGGGGCCGTTCATGCAGGAGATCACGTTCCCGCGCGTATCGGCGTCTGCATGAGCGTCGGGTGGCGGTTGCCGTGCTTTCTCCTTTCACGTTTCTTACAGCTCAGACATTTTAGACACTCGTAATGCGATAGATATGATTTCAGAGACTCGACTTGCGTTTGTGTGCTTGGGTACGGGTTGGGGTTCACTTCCTCGTTGTCGGATTGGCTGTCTTGTGCTGAGGACGAATTGAACGCACTTGTTTTTCAGTTGCCATCATGGGATGCGTTTGAATTTGAAGAAGTCTAAAGATCTGAACCTTGAGTAGGCGCCATTCTCTCGTTCGATCTGAAGCGTGCTGGTGCACTTCTGATGCTCTGGTATGCGACCTGCTCTTTCCCTCGACGACGATGCTCTTATCGTGGGTCTGGAAAGAGGAAAGAGGCTCAACCCAGCTGCGGCCGACGATGCGGGCGCCTAAAGCGGGAGCCAAACAGGAGGCAACAGACGATAGGCGTGCGCTGAGGGGACGGTGGGGGCGACAGGCGGGCGCTGGGAGAGTCTGTCATGGTCGCCTGAATTTGCTCCCCATCTCAATCTCTCATCCGCTCCTTCCCAAGCCCGGCCCCGCCTCTGACTCGCCCTCGCCTGCGTCTGCGGCGTTGGCGCGCCATGTCTACCCACTCTCCCCCGCGCCGCGGTCGTCACCGCAAACGTCTTTCTGCCCTCCGCCTCTCGTCCGACACGACCGTCTCTACTCTCCCTGCCTACACCCCTCCGCCCTGGTCCAAGGGTCGCGACTTCCCGCCCGACGGCGACCTCTCCGACAGGCCGCCAGACTACCCCGACAGCGCAGAGGAGGGCGACGCAGACACCGACTCGGACGACCCTCGCTCCGCGCCGTACTACCCGCCGCCACTGCCGCTCTCGCCCTCCCGCCGTCTGTACCGGACACAGTCCACACGCACACATAGGCGTCAGCCGAGCGCAGCTGCCGATCCTTATCTGGACTCCCTATTGGCCCGTAGCGTGCACGCCCTCGAAATGTCAAATGCTCTTCTCCAGTCATCCATGTCCACGCAGAGCAGTCTATCTGCAGTCCTCGCCGCCGACTCTCCTGTCGACCGCACCCTCGAGGCCCGCGCCCACATGCTGTCCACACGTATTGCTGGCAACCGCGACCTCCACGAAACCTGGGTCGACGACCTGGACGAGATCTCCCGCAGCGTCGAGGATCTCGTCGGGGAGGACGGGGACACCGCAGAGCTCCAGCCGCTTCCAGACGAGGACTTCGTGAGTCAGAGTCTCCCTGTGTCCGGCTTTGCAGACCGCATGCAGCGGCGGGGGCACCTCCGACGCCCGTCCCTCGACCTGCGCATCGCCAGCACGCCTCAGCTGCAGTACAGCAATCACGATCGGAGTCATTTTGTGGCCCCGGCACCGCGCGCGCTCACCATGTACGTCGACTCCACTGACGATCCGGACTCGATCACGCTGCCCCCCACCCTCGGCCTGCGCACCTCGCATCTCCCGCCTACGCCGCTGCCGTCACAGACATTCTCTGACCCCGGCCCAGAGGCTCCGGCGGATACGAACAAGCGGCTGGTTGATGTGCTGTCGTCCTATGTCAGTCGCTCCCCGCCGCGTCCGTCGACGTCCGTATCGTCCTCCCCACGTAAATCGTCTAGCCTGTCCACCCGCAGTGGCAGGAGCTCCAGTACGTCGTCCCACACTGTCCGACATGTGCGACCATCCCCGCCTGTGAAGCCGCCATCCGCATCCCCCTCTGATGCTCGGTCGCGCTCGCTTACGCCCATGCGCAATTTGTCCCCCGCGCTCCCGTCTCGCCCTATGACACCTCCCATCGAGGAGCTATCCACTTCGTCCGAATCATCCTCGTCCGGCACCATGCATGTCGACCGCACAGTCGAGTCCCTGCGCAATATTCTCGATCGTCAGCCTCCGCCTCCACCAAAGCCGACGTCACCGCGGCCCGCATTCCTCTCTCCGCCGTCAGTCGCGCCCGTTGCTGGCACTTCCACAGCGACCGCGTCCATCTCGCGTATGTTCACGAAGGCGCGACACTCATCGTCGACGCGTCCACCGTCGCCCCCGCGGCAGTCTGTGCTCAAGCACCGCTCCGCGCCGCCGACGCCGAATCCTTCCTCCACCCCAACACCAAACTCGACACCCGCCCCCTCCGCGCCGCCGACGCCCACGCTGCTCGGCATCCCGGGGGCGTTCGGCTTCACGCGCTCGCGCACCAGCAGCGCAGCGTCGTCGGGGTGCTCGACGCCCACGCCCAAGCGCATCTCGTTCGCCGAGCTGCCCGAGCCGCACGTGGGCGCGTCGTCGTCGAAGCTGCGCGACAAAAAGGCCGGCGCGCGGGACGGAGGCGGAAAGGCGCGGCGGCGGAGGGGCAGGGGCGCGCAGGGCAGGGGCAAGGAGGAGGACGAGGGCGGCGGGTGGTGGACGGGCTGGCTGCTGGGTGCCGCGGGGACGGGGAGCGGGAGCGGGCTGAGCCTGAGCGCGTCCCGGGAGGAGCGTGTGCCTGGGGGCCTTGGCTCGAGCTGGAGTGTGCGGCCGGGGTACGGCGGGAGCCTGGAGGAGTGGGGGGCATAGCCGGGTGCTGCGTGCGGACGGCCACGCTGGTACGTGCTCTGACGCTGTGCGTGTGCGTTGAGCTGACGAAGGCCCCGTCCGTGCAGGTTGACTAAATTATCACTTACACACTAACACACCCGTGACGATCGTTATGCGCGCGACGAACAGTTCTCTCTTGTCTTTTGCTTTCTAGCCCTGCGTTCTCGCCTACAGGATCTCTTGCAATCACTCGGTATCTCTTTCTGCGTATGTACGCTCAGCCCCGCCACGGATCTTGCATACACTGCATCCCAGGCATACAGCTAGCCCTCATTGTCCCTCCCTGTATATCCCCATCGTGCTTCACTCCGATACCATGTATCCGTAGTTCATCGCTAGTGTGGATCACTGAACCATGGATATGCTTCCCTGCTAGAGTGCCCCAGTGTGCCAGTGTGATTGCGGCGGAAACACATCGTGAAATTAGCCAGGCCCACCGGCGACACAACACGTACACGATACTTTTGGACTACACGCTACAGCACAACGAAACCTGACCCAACCCAGGACATTAGATCACAAGCTCCTCCACCTGGTACACGCCGAGCGACATCTGGTTCTGCTCGTGCAGCGTTTTCTTCCGGCGGCGCCAGTCGACGCGCGTGTCGACCTTGGACGCGCCGTGCGCGCCGTCGTGCACGGCGCGCGCGTGTGCGGCGGCGAACGGCTGCAGCGGCCCCGCGAGCGCCTGCAGCTCGGAGAGCAGCGCCAGCTCGGGCTGCAGGTGCGCGAGGAGCGTGCGGAGGAGCGCGTGTGCGGGCGGGTGCGCGAGGAGCGCGAGGAAGGACGCGTCGATGACGGCCTGCGTGAAGCCGAGGATCTGGGCGCGCGGCACGTCAGGCACTGCAGAGACAGAGATAGAGACAGTGAGGGCGAAGAGGGGGCACTGACCTTGTCCAGCGGGGGCATGTCCGCGCCCGCGCCCGCTTCGTCGTACAGGGGGACGGGCACGCCGTGCGCGTCCTTCGCCACGTGGTCCGGGAGCAGCTTGACGCCCGCCTGGCCCCAGCGCGCGATCCACGCGTCGAGCACGGCCAGCACGCACACGACGTCCTCGGCTGCGGGCAGGCTCTGGTGCAGCGCGACCTTGAGCGCGGAGGGCGCCGTCGGGTAGGTCGCGCATTGCGCGAGGAAGGACGCGAGGGCGGGGGGCGTCGCGGGGGCGTCGACCTGCATGGCGTCCTCGTCGGGGGCCGCGAGGCGGTGGTGGGAGACCACGCTTGCGAGGAGGACGGCGAGGTCTGGTTCTGGGAGGTCGGAGACGGTGTCGATGGCGAGGACGATGGATTGCTACGGTTGAAACCTCCATGTCAGGAAATGACTAGGACCCAGGTCGACTAGCCGACTCACCCAGTCCTGGCGGGCCAGCAAGGCGGGCAACAGCCCTCCCTCAACCATTCCGTTGCTCACTGCTCGTCTCTCCAACAGAGACCTCACGACCTTTGGTGCATGGGGGGCAGGCACGCCCGTACTGCCAGAAGAGACGCCGGTAAGCACAATGTCCAACACCTGCTTCACGAACAGGTGACCGAGCCGCGGCTTCGACTGTTCCCCGTTGGTTGCGTCGGCAGGAGGCTGCGCCGCCCCCTCATGTCCCCTCACCCACTCGTCGAAAAGCTTCTCTACGACTTCGATTTGCTTCTTTTCCGTAGCAGGACGCATGGAATTGAGCAGCTTTGTCTGTTGACCATCGATGTCGGATCTCAACACTTGCTTCCCGGACTTCGGCGACTGCTGTTTCACCCACTTCGCGCCGGCAGAGGCGCGCCCTAGAGCGTTGGCTATTGTGGATGTGGCGGGAACAGTGTACGGGACCACGAGAACACTCGTGCGCAGGGGGTTGCCGCTGGTGTCGACTACGCCAAGCGTAGCAGTGTCAGCCTCTGGCGAAAGAACGAGTAGCGCATGTCCCGGTGACTGATGTACGAGCGAGAGGGTTATTCCGCGCTGTTTTGTCCGACCGAGCGTAGAAGGCATGGCGGAGTGTTGCTCGGCAAGGAGCACCCCGTACTGCAGATCCCAGAGGAGGAAAACTAGCTCTGGGCCGGTGCCAGGTACATTGGCGATTCCGGCGAGGAGGACATGGGAGGATGTGAGTGCGAGCAGAGCATGCTCGCGATGGCGCGGATTTGAGGAAGCAGGAGCATACGAAGCGGCAAACGACAGCGTGGTGAGATGTAGAGGTTCGGTAGGTACCGCGAGTGTAAATGTATGTGATGAGCCTTCAGGCTCATTCGAAAGGCGGAACGAGTGCCAAGTGCCAGAGTGCGCTGTGTAAATGTCAATTCCTGAAACATAAAAGGGAACGAAACAGGGACATACTGAGGACGCTGATGAAACCAGATGCGCCTGCGGAGACATCAATAACATCCTATAGACTAATTTCAGAGGGTGGCTGGTCTAGAAGATCTGCATTGCGACTCACAGGTCCGCCGACGGGGACTGGGCATGCTCCTACTTTCTGGACACGACCATCCTGGTCAATTGAAGCCACGCTGATTGACAATCCTTCATCCTTCCGCAGGAATGAAACCACAAGGACGCCCTGGCTTGGTAGTTCTCGATTTGAGACGAACGAGTATGATGACCGGGGAAAGACGAAATGTCGAAAAAGAGTGACCGTCTCGTCAAAATCTAGTGCATCGAACGTGGAGTGCATGTTAAGATCTTGATCTGCAACGCCAAGGGCCCCTCTTGCATCCACGAGCAGCAAATAGCCAGGAAGTTCGTCCGGGACGTGAATGTGTGAGATGGGACGGGGCATCTAGCCGTTCAATATCAGCCCAACAACCAACCAAAATGGAGAATATTGAGGACTCACTACTGCGGTTCGTTTTTTCGCCGACATATCTCTCGACATTACGCCCCCGGACAGTTGTTCCTCCCATACCCACACTGTCCGTCCCCTGTCCTCCTTGTCGATGTCCGGAGAAGACTCGACGACTGCATACGTCGTGCACGTCCGTAAGCCTTCGGAAGTGGATATTCGAGTGACTGGAGGACAAGAGAACGTCGTCGAAGGGCCGAGCGTATGCGAGATGGCTGGATGGAGAGTGGCAAGCTAAAAAGCAAGACAGAGTCAGCAATTCCGGTACAGCCGGAGGCATTCTGGTTGCGATCGCTTGTGATTGAAGCGAGAGAACTCCCATATTGTGTCTTCTATATACGAGATCCAGATAGAATGCGCACTCACGTCAAGGACATGCACACCGTCTCCCTGTATGCCTGCGGTGACCAGGGCGTCACTCTTTTCGCTGGTGGTGGCATACCTGTGTGCAATTAAAACATGCTCGGGTGTTTGTGCTGCTGAAGAGGAGCTAGCCTGACGTGTGGTACGAGCAGGGAGAGTATAACTCGAGAGGAGAAACGGGTCGCTAATGCTCGCACTCATGAGATCAGTGTTCAGCGGCAGAAAAATACATTTCATCAGTGTTATGGCTGGTTCTAAGTTAGGGTTAGGGGCAATCCTGGCGGCAACCTATGTACCATTACTGTATTTACGTCCCAGAATCAGTTTGCAGAGATTCGTAGGCCATCATGATGCAAGTTTTAAACTCTGCATCGTCAAAGTTAGACATAGATTGGCCTTTCCGGTTTGAAGCAGTTGTCGGGCAGTAGCCAAGTCGGCATCTCGCACTCGCAGAACAGGTAACAGGGAAAGCAAACCAGACACCGCACGATTCTTCTCGGCTGGCGAGACAGACATCATGAGAGCTTGGAGACGTCCAGCTTCACTTTGCAAAGCATCTGCGGGGACATCACATGACTGCAGGGAATTGTGCGCATGTCCAAACTCACCAATCTGATCCAGTAGCATGTTATAGTCCCGAATGTCTCGTGTTTCATCCATAGGGCAGTCGGTCAGTGCGAGCGCTTCAGGTATCACTCTCGAGCACTCCTCTTCATGCTTGAGAAATCCTTGTACGATTGCAGGGGCAGTGGTTGAAAGCTAAGAACGATTGGGCGACTCAGCCACAACGTGTCGGTCAGATTCTATAACGACTGACTGCAGCATCCGATAGCTCATCATAGAACAGCAGCAGTCGCTCTGCCTCGAGACGGATGCGGGCGTCCGCTATGCCTGCTTCCTCAGCGGTGAGCTTTTCTGAGACCTTCTCGAGAGCGGTAGCTGCTGTTCGTCTCGAGTAGTCTAAATGAGCTTCTAGAGTGGACCTCATAAAATCCCATGATTGCGTTTGTGCAGCGACCTGCAATGTGTCAGATGTGGATGCAGGGGCAGCGGGACGAACAGCAGGACGCGACTACAGGAGACGTTCAGCAATTGTAACGAACACTTCAAGACAACGCTCACCGCATTGGTTACTGGTTTATGGCGGGAAGACGATGCACTCAGACCGGATGGTGGGTTGCCTCTCATAGCGTCCTGTACATTGCCGTCACTACGCGACGTGCTCGGTCCCGTAGGTACACTCCCCGTCTGGCTGACGGGGGCCCTAAGAGCTGCGCCATGCTTGCGTCCACCGCTCCTTTCCCCATTAGCTGGCGCATCCGTGGGGCGACCATTGCTGGGTGGCTTGAGCTGAATGGGGGCCTGCTTGCGTTCCAGCGCTGGTACACTTGCTGTGGCCCGCGCAGTAGACGCGGTCGGATTGGCATACCGAGGCTGCACAACCTTGCCTTGGGATGTTCAGACGAGCTTCTGTAGACTTGGCGCAGCATGCTCACCACGAGTAGGTGCTTTCTTGGGCTGCTCAGTGCGCGAAGAGGACGCGTGTAGAGTGGGAGGCATGGCTGGCGAGCAGTGGCGGATAAACGAGGCAAGGCGGGCGCTTCGAACTCTGATCGACTGTGATCTCTGCCAGTTTCTGCTGTAATCACGCGTCGGTGTCCGTACGTACGCTGGGCAGCAGCGTGCGCAGGCCCGTCCTCATCCCTCTCATTCTCTCTCCGCTCACGCACAACAACACATCGTGCGCGGCGTACACGTTGATAAACGACATGATGTCTCTTTTGGCCGGGATCGCCAAACCGCTTGCCTACGTTTCCCTCCCCGTCTTCGCTCTTCACACGCTCTCCAAGTCGTCCCCAATAGCTCGCTACTATGTCCGTCTTGCACTGTACCTATCAACATTGGGTGTGTGCTCGGCATGGGGCGTAGTTTGTGCTGTCGGCATGTCTCTCATCGGCCGCAGGCTCGACGTGTTCTTCGTCGTTGCGCGCAGCTTCTACGCGTTGGCAAGCCGCGCAGTAGACATCAAGTTGGTGGTCGAGGGTGCAGAATACTTGGACACTCACCCCGCTGTGCTTGTGGGAAACCACCAGAGTATGCTGGACATTTTGTATTTGGGAAGGTATGTGGTTTAGGCATCATTGACTGTGACCAGGGGTCTCATCTATTTCAGGATCTTTCCCCGACAAGCGTCGATCATCGCGAAGAAAGAGCTACAATGGTCCCCTTTGCTTGGCCAATTCATGTCCCTTTCGGGTGTCGTATGGATCGACAGAGGAAACAATGTCAAGGCCATCCGGTCACTGGCAGCAGCGGGAGAGACTATGCGTTCGAAGAATCTCTCGCTGTGGATATTCCCTGAAGGGACGCGCACGTTGCGCGAGCACTCGGATTTACTTCCCTTCAAGAAGGGAGCGTTCCATATCGCTGTGCAAGCTGGCGTACCGATCGTTCCTGTGGTCTGCGAAAACTACTGGAGGTTGTATAGGAAGGGAGTTTTCGAGGGCGGAACGCTGAAACTCAAAGGTACGTCGTGAACAGACAAACTCATTGCATTGACCCGGGCCGATTCACTGATCATTCTGCAGTTCTTCCTCCGGTATCGACTGAGGGCCTCACGTCGGCAGATGTACACGAGCTTGCGGAACGCGTGCATGCTCAGATGGTCGCTGCACTGCGCGAAATATCGGTACCAGCCGTTTCACCGACAGAGCCCGCCGATTCAAAGTCACCACAAACCACCTTGGACAACTCTGAGCAGCCAGCAGCCGATACTCTCCCGACCCAAGCAGGGTCTGTATTGCCCGTAGAGTTGGAGCCTGCGCAACCCTCGGAGTCCGTATCGGAGCTGGATTTGAGCACCCTCTCCCGTTCGGAAAGTCGTGCCTCAACGCAGGCATCAGAGGACACGTCGCCCGCCACTAGTAGCAGGCGCAGCGACAACGGGACAGAGACCGAGGAGGATGACGGGATGGTCCTGGTAGGGCGGCCGAAGTAGGGAGGGGGGTTTGCGATTGGGCTAACTACACTTGCATGTCTGTCAACTCACCCGGGAATTATTGGACTGTCATTCTCATCGTGCCCAGCTCGTCTGACGTACCGGTTTGTCTAAAATGGTACTGTTCCATTAACTTGTTAACTTCTGCTTCTGCCCGAGCTGATCCCGTCTACCCCCTTCAGTGAGCGGACACGATGGAGTCCAGAACCATCCCTGCGTCGTGCTTGGGCAAATCAAAGTGCATGCGAGGATCATGAAGCTGTATGGTCTCAACCATATCAACGACTGAATTGGTCTTCTCTGAATACAGCAACCTTGCAATTGTGCCTCTCGCGGTGCCGAATACATTCACCGAGCAGCCCCTCTCACAAGACCCATTGGTCCGACATTCTATGTATCTTACATCGTATTGCGTGCGTGGCTAGGCTTGATCTGTCTGTCTGCCTCGGAGGTGTCCGCGATCTCGTTCTGGCGTACATCTGGCTGGCAGTTCGGCTTGACCTCGGTGAGCGCACTTGAATCCAATGACAGGCTCTACTGCGCTGTGCCTAACAGACGATGTACGTGCTGTCATTCTCGCGATGGGTACGTCTCGAGCCTCAACAATTTGGCACAACTGGTGACCTTTGAATCACCAACAGATCGGCGTATGCCCTGAGGTCCGACTGATGTATGGAAGAGCGTAGCTTATGCGTCCGCGGAACATCGTGCAGGCATGCAGCAGAGCTAGAACAGGGTGCGGATAGTGCACCATCATGCCCACATTAGCAAGATCAGCGGTTTGGTCGCGCGGTCCTGACAAACCTCAGCGCACTTCATCCCGTACTAAGTTGTGAAGCAATTTCTATACTATGCCTTACCGGGCAGTCGGCAGACCCCAAGTTCAGTACCCCCTACCTGATTGGCTCAGGAGCCAAAATCATTGATCGGATTGTGAACATCCCGAGACAAAGTTCCAGGGAATCCTGCTCGCTGACTGGCGGTAGGTCACGCCTGCGGACCGCCCAGTATGGCCAGGGTAGAAATTCGCCTTCAACTTCATCGCTCATGCTGACGGCTTGTTGACGCAGGGTACATGTGGCTTCAACTCCATACGCGTCTTCCGGCCGGGACTCTCGCATATTAACTCGCATATGCGTAGTAAGGGACATCGGACCGCTGTGTCATGCACACACCAGCATCGCGAACCAGTACTAGTATGTGTAAAACATTCTACATCTGTGCATTGTCCGTGGATAATACATAATTTCAGGCACCTTCGACTCAGCGATAGAACCACAGGGCGAGGGTTCAGCGGCCTTCTGTTCGGCAACTACGAAGGGGGCAGAGAGTTCTTCAGATGACAGGCGCTCCGTTACTATCATACCACTTCGACCAAAGCGCCTCCAGGCGTTCGGGCGGGAACCGCTCCCGCACTTCTGCCGCCTTCTGCTTCAACTCACGGCCCACCGGGCCCCACTCTACTTTGGTTAGCTTATGGTCGCGCTTGACTATCTCGCCGTTCACCATGACGAGCTCTACGTCAGCATTCGTCGCGTGGAACGTAATGCCGGAAATGGGGTCGTTAATGCCAGCCAAATTGACGGAGTCCGTGTCGAACACGACGAGGTCGGCCTTTTTGCCAACTTCGATGGAGCCAATGATGTCCTGCATGTTCAGAGCCTCCGCACCACCAAGTGTGGCAAGTCGGAATGCATCTGCGCTGTGATGTTTGTTATTTCTAGGCGATACGAGCCCGTGCTTGTCGATTTCTTCGTGGGTGCGTCCTACGGGCGAATCAGCATGGGACTCGATCTTGGGTTATTATTATGACCATCACGCGCCTCGATCGAATTGCAATGCGAATCGCATTTGGGTGAAAATGTCACCACCGTTTATTGATAGGCAATCCTGGAGTGCAAGGAGTCAGCAACCATTCCGCGGCATTGACACGACGAAGAACAATTACCGCTCCCAGGCCGCACTTGACTCCTCTGCGGACAGCCTCCATCGCGACGGGTCTGCCGTGCGCCATGCCAAGCTCATCCACGGGTGTCGAAGCGATAGCACATCCATGCTCCTTCATTGCCTCCCACATCTCATCGTCAGGGTCCGTACGCTCAAATAGGCAGTTGCAGTGCGAGAACACGATGTCCGGTCCAAGCAGACCGGCATCCCGGAAAGTCAAGATTCGTGGAGCTGTGTGTCATGCAAGTGTCAATAGCGAGCTTAATATCAAGACCGTCCAGCATATTACCTTTCACAACATGGGCCGTAATAAGTGCCACAGGTATCTCTCGTGCAAATTCTATCGCTGCTTGGTGGACACTCACGGGTCCCATACCGACAAGATCGTATCTGCAAAGCGGTAAGTGAGAATCCACTTCTAGAAGACTTCTTGCTGCAACTTACGCAAGACCAAGCGTCACCCTACCGTCCGCAGTCAGCTTACCGCCGTCCTTGGTCCCCAATTCCCGCAGCATCTCCATCTGCCATTTCGCCGCTTCTCCATCGTTCGCCCACTCTAGCGTGGGGAAAACCTGGGTAGGGCCACTCTGGCGGGCGGGGCACCAGATAACTCTCGCCCCAGACTTAATTGTAGCCTCAAGGCATTTATTCGCGTGCTCGGGAGTAGTGGCTGCATGGAAGTGGTCCAGAAGTGTTGTCACTCCCGAATGGAGCGCATCGAGACATCCTGCGAGTTGGCCAATGTGGACCTCGTCTGCGGTCAAGGCCGATTGTATGTGCCTGCTCATACGGAAATAAGCCTGACATCACGCTAATTATGAGCGGTGAAATTAGGCTGACCAAGACATCTTCACCAAATACTCAGTCAGTAGCCAGCTGCACAGCACGCCGGGTCAGTCCTGTGTCAGGTCGTAGCGGACGGGTTACCCACTCGCACTGATCTCCTCGCAACACCGTCATGAAAATATGACTGAACCAAATTTAGTCGGTGGCGGTCAAGACGTCGACCCTATACATACCGGTGAGTGTCAATCATTCCTGGTGAGATCCATTTTCCCTCGCAGTCGATTACCTCGACTCCGGGGCCAGCGTTGATGTTCTCAGCGATCTGGGTGATGGTCGAGTCCTCGACGAGAATATCGGACTTGCAGCATTGTGGCTTGTCCGCCCCAGCAGTGAATGTTGCAATGATTCCGCCCTTGAGAAGGTAGGACATATTGGATGGTCTGTTCGTTCTGCTCTGTTGGCGGCCTATTTATAAAGACTACTGAGGCTGTCTTACTTCACCACGTTTACGCGGAGGAAGGTGGCCCGTGACTTCGACTAGGGAAGCAAGGGGTAGCATATGACATACTGGGTGCCTTCCCGCTGTTTGCCTTCCCGCAGAGACGCGTTTGCAGAATAGATTCGACCTCTAGATCTAGCCGGCAGATGTGACTGTTGCCGGGCTGTCAGACGCCGAAATGTCTGGATTGTCACGCTTGCATCGAAGGCATCCAGGCCAGATTAAGCGTTGCAGATATTGTTTTCGAGCTTCATTCGTTGGATCAAACACGATCGTTCTGCTTACCTCATTCATCCTCTGTTGGTAAAATCTACCCTCTGAGCTTTTTTCTTCGGCAACACGGTACGGACCGACATAACAGGTCTATTTCAGAGTTCAATTTGCATGTGCAAACCTGTGGGAAGAGATACACTATACCCATGATCAGTTCTCTCTCTCTAGATCCTCTATGCCCGTCTTGGCAGCGTGCGGGATGATATTGTCGTACCCATGCGTTTCAATCTCGCACCGCACCGCCGCTAACAGTGGAATGTTTCCCCCTTCCGCTCAACGGTCAGATTTGATAACGCATCATTCTGTCGATCTACCTAGCTTTGGTAAATACTCCTAGCAACTTTTGCGCGCACATCCGCCCTTCTGTACTTCACCAAATAAGCTATGCGTTATCAAATCTGTATCATAGACTTCATTAGAGCCGTACTATAGTTTACTAGCCCCTGATATATGACCAGGTCTGTAATGCCGCAATAACCAAACACTTCACTGCTCTCGAACTTATGTGGACACTTACATCCCCTATACCTGCTCTCAACTTGAATGAGAGCAAACGAACGACTCGTTGAGGAGTCCCTTCTTTCGAGCGATCCGCTCGGGGGCTGAACTTGTTCCTTTCTGACTCCGGTCGAGTGCGCCGTCACGACCATTGCTTTCTCGGGCGTGACGTCTTGCCGTCAGACTAAATCAGCACCGTGACAACGTGTTACCTCGCCATTTATAGGCCGGGGGCCATTTACTAGTAAAACATAGTGGGAAATAATAGGAAGCATAGATGTGGCGACATACATGATGATACATACAGCATATAGGCATACAGAATCGGAACTTTGTTCTCGTGCTATGGTGCTACGAATCACACCTACAGAAGGGACAGACCATACAAAACGATAAAACCCCCGATGGCGCCAGCAATGATCACGTCGATGAAGGTCATACTGATGGAGCGAGGGTCCACAGGATACGCGCCAACTTTGACGTTTGGAGCTGAGTCAAGCTCTTCATCCTGCTGACCCCTCTCATCTCGCTCGTGGACGTCCATCAAGTGCGAGACAGCGCCCTTGTCGCGACCCATGACTACCCACCACGAGTTCTGGCGCCCAATGTTCGCCCCGTGGATGCGGCCGCCGCCCTCTGACTTGATGGGGGGTGCGTCCTGTCGTGGACGTCGAATAAGGCCCATCGCGAGATTAGCGCGACGCGCAACTCGGCTGATGGCCGGAATGTCGTCGCTTGGACTACTGAATAAACTGGCGAGGGGAATGCTGTTTATGAGTGCCTGCGACATCGTCCGTCGGGGACGAGATGACTGCGAACTAGACGCCGATGACGAGCTCGAAGACGAGCTTGAAGTCGAGGACGAACGGGAGGATGAGGAGCTTGCGTTGTCTTCCTGGCCGTTACCGTCGATGAATGGGTTCTCGTCATCGTCACGTCCAACGCCGCGCTCGCTCTCTGCAGGCTCGGTGGGGTCCCAACTATTGTGACGATCGTCACCCCCGATTGGTTGCGCGACCGGCCGCCGGTCTACCCAGTTAGGGTTACGCCGGCGGTAGACACCGTCTGGTGGAATCTCGAATTCTTGCACGGCGACTGTGCGCTGGAGAGGCTGAGGGCGCCTCGCGGAGACAGGTGTCGGAGGAAGTCTGGGAGGCGGTGGCGGAGGTGCAGGCGGACATATGGGTGATCCGTTTGGACGTTTGTGCCCAGCCATTGGGGTGCCACAAGCGTGACAAACTGGTCGCCTGCGTGGCGGAGACGGCAACATGGGACGTAAACGACAGTGAATTAGTGACCGATGTCTTCTTTCTCGAGGGATTTGTGAAGCTATACCCGAAGAAAGTCATGAGGTTTGGTTATGAGACGTCAGCAAAGATAGATAGGAAGGTCAGCCGAATCTCCGTGTCACCGTGTACGACACTCACCCTTGATGTTGAGGTAGAGTTCCTGAGCAACTGCTCCAGATAAGCCGCATAAGCTGCATCCTCTTATAACTCACCCGCACCGACAAAGCGTACGTATTGTGGCGATCTAATGGTCGCGAAAGCAACGGGGATTGAACACGGTCGCAGTGATCACTTGCTTTGAGAACAAGGCGTAGTGGCACTCAGTTGATGGAGGACGCGATCACCTGACCGCGACCTTTCGTCGACCACTCCAGGCCGCTCGCCACTCTGTCTGACAATTACGTTTATGGGCATGGGCTTGTCACCGCTCTAAATGGCTCGAGTCAGTTACTTAAGGAGATAAGAACTGTCTACATGTTAGAGTGCTATGCACATTGACAGGCGTATGTGAAGCAATGATCGGGTACTTACATGGAATAAGTAGGAGCTTCTTCCCCGAGTTGTGGACAACGCCGCCTTCCGCGTCCCACGCCTTTACGAAACTACGCCTCGGAGAACTTCGCTCAATATAGTGCAAAGATAGCCTTGTAAGTACAGCCCGAAGAACAAGTGGCATAGGCATCTTAACCACAAATAATTAAGTACTCTTTCCCGCTACAACCTCACGAAGAACAGGCGAAGAACGGTCGAGTTATCCAGAGTGATGTAAAGGCAATGCCGCCACACCTGCCTAACGACCAAGCATTCTCACTCAGCGTCATCACCATGTCACTCCAAAACGAGGGTGAACACTTCTGCGCCCAAGCGTAAGACACTAATGGCGACACGACGATTGGTCAGTGGGATGGTCAATGAATAGCATTAAGCTCTTAATACCTAGTCGCGTGTTGGTCTTGGCGCCTTCATTCGAGTCCCGAAAACGCCGTGACATAGCTGCATCATAAATAGTATCCCCGGGCGGTGAAAGAACGGGCTCAGAAGAACGCGTTGAGGACTGTTAACGGGCCGTCGAGATGGCGCCGAAGAATAATTATAGTCCAGAGTAGACCTATACGCAATGCCTGATGTATCGAGTAGTGAAGTCACACCGAGAGGCTAGAGGCAGCGCCGAGGACGACGACGAGCCATTCAGATTCCTCGCCACCTTCTGATGCTGCTGCGGGAGACCCTGACGCCACTTTGGTCGTAGTTCAAAATATCACCCAGAGCTGCTGGCTTTGGGTTTCTAGACAGTACGGCAGACTATCGAGTGGCCCGCATTGCCAGTATCCGAAACTATAAGTGGTCATGCCGAGATCAATTATGCGGCCAGATGAGCATTAACGCAATGAACCGTTTCTGAAGATGAACCAGCCATTCCATAAAGCAATTAGAGTGGCCTTGAAGCAGCATTGAACGTTCGTCGAGGTCTTGAAATTTTGGAGCAAGCGTGCTGCCAGAAAAGAACAGGGTGCACGTCGGATTCTGCGCGCCACATGGGTATGGGGAGCGCGCCCACGAGAATAAACTAAAGCGCAGCCGCATGAGAGCATCCGCGCGACGACTTCAGCCAGAGACACAAGCCACCGATACCCCGCAAGCCATGAATGCAGATACAGGTGCAGCCAGCGCACCCAAGGGTACCTGGGCCAGGGTAGCCAGAAGGTGGTCACAGTTTGGGCCGAGTTTGTTTGTGTATTCTACTGCTTGGGGGGAACAAACTTGTTTTCTCCCGTTTTCAGTAATTTGGGCATTGTATGAGGGTGTTTTGGAGGAACGACAAACACTCGCCTGGCTCACCACCGCCCTCAACGATGCTGGACGTCCTCAACACGATGCCGCCGCCCCTTCTCGCCGTCGCTCTGCTGGCGAGAGCTGGTCCGTGCGCTGGGATCAGTTCACACGGATGACATAAGCCTGTTCTACTCGTCTCTCTCGTCTCCTCTACTTTGCCAACCGACGCACATCGCGCTGTTACTCCCGCCTAGCGTCTTCAGACGGTTTGCATTTTGCAATGGCACAACAAGCACAGGCCGTCATGCCTACAGATATGGTGCCCCAGCTGCATCATCCTCCACTCAATGCGTATTACCCCGAGAATCCAAATGATCTGACTGGCGGCCTTCCTATGAACCTGGATTCGCTGAGGGATGGTCCCCCAGGGAGCAAACCGTTCTACCCCTATTCGACGTTGATCAGGTATGTTGTTCGAGCAACATCGTACAAGGACACCATCCTCAATGTTGATCTCGTATCTACAATGTCACGGCTACATCAACAGATATGCTATCAAGGGTGCACCTAACCAGAAACTGTTGCTGGAGGATATTTACTATGCCATTGAGTCAAGAGTGCGTTGACCTACTATTATCACGATGACAAAACATCGACCTTCTCCCACAGTTTCCTTACTTCAGAAGTGCGCCTCCGGGTTGGAAGGTGAGCAACATTTCAGCTTCAATCGATCAAGGACTGTTTTGCTCACCCAGGCCTCCCGAAGAATTCTGTCCGACACAATCTGTCGCTGAATCCCTGCTTCGAGAAAGTCCCTCGCCCCCTCACAGACCGTGGGAAAGGCTCATACTGGACGGTCAACGACAACGTTGATCCTCGTACGGGTGTGCACCGCGTTCGCAAGAAGAAACCGAAGGGGTCCGGAAAGCGCGGGGAGCACAGGCTAGAGGACGACATCGACTATCACCCAGGTGGCAGCCAGGAGCCAACCTTCCATGATGCGAGCTTCGTCCCCCCACCAATCCGACCGGTAGAGGAGGGACCAAGTGCTCATCCACAACCACCCCCGCCTCCTCCCACGGCATATCCTCCACCCCAGTATGCGTGCGTGTTTTTTAATCATCGTATCTCCTTAAAGTAACACTTCTGTAGATTCGACCCCAACTTCTCCATAATGCCGCCACCACCCGGGGGTATACGGTATCAACCACAACTGCCTCCACTTTTCCCTCCTGACGAACAATTTGAGACCGATGAACACGGGAATATCAACTGGCAGGCTGCATGGCTGAAGGAACTCTCTCAGCTGCAACAGCTGACAGAAGAACAGCAGAAGGCGGGTGCGGATCAAGAGTGGTACAGAATGATGTTGTTTAGGGTCAGGAGCGCGATGGTCGCACCGCCGATGAATCCCGGCGATCCTGCTGTCCATATAGGAGCTCCACCTCCGCGCATGCCTGGGCAGCCTCCCAATCAGGTGGAGATACCCCAAGAGCAGTGACATTGATTGCTCGTCTTGCGTGTCAGGGACGAAGGTGTTGGCTCTACCGTGGAGTATTTATTTGGCATCGCTTGCTCGCTTTGCGTACCATTTTTTACCATGTCTTTATTCTCAGTAATCCTTCATGCTTTTTTCTCAAGGACCGTTACCTTTACGTAGTGGCAGTAAATGTTTGGTTATAATGACGTCTAGTTGTATCTGGTACCCATACGGGAGACAACAAATTTTGTGCGCGACGCGATCGACCATCGAGACGCGCGGTGTTCAACGATCGTGGTCACGCTGTACCGTGACCGATTAACCAGGCGCGTCGTTCGCGTCTGCTCAGTGCTCAGTACTAGTACCACCACAGGCAACCTTCCGCCATAGCTTCCGTGACCCCCGACTTTGGCCACCGCCAACAGCAATGTCTTCCCACTCTTACGAAGTCGCTCTCTTCGGAGATTTCTTCGCGCAGGATCTACCAGGCGAGGATCATTTCCTCGCCGCTTGGCCACATATACTGAGCTGCCGATAGCGGTGTTGAACCGCATCACCCTTCACAGCCAGTCAGCGCATCAGATGCATGCGCGGGAGATCGTGTTTGAGCCATACGATGCCCAAACTCAACGTGAAGCAGGACAAGAGCCCGTTGTGCTCAGGGGACGAAAGGAACTACTTGAACCGGACGCGAGATGGTGAGTTAGACTGTATACTTTCGGGGCCTGCTCTCATCAAGAGTATTGTAGGCTGCTTTACTCCTATCTCAAACCAGAATCTGCCCGTGTACATCCTGAGGCGACAGTAAGACCTTGGGCCACATGCCAAGTAGTCGGGAATGCCCTTAATTTCGCGTCCGCGCTCGGGTACATGTGTGTGTCCTACTGACAAAGCGTATGCGTGCATGTCTGATGATGTGATTGCAGCCGTCGGTCCCAAATTTACAAGCGAGGATATGTCTTCCGCCGCGGACCCCTGGTGATCCAGATGTTCCAGCAGGAGCAGGTGTGTCCAGGTTAATGCGTGTCGTCCATGTCCTCTAACGAGGCGTATGTCCAGGTGGACCTCAAGACACATAAGCCTATCCCAGCGCACGCCGATACGTTGTGGGAAGTAGAGGTAAAGACTGCAGCACCTGTGCGAAATACTCCCGAAACCCCACTCAGCAAATACGTCGATGCGGTGCTCGAGGTTCAACTCCTCATGAAGGGTTTGCTAGATCTCAGACGGCAAGATGTTTGAAATTGCAGCGTAACCTGCAGGTATCTGCTCGCCACGAAAGCGTCGGATCAGGCGAGTCATACCTCGTCCTCGCCCCCGGAATCGCCCCAATCCACCCGTTCATCTTCTCCGTTAACGAGACCCGTGAAATGTCCGTCCGTTCTTGGATCTCGTAGTGCACCTGCCTGCCGCAATTGCTCCAGCAGCGCCACAAGGTCTTCCGGCTGGGCTTCTAGCTCATCGTCCGTCTCGCCCTCGGCATCCTCATCTCCCAATCCGTCGTCCTCACTGGCCATCGGCGCGGGTTCAGCCTGCTGGCCTTCCTCGTCGTCGTCGCTTCCCGCGTACCCGCCGAGTAGATCCATGACGTTCCGCTCTTCCGCATCTTCCTCGCTGCCGTATCCACCAAGAAGACCTGACATAGCCTTCCTGCTCTCTCCTGCACTCAGTTTCTGCCGTTTCTGCCGAGGCTCCTCCGTGTCACCTAAGAGTGCGCCCTGGTCGTCAACTATTGCACCGTGGAACGCGCCATCTTCCCAGATTTCGATTGTCGGGAACTCAACGAAACTCTTGTGCTTCAAGACCGACGCTAGTGTCTGTGCTGGATCGAGTTGGTAGTAGCCTTGACATATAATGTGCCCCGGACGTGGATTGGTGCTGCCATGTGCACTCAGGGACGCAAGGGGGTCTAAGGATGTACGCATTACGCAGGTAGGAGGAGTGAATGCATCGGGAGCGTTCGGCTCAGGTATCACAAGCGGCTTGAGCCATGGCGGGACGGGTTCGCCCTTCTTTGACTTGCTACGGTCAGCAACCTGCGACTGCAAGGTGGCCAAAAGTGTCTTGTCAATTGGGTTCCTATGGGTCAAAAGAACAAACGGTTGATCCTGTGGCTCTGCAGGGCCTGCGAGGGGATCTGGGGGAGGATGAAATTTGAATTCGACCGTGAAGAGTGCAGTTTTATTTCTGCAGCAGAGCGCGTGAGCATGCATACATATTATTGTCCCGTAAATTGGTACAAGGGAGAGCCAGTGCGTACTTGAAATCCCATGTCGACTGGTTGAGAATGCGTCTTTCCATGCCCGTCGGTAGGAGCTCCATCTCGATGTCCCGAAAGTCGAGCTGCATTTTCAACACATCCCGTTTTGATCTGATCTTTCCTCCACCAGCCATTCCTCGGCCACCTCGGCTGCCCCGGCCCCGCATGCTCACGGCTCCTCGACCTCGTCTGTTATCTGCACCACCAGCCGTGTAGCCCCCTTGCACAATCTCGCGGCCCCAGTCCCCGATTTTCCGACCCATCTCCTCGAGAAAAGTGTAATCGTTCATCAGGGACATGTACCCGTACTGATTTATGGGCACATATGCGGCCTTATTCCGGACACCAGAGCAGCCGTCGCCTATAGATTTGTGTCTGGTTGAGCATGGAAACGAGCAAGTCTGCGTCGCACATCGGGGACAGGTGTATTTGGCGGACTGGTCGTGACATACAGCGCAAAGAAGAGATTGCTGTCCAGAGGTCGACGACTCTGCCTGTGAGAGGAGAGTAGATGATTCCTCCATGAATGCAAGGGTTACCGACGAAAGACCACTGTGCAGGAGTAGACTAGGAAGTTCTAAGGAGGAGCGGGGCCCACAGAGCGCTCACCGCTGGAGGTGGGGCTCCAATCACGTGTGCGCGATATGCGCGAACTACTCACGTCGCGTCGACGCGCTCATTTGCTTAGCGAACTCGTAGAAAAATTCCTGAGTACGCCTGTTTCTTTTCTAAAAGCATTTAGAACTACATGATGATATACGGTATGGTAATGATAATGCACAACATGCAATCGTCCAATGATAGCAAATGCAACAATGCGTAAAGGGCAGGGATCGCAACACGATACAGACACCGATGCGTCAAAGCAACCGGCCTAATGCTAATGGTATAGAACTGATGGAATTTGGCGGGATGACGCCGACCTCAGTGACGACAGCGGTGATACATGACGGGGGAGTAAGGTCGTAAAGCGGGTTGAGGATCTCTAGATTTGGTCGATTCTGCAACGTTAATGCGTCCCGCGGCTTGGTTAGGGGGAACGAGGAAAACATGTCCCCGATCGGTGCTAGCAACATCTATGTTAGGACATGTCCTGATCTGATGATTGTCTCAATCCGAAGTGACACACCTAGCTCGTTCTTGGTAAAACTGTCCAACTGCACGCCTTCCGAAAATTTGTACGTCTCGCAACATACAACGACTGGTACTGAATGCCGCTTCGCCATCATGGCCACCAAGGCCGTTCCCGCACGCGAGAATACAGAGCCATTGGAGTGTATTGAGTGCGCCCCAACAAGAACCGTTGACACCTCATTGATGACCGAGCCTAGAGCCGGTAAGAGGAGATATGTGCATTGGATGCCGGCTGCGGATAGAATGGATAATAATCGTTTGCCTGCAGAGTATTTGTCGGGATTAAACGCCAAACCAGGACATTCTTACACTCCCGCACCTTCAAGCATTGGTCTTGAATCTACGATAATCACCGAGAAGTCCCGCCCCTCCGTGTGCGCGTCAAGTAACACCTTCTCGACGACTGATGATCTAGACATATCGTCGATCAGGGCTCCTAGTGGGAAAATGTCGTTTGCCATCTCACCTTGCATAGGTCAGGATGACATCACCATCCTTGATTTTGCTCCCCGCGGTCTCTTGTATGACCTGGTCTGCCATAATGATCCGGTCCCGGATATAGTGATCGATTTTACTGCAAAGAGCATTTTTTGCCTGTGGGAATAGCCATCACGTTAGCCAGCGTCTGGTGATGTCATAGGTGAGAAGCACATACATCTTGCTCAGGGAGATCAATATCGGACCCGCTGATCTCCAGCTTTAGCTGGCGAATGGCGTTGCCCATGGTTATAGCCATGGGTCTCGCAGCGACGAGATGACTGATTTGCGGCGACAGATGGGTCATAAGATGTCTTGAGAGTGTGGTGTGTGGGGGAGTTGAATAATCCTGAATTACCTGTAATCCTACTCGTCAGTCGTGTACTTGACCCTAGCCAATCCCGAACGCACCGTTTTGAACGCCGTCAATGTGGCGATACAGCGTGCGTTTGCGCCCGTGATCTTGAAATTTGAGAACTGCAAGGCGAGCCGCACGATTGTCGGGTGAATCTCGCCTTTGGCAATACTCGCGGGTTTGGGCAAACCAAAATGCGCGAATATCCGTAGGCCGCGAGCTTTCTCGACTGAGGCATCAGCCGCAGCAACCAGTGGCACCTTCTGAAGGGGCTTGTTCACGGGTGCGGGTGTCGGCCGAGCAGTGTCTGCAGCTCTGCTCGCCCTCCGCTCCTTCCGTTGTGCGGGAACGTTCGAGGGCTGGGTTACTTCAGTGGGCTTCTTGTTGTTTGCGGTTTTCCCGTTTACACCATTCGGTACAGCAGCCTGTTTTGTGGCCTTCGCTGCTCGCTGTCTCTCTTGCAGTTCACGCCGCTCGGCTTTGGTCATTTCTTTCTGAGGTTTCGGGAGCGTGCGTGAGGGTTCCCCATTCGAGGGCTGGACTTGAACGTCCAGAGTAGCGGCGGGAGCCATTATGAGTGCGAAAGGACTGAGAGGGGAAACTAACGAGCAGAAAGCAAGTGGGCACAGTGAATAGTCAAGAGCGAGCTACTTTAGAATGACTCGAGTCATTCGCGAGTCTCATTGGACGCGAGGCACGGGACCGTGGAAACATTACGCTAGCGCGGTGCGTCACGGTCTGTGTTCTCGACACTAGTGCGTACCGGCGTCGTCGTTGTACGCTCCGACGACCAAAGCTGCTTTACTCTAACCCGTATAAGTTATCTTCGACACATTATCTGAGCTGACAATTCAACACCATGGTATGCACAAGACCCTGCTGAATGGCAGAATTTGATAACATTTGTTTCTCAGGGTGTCCCAGCACTGTTCCGTTGGCTTAGCAAAAAGTACCCTAAAATAAGTGCGCTGAGTCCACTATACCCGGGAGGTTTCTCTTACTGACACAGGAATGTCAAGTTCTTCCCGTAATCGAGGAAGAGGAGGCGAAGGTCCCAGATGCCGAGGGTAACGAGATTGCCATCCCAATTGATATATCTCGTCCCAATCCCAACGAAGCGGAGTTTGACAACCTCTACTTGGATATGAATGGCATTGTGAGTGTCATTCTTCGTGCTGTGATCATACACCAAATGTACATGGTCTTATTATGTTCCCTTAGGTTCATCCGTGTACCCATCCCGAGGGAAAGGTGAGGGGGTTTTACATTGCAATCCCACAAGGTTACTGATGACCATTCAGCCCGCTCCCGAGACGGAGGAAGAGATGATGGTCGAAATATTCAAGTATACAGAACGGGTGGTCAACATGGTTCGACCCCGCAGACTACTGTTCATGGCGATCGATGGCGTCGCACCTCGAGCAAAGATGAACCAGCAACGTTCTCGCCGTTTCCGATCGGCACAAGAAGCTCAAGAGAAGGAGGAAGCCCGAAAAGAGGCTGTTGCTATGTGGGAATGTGTGTCATGTTCTCTGCGCCCCGCCATTATCTAGCTGACATCGTGCCAGCGATGGGGAAGACACTCAGCGAAGAAGAGAAAAACAAGAAGAGCTGGGACTCTAATGCAATTACTCCTGGCACGCCGTTCATGGACCTGTTGGCTATCTCTCTTCGTTACTGGGTGGCTCAGAAGTTGAACACAGACCCAGGTTGGAAACAGGTAACTGCGTGTGTATGATGCCGCATCTACATGTGCTGATTAGTGTGCAGATGCAGGTCATTATCTCCGATGCTAATGTGCCCGGCGAGGGCGAACACAAAATCATGGACTTTATACGTAAACAAAGGTCGAATCCTGGCCATGACCCAAACACACGGCATGTAATTTATGGATTGGTACGTTCTGTTCACGTAGTTTTACTCTCACTGACTTGCTACCCCAGGATGCGGACCTAATCATGTTATCGTTAGCAACGCATGAACCGCACTTCCGGGTTCTGCGTGAAGACGTCTTTGCACAATCCGGTAGCGCCACTGCGTGCCGCATATGTGGTCAGGAAGGGCACTACGCAGCACAGTGTACCGGAACCAAGCCTGAAGTCACTAAGCCTCCTTTGGAGAAGAAACCCTTCATTTTCCTTGACGTCGCCATCCTTCGCGAGTACCTAGAAGCAGAGCTGAATATTGCTAACGCCCCATTCCCCTTCAACCTTGAACGAGCGATCGATGATTGGGTGTTTATGATTTTCTTCGTCGGTAACGACTTTCTACCCCATCTCCCTTCTCTCGAGATTCGAGAGGGAGCCATTGACACCCTGCTCAGAATCTGGCGCGATGAGTTGCCGAGGATGGGAGGCTATTTGACAGATCATGGTCGAGTGGAACTCTCCAGAGCAGACATAGTGCTTCAGGGCCTCGCGAAGCGGGAGGATGAGATCTTCCGGCGTAGGCGTGAATGTATGTCATAACGCGATTTGCCCAGGATGTTTGCTGATTGTTGTCTCCCGTTTCAGCTGAGGAACGCCAAGAACAGAATGCCAAGCGCCGTAAGCTCGACCAGGATATGAGATCAATGGATGTAAAGCCTTCAGCTTCATTGAATCTAACTGCTTCTCCAAGTGCACCTACTGCGACGACCTTTACTACCCCACATCCACTTCCCCCGCGTCCCACAAGTGACTTTGCAGCGAAGGCAGATAGCATTGGCTTGGGTGGCCCAAAGACCGCCGAGACGGCTCTACATGCACCGATGGCAGCTCAGGCTTTGGCCGGTTCGAATCGCGATGTCGTCGCGAATCGACGTGCCATTCGGATGGCTAATATGAGTGCTGCTGAAATGCTGAAGGCCGAGCTGGCTGGTCTTACCCCATTGAAACCTAGTGCCTCCAAACTTTCGCAGTCCGCTTCGTCTGCTCCTGCACGTAGCACACCCTCCGCCTCTACCACGACTCAAGAGACCTCTGCTTTCATCAATCATGATGATAATGAAGTCCCTGGCTTGGGCGGCTCCCATGATTCTGTGATGACTACGACTGAGAACGACGTCGACGCCAGCGGCGAACCGGATACAGAAGTTGCTCCGGAAGCTCTCATGATTGATCCTGAGGAAATGCTTGATGAATCTCCGAAGGGTGTCAAACGCACCATTGATAAGGTCGAGGCAGAGGAAGGTGACGATGACTTGGGTAGTGATGACGAAGACGCACCGAGTGCAACGGCTCTGGACTATAAAGTGAATCCTGATGGCACTGTCGACCAGGAAGACATCGTGAAGTACGTAGACGTGACAGTATCACTTCGCCAGGCTGACCATGTGCCACAGACTTTGGGAGCCAGGATACAAGGAGCGTTATTATCGTCAGAAGTTCGGCGTTGAGTATGGGGACATCGAGTTTAGGAAAGAGTGAGCATTGGAATTCTGCGGTCTTGAGATCACGTCTGACGGATTTATCCAGGATCACCAAGCATTATATGGAAGGTATGGCTTGGGTTCTGCAGTACTATTACCAGGGAGTGAGCGACGCATACCTTGTAACCAGAATATTTACTGACCTCATCTTGGAAAGACGCCGTCCTGGCATTGGTACTATCCATATCATTTTGCACCCTTCGCTGCCGACTTCGTCGACGTAAGGAACATGGACATCAAGTTTGATATGGGGGGGCCGTCCGAGCCATTCCAGCAACTCATGAGCGTTTTCCCAGCGTCGAGGTATGTCTCTGTTTTCTGCGATGCTGGCTCTATGTAACATCCATTTAGTCGACAACATATACCGGAAGTATTCCACAAGTTGATGACTGAGGAAACGTCCCCAATTATCGACTTTTATCCGAGCTCGTTCCGGATCGACATGAACGGGAAGCGGATGGCCTGGCAGGGTGTTGCCTTGTTGCCCTTCATCGATACGAGGCGATTGTTGGACGCGATGGCGCCTTTTTATGGGGGTCTCACCGACGCGGAGAAGAAACGCAATAAACACGGCAACCACTTCACGTTTGTATCGGAGGAGCATTCGTTATATACTACGCTCGAGGCGTTGTATGGCAAGCGTAAGAAGGATGAGGTGCGTCGGCGTATCGTAAGATCTCTCATAGGTAGCTAACAATTGATGCAACAGCCTATGCCAATCAACGTTAAGCTCAGCCACGGTATCAGCGGCAGCTTGCTTCCCAACCCCGACTGCATACCAGGAGCGAACTACGACTGCCCGTTGCCAACCCAGGACCTCCCCGACATTAAAGGCGACCGTTCGCTATCCGCCTTGTACCTCTTCCCGACACAGCTGATACCACACCGTTCCGTCCTTCTGCCTGGTGTTCAGAGGACACGTCCTGTGCTGACGCAGGCAGATCGGGAGAGCGCTAGGAGGGGTGGTCGTGGTCGCGGTCGTGGTGGAGATTACGGCGGGTCATCGCGCGGTGCTCCATACGGAGGTCCTCAGTCATACGCGACGAACTCGTACGGTAACGGTCGTGATCACGGAGGCCGCGGAGGGTATGATCGCTTCAACGGCCCGCCGCATCAACAATCGTACCAACCTCATCACCACAATTCGTATGCTCAGGCGCCATATTCGAATAACCAGTCACACCCGCCATACCAGTCTTCGCAGTCCCAATATGGATCACGCGGGGCTCCTCGTGGACGAGGGGCGCCAAGGGGCAGAGGATATGACTCTGGTGGCTACAGCGGGTCCCATTCCAACGGCGCAGGAGGATATGGCGGCGCCAATGGTAGAGGCGGCTATGGTGGAGGTTACGGGGGCTATAATGGTAACCCGTCAAATGGAGGTAATGGGGGATACGGCGGTCCCAATGGTTATAACGGGCCCCCTCAGCCCGCATACGGCAACTACAGCGGTGGGTATGGGTCGAATTCCTATGCTAATCCACGCGGCGGCGCATACAACGCCAGAGGGCGTGCGCGAGGTGGTCGACCATACTAATCCGGCTGACGCATTCTCATGTCTGTACATCATCATGGACGTTGCATTCATCACAACGTATGTACATTATATAACTATACTTTGCGGTCGTCTTTCGGGTAGTCTCGCTTGTAAACCTAAGATGTTCCATTGCAATATCACATAGCAGTACATACAGACATGTTGATTATACAGGCGCATGAACGAACGAAAATGTACAGCACGGCAGAATGTTCCCTTCTTACAAGCCACCCTCCCGCGGAGAAATACACGCGAGATAGAGCGCGTACTTGCGTTCCAGCTCCCTCAGCTTCGCCTTCCTCTTCTTCTCTTTCTTGCGCATCTTCTTCTCCGCCTTGCGTTCACGGCGCAGGCGCCTGGCCTCACGGAGCTCGGCCATTTGACCCTCTACTTGACGTCCATAGACGCCGCCGTAAGCACCGTACCGAGGACGGTCGTCCAGATCATCGTCATCGTCATCGTCGGAGTCATCAGAATCCGAGTCTGAGCCGGATGAAATAGCATCGTAAGTGTCGAAGCCAGGCAGATGGAGGTCCACCATCCCAACAGAGCGACCGGAGCGGCGCTCGCGGCCTTTGTAGAGCACAAGCTCGACGCCGCGCTTGCTGAAGAACGAGGTGTTCCAGAGGTCGATGAGGTCGGCGGTCAACGTCGTGCGCTTGGGCGGGCGGCCGTCTGCCGCGTACTCGGGGACGGGCATGCGCCCGGACCAGGCCATCGCTACGTCCTGCACGATGCGTCAGACATGCCTTGTAGCAAAATAAGGAGGAAGTGCATACATTCATGAAGCGGATCCAGTCCTCGTGGTAGACGTCGTGCGGGACGAGGACCAGCGGCATGCGCGGGATGAGCTCGAGGAAGTCGTCCATGTCCTGGATCTTCATCATCTCGAAGTGGGTGTACGGCTGCGCCAGGTTCGGGGGACGAGCGAAGCCTTCCGGTGCAGAGAGCATCGGCGTGTGCGGCTGCTCTCCTGGGCCCAGCGGCATGCGCGGGGACGCCGCGCCAGGCATACCTGGCTGGCCATAGCCGCCTGCCGCCCCATAGCCGCCAGACGGTCCATAGGCAGACGTGCTATTCCCGTACCCACCTGCAGAAGGAGCATACGGAGACATGCCCGGCGAGGGACTGGGTGCGCGAGAAAGGGGACGACGCATGGGCGGTTGGTTGTCCATGGGGGGATAGATCCCGCCGGGCCTAGGCGATGCGGCGCGCTGCATGCCACCTGGTGCGTAAGGAGACCCCGGGCGAGGACCAGGGCCAGGTTGGTACGGGGAGGGGGCGCGCGCCATGCCGCCAACCTGATATGGAGACGAGGGACGCGGCGGGACGACGCCTCCGGTTTGGTAGGGCGACGGGGGGCGCTGCAGACCTCCGGGGAGGTACGGCGAGGGGGGGCGCGGGACTGCGATACTCTCTCCAGGACGCGGGGACGGCGGGTATGCGCCTGGCCTCGAGTACTGGCCGCCGGCACCAGCGCCGTATGCCGGTGAGGTGTACGTGGATGGCGGCGTAGTCGTGTATGCGCCAGGGGCAGTACCCGGATACGCTCCCGGAGGCCCGGGGTATGCGGGACCTCCGGGCGCGGGCTGGTACCCCGCGGGTCGGTCGCCGTAGTACGACCCGCGGCGGGACGTGCTGTTCCTGCGCTCGCGCTCGTACTCGCGCTCACGGCCGCGGTCGACCTCGAGGTCTGCAAAGCGCCGCTCAAGGTCGGCGGTGGGTGCGGTGCTGTAGCGGCGGTCCGGCTCGTAGGGCGGGTACGCACCGCCATTGTAGCTGGGCCTGCGCTCGCGGCGTTCGCGCTCGCCACGGGCGTCCCTGTCGCGCGCCTTGCGGAGCTCCTTGTCTTCGCGCTCGCGGCGCTCCTTCTTTCGTCGTCTCTCTTCGTCGCGCTGCCTGCAGAAAATACATGTGTAAGCAGGGACCGTAGTATGGAAGGGCGTGCTCACCAGTCTCTCATAGCACCTCCATCTGGCTGCCCCCTGTTGAAGGACGCCAAGAAATCCTGTGGGGAGCTATCATCGGTACGAGAAAGCAGCGCGCGATGGTGATCGAGCAGTACCGCGTTAGCAGGAGTAGCTCCAGAAGGCACAACTTGCGTAGCTTCGGCAGGGACCCATTGGATGCCACTCACGACACCTTGAGCGGTCTGGTAGCTGCGTGTCCACTCAGTCGCTGAATTCCTCAGAAGTGCGGAAGTATGTAATCACCTTGCGGGAACGGCTCTACATGAGATCACGATCAGCACTTGCTATCAACCTGCAACGCGGCCGAAACGATCGCGAGCAGCTGCGATCGGTACGCACCTGAAGAGGTGGTAGATGGTCTGCCCACTGGCATCAACGCCCGTCGTATATGTATACGATCCTGGCAGGATCTGCTGCTGCTGAGGCTGTGGGCTGGCTGGAGCAGCGAACTGCTGGGGCGGTATAATGGGCGATGTGCCTCCCGGGTACGTGATGCCGCCGTACGACATTGCGGCTCGCCCACCGTCGTCTGGCAAAATGACACTGGGTCTGCGGCACTGTTAGTGGGTCTGTCCTGGCAGACCGTGGTATTGGTACAAGAAAGGGGGAGCTGATGGGAGATAGTTATCTACACAGGCTATTTCTCATCGACGTCCGGCGCCATCTCCATGCATCGTGTATACGGCAAGATCCAGTGGCCCTGATCAGTATTGCAGCGTGCACTGCCTAGTAGTATGCGGTGGCTACATTCGGCGAGACGCCGTTACGTGACAATGAGCACACGGAAGGCTGCGGGTGCCCTGTGAGACAAAACGGAATGCATTGCTCGATGCAGCATGAAGTCCATGATCCACGGAAGCCTGAAAGATAATTAGTAGACTACATATACACGACAAACCGCTCATGAAAACCGCCACCACAGAATGATAATGAGGATGAAGACTACCGCCCCTAATGGCGCATACTGTCGCAGCATGGCCTGGACGTTGATGTTTCGTGCGGCTTTTCGGTACTTCTCTGATTCTGATCTCAGAGACGTGGAGAGATGTGACATTCCTAGATACCAAAGACATAAGTATCACAAATGCCTCCGCAGAGCCGGTTCACTTACTGTCCAACGAGTCTCCTCGCCACAGCAACTCCTCCATGTTCTTCGTCATGATACGTGTGACGTCGTGTAGCTCGTCATTGAGCTTGTCGAGGCCTGAACTGCCTGCCGCACTTGCTGTCCGCGTGTCTTGGTATAGTCTGGCCGTCTTGCTCATGAATGTGTCTAACCATGGCGGAGCGAGCTGTTAAGAATCGCAAAGATAGAAGCTGTGAGACGTCCGCACCGAAACCCACAAACGCATATGGCTTCCGCACGGCCTCCACTTTCGCGCCGTACGATGTTGCAAACTCCTTGGACAACTCATCCAGATAGGAGAAGGCAAGTTTTCTTGGATACGACTTGTCTGCAATGACAAGATAGACGACGTTATCCGCTATAAGGTAGCTAAACGCAAGCTCATAAGTCGACGCGTTCGATGCCATGGCGATTGCCCGGGACGCACTGTAGTGTGTATTGACCACTCTCAATCGAACAGCGTGGCTCCGCGTTTGGTGTAATTCTTCGGAACACGAGCTTCGCCTGTTGTTTGTGTTCTTGCAGCGCTTGTTCTGTCTATACATCATGAGTGCCTTGGGATAGGCAAATGACGCAACGACCTTGCGTACTTGCTCATCGTCAACGCTTGCAGCAAGGGGCAGAGCATCAAATGCTCGTACAATCAACGTTGACCGGACCATTTTAGAAAGCAGAAACAACGGTTTCAAGTGGAGAGAGACGTCGAAAGTATGATGAGCTACTCGCTGTGAGCACTGGGCGCTTGACTAGATACGTGTAACCGCATGAAGCCACGTGATGCACCCTCATCGCGATCCTGCCGCGATCTCCGGACTCCGGACATTGCACGGATATGCTACCTCTTGATTGGTCAGCATACAATGTCCGGAGGAAAAGAAAGGGATTGAGCCATCCCCCGGAGCGGAGATCCAACCATCTCAGGATACCTCGGGCGCCCGATGGTTCGATAATTACTTTCCTTTGGGACGAATCCACAGAGATTGAACCGGGGGCGGAGATCCAACCATCCCGGGATACCTCGGGCGCCCGAGGTATCTCCCGAGGGTCCCAAAAGAAGACAACCTAAGTGTCATCGAAAACGCTCTCCCTGCCGGGCGGTGTTCGGAGCACGTCAGGGCTCCGGACAACGGGTCTTGCCCGCACTGGCCCTGGGGATGGCGCAGTCGCCCTGGTCAGTAGTCTGTATTTCATCATACATTCCCACCGCACTCCTGTCGTCTCTTTTCTCTCAAACACCACCATGTCGACCTCAGGCCTCTTCGACATAAAGAAGCAGGCGAGTGCAGCTCGAGCAAGGCCCAAGGACAGCGACCCCTAACATCCATTTCAGCTGACCTTCTATGGCGCCTACCACTCTAATCCCATAAACATCACTATTCACGAAGTATGTGTGCCGATACTCTTATGGTATGTCGTTGTCCAGATACATACTCATAGCTGAGGCCTTACTGACACTGACACGCAATACTGCGCAGGACGTTTCAGGTTATGGCATCTGTCCTCCCCGTTCCGGCGTTCATCCCGGCTGTTCACGTCGCGATTAATCAATGGTTTACGTTCGATCTGAACGTACCGGCATTGCATGCCCTCTTGTACATCATCTATTACTTTGCCCTCGAGCCTACCGCAGCCGTGAGTCCCAACCTCGTCAGACTCGCTGTTTGATCTCACCCACTCCCTGAGCAGGCCCTGTACGTTCCTCAGCTGGCATTGTCGCTCCTTACTGCGACCGCCTTCTCGTACACCCCTGATGCGATCAAATATGCCACCGCACTGCATATTGGCTCCTGGATTGCTCAGTTCGTTGGGCACTACGGTCCCGAGGGTCGCTCTCCGGCTCTCCTCGACAACATCGTCGGCGGTATGCGGCATTTAAGAGTTTCATGTGCACATAACTATACTAATAGTGTGCGAATGCTGCAGCTGTGGTCCTCGCCCCTTTCTTCGTCCATCTCGAGATCCTGTTTGCGTTAGGCTATAAGCCCGAGCTACACAGAGAGCTCAAGAACAGCATCGGCACAGAGATCCTGAAAATCAAAAGAGCAAAGAAGGCATCCAAACGCGAGGATGAGTAGTAACAGCACGATGCACACCTTCATGGCAATATTCTTCAAGGCTGTACCAGCTAGTCGCTTTGCGAGGACTGCCTTGATGCCATGGTCTCATCCAACTCTGTAGTACCGCTCAACACGCTTTGTCTCAAACTGAGATTTTCGAATTTACGCCTACACCTAGCATCCATATCGTACTGCTTTCCTATCGTCTGTCGTCTGTAACATCTATCATTTCATTTGGTTCTGTGGCGACTTTTGTACATCAGATTTGCACGCTGCTTAATTGCAATGTACTATTTAAACCAGACTAGAGGGTGCCGGCAAGATCTGCTCTCCGAGGGGTGTCACGTAGCATGAACTGAGACCACCATCGACCTTAAAGTCCGTGCCCTGTAAATCCCGATGAAGTCAGCCGCTCGAACTTCAAGTGACGAATACATACGGTCACGTAGCTGCTCTCGTCGCTTGCCACTATGAAAGAAGTGCATCAGAGGCTTCATACACTGTGATAGTGTTGCAAGGCACGTACAGAAGAGTGCGCCCCTGGCAACTTCGACGGCTTCGCCGAAGCGCCCCATGGGCAGGTGGACCATTCTGCGGTCTTTCTTCTCTTGCGTGTTGAGGAAATCCATCAAGAGGGCTAATGAAAGGGACGGTGGGTAAACATTTAGGCCTCTGCTGATCGTTTCCATGGGTGACAATCCAACGTACGCGTCTTGAGAGGCCCTCTGTAGGTGCGATCAGAGAATATACGAAGTGCAGAGCGAGGGAGACTTACGGGCAGATAGAGTTGATCCGGATGCCCTCGCGAGCGTGTACCATAGCCAGCTCGCGTGTCATGGCGAGGACGGCGCCCTGCAATAGCATGATTCGTCAACAATAATTGTGATCTGGGGACCTCACGGTGCCCACCTTCGACGCAGTATCTGTACATAACGAGCATTAGCCGAGATCGTAACATACGAGATCTGGCACGGGTACATACAAGCAAGTTGGGGCGTCGCCGCGCCCAGGAGGGCCACGAAACTCGCAGTGTTAATAATGCTGCCGCCAGTGTGGAGCCCCTTGCTCTGGTCCGTGGGGTTGTTACGCATTGCGAGGATCGCGTACTTGCAGCCCCACCAGACGCCCTTGACGTTGATATTCATGGTCAGATCCCATATCCGCTCCTCCGTGTTGAGGGCATGGTCGTCCTCCGGGTGCATGATCCCTGAATGTCGATTATGAATGGAAGCACAAAAGGCCCACGGCACATACCCGCATTGTTAAACTGAATCGCACACAGCGCCCACTATGATTAGATGTCCTGATGTCAATGCGCCTATCAAGAACCTACCATGATATCGAGGCGACCGAAGGCCTTGACGGCCTCGTCAACCATGTTCTTAACGCTATCCTCCTTGCTGACATCCGCCTGGATGGGAACGGACTTGACATTAGGAAATCTCTCGGAAATGAGTTTGTGAGTCTTCTGCACGGCCTGGCCATTGATGTCAACGAGCGCGACGTGCGCACCCTCTTGTGCAAAGAGAATGGAGGATTCGAGGCCAATCCCGCTATAATCCAGATTGTGAGCTACGTGTCGTGTAGCGTCACTGTCAGTATGCCTACGATCCCGCGCCAGTGATAAGGGCGACCTGAGAGTGAGTGGGTCTTCATCTTCAAAGAAGGGTCGGCGTGCAGTTAGCCTAGCGCACCTTGTTTTGTAGACGACCAGGCATGTTCCCTTGATGTACTTTCTGTAATGCGAAATACACTGATGTTGATGAGCAGTAAGGGACTCTTGTGACTCGTGTCCGACGCGGCTTGGCCTGTAAGTCTATGATCGGTTATCTCGACGCGATCGCTTCGCGGTCACGTGTATCGCGTTCTAGAGGCTGCCCGGCGTCTGCCGACTTCAGTTATCTCCCAGAATGCAGCTGTGTCTTCAACATGTCTATTAGGGCTATGTTTTCCCATGCTGCGTGGAGGAATATCGTTAGCGTTAATTTGACCGCTGGTAACACGATCTGAGCGGACATGAGAGACGCCTTTGTCGAGTCAATGTACCTCTGCGCGGCGCCCTAACCTTCTTGGGCAGACGAAGATCATCATTACAAGCGCCTTACTACATTCCAAGATCCCATAGCGAACTTTGCATCTCCCTCGGATCTCCGCGGACTCGGGATGATACGTTTATGTCAGCAGACTCCGGAGAGTGGGTTATACTGCAACAGGCATCCTCGGCACATGTGGGCACCGCCGAGGGTGTGGAATCGCTGGAAGTTGAGGGCCATGTCCATCATTTCGTCGCTGCAAACATTTGTAGGTTCCTTATTTTATGATATGAAGGCCCATCTCACGTCCTACATTCCACACACTATGCAAAGAAAGTCATCAAGGCATATGCAAATCAATGGCAATGCTAATCAATGCACAGTGGATACAATTCAATTCTCAGTCTGTCCAGCTGTCGGCATGATTGCTGTACTTCGGGCAGATCCTCAGCCGTTCCTCGGGTAATTTAGCGCACGTCTACCTATATAGTGGCCCTCTGTTCACACTGAGGTACTCAATCTGACCTATCTGAACTTCTGCTCATGTCGAGACTCTTTCTTGTTCTGGATACAGGGGCCGCCATTTTGCTAGTGGCGCTGCTGTTTGTGGTCTACCGAGGTAGACAATCGGCCCGAGGACCTCTACCCCCAGGTCCGCGGGGATGGCCGTTGATGGGTAATGTGTTCGATATGCCTGCCACCAATGAGTGGAACACCTTCATGTCTTGGGGTGAGAAATGGGGTCAGTGTTATCGTTCTCACGTTGCCGTATTTCCTCTTGTAACATATCACCCAGGTGATATTGTCTCCGTAACATTATTCGGGCAACACATCGTCATTCTCAATTCGATTCAGCACGCCTATGATATGTTTGAGAAGAAGAGCAATGTTTATTCGGATCGTCCGGCCATCACGATGGCAGGAGAAATGGTTGGTTGGGATAGGACCCTGGTTCTTCTGCGTTACGGCACACGCTTTCGCGAAACACGCAAGCTGTTCTCTCAGTTGATCGGTACCCGAAGCCAGACTGAACGATTCTCTCTGCACCTCGAACATGAGGTGCATCGATTTTTGCGTTGTATCCTTCGTGAACCTACCTCGGTCCTCAAGGAAATTCGGAAGTAAGTGAACGCCCAGCACCACTCTCCTCTATAGATACTTGTTCACTCATGAGCTTATTTCTGTCCCTAGAACAACGGGCGCAGTGATTCTCAAGATGGCATATGGATACGAGGTTCAAGAAGGTGACGACCCTCTCGTCGACCTGGTCGATCGGGCAGTCGATGAATTCTCCATTTCGACACGTCCCGGCGCGTTTTTGGTCGACACGTTCCCCATCTGTGAGTCCATGATATCATTATAACTGCAAGTTGTACTTGAATTGTTGTTCTCAGTGCGACACGTCCCGGCTTGGATGCCCGGAGCTAGCTGGAAGAAAAAGGCCAAAGTCTGGGCTGACGACCTCGAAATGACATGCAACGTGCCGTATGCATTCACTCAACAGCAAATGGTACCATTAGGTGTAGCACGCCCATCTGAGAATATTCTGACCCCCGCTTCACAGTCGGCTGGGACTGCCATTCCTAGCTTCACGTCCACCCATCTGGAATCAAACCCGGTCCCGGAGAAAGAGATCGTGATAAAAAACGCGGCATTCTCATTGTACAGCGGTATTCTCAAAGTTGCCTATATTCCCATTTGGTGTATCTAAAACTATCTCTTTTGCTCAGCTGGCGCGGATACGGTACGTGATTCATCGCTCACAATGGTGTGATCCTTACGCGGTCTGAATAGACAGTTTCAGCAATATCCACGTTTTTCCTGGCTATGACATGCTATCCGGAGGCACAGCGGAAGGCCCAAGCAGAAATTGATGCTGTCATTGGCAACGATAGATTGCCTACTCTCGCGGATCGTGACAAACTGCCTTTTGTTACTGCTCTTTGTTGTGAAGTTCTCCGATGGCAACCTGTCGCCCCGTTAGGTACATTGCGGTGAATTTCACAGTGTCCTTAGACTTCCATTGTGATCATCATTATATAGGAGTACCTCATTGTCCGGTAGCGGATGACTTTCATGCAGGCTTCCTTATCCCGAAAGGCACTATAGTATTCCCTAACATCTGGTATGTTATTTCTGCCATTCTTCCTGAACAGCATTCTGATAGTATTGCATGTTTTCGATTGTATGCATGCTCATAGGAAATTTCTGCACGACCCAGACACTTATGCAAATCCGTTCGATTTCGAGCCGGAGAGGTTCATAGCATCACCCGGGAAGACGGCAGAGAAAGATCCGCGTCAGATCGTATTCGGTTTTGGAAGGCGGTGAGTAGCCAGCTCCTCTTGCTTGTCTGTGTGCTTACGCGGAGTCCACAGCATATGTCCAGGTGTGTGATGCCATCTTGCTGCACGGCAACTCACTAATGGCTCTGGTAGGGATGTACCTCGCTGATGCATCCTTGTTTATCTCTTGCGCGATGTCTTTGGCTGTCTTTGACATCTCGAAGGTGGTGCGCGATGGAAAGGTGATAGAGCCCGTGATCGACTACACGAGTGGGACAATCAGGTCTGGTGCCTTGTTGTTTAGACTCGATGGCCACTGCTCACATATATGATAGTCATCCACGCCCTTTCGAGTTCTCGATAAAACCTAGATCAGCAAATGCTGAGGCGTTGATCACGGCGATGCACGAAACGAGGGAGAGGTGACCGCCGAGTGTTGAAACTGATACGCCGCAGGCTGTTTAAAGGGTTGCACAACGTCGTGGACATTTTTGTACACTGTCGCCCTGTGAGGGCAGTTTATGCGGGTGCACATAATAAACATCAATCGTCGGCGCAAACCTTCTATTCTGATCTGCCATTCGAATATCTGTACTTCGTGTCCTAGTTTCCTTGTTTTCTAATATTGAACGCCACATGTCGGTGAGTGGCGCCTCGATATATTCATCGGGCTTCATTCATTCTCGGACCTCCGATGAACTCTACAGGCAACACTGTGTGATTATGGTATCCCTATCCGCACGGGAAGCGACAATCCTGTTCCACTTTGTGCCGAGACACATGAACAAGAAGTCAGCGAGCACTCCCATTGGACAGCCAGATACGACTTGCAACTCTCTTAGTCACCACCTTATCTCCGACACGCGCCTCACGAAGGTTTGACACAGTCTCATCTTCGACACGCGCCTCAGTGAGGGCATATATCATCTTCTTCGACAGCAAGACATAAGTATTCCAGCGAGCATGCTGAGCTCACATTTATTTCTCATTAGCATCGCGGCGCTGACATTGCTAATACTTCTCGGCCGTGCGTTGGCATATGGTCGGAGTAAACGCCTTCCACCTGGTCCGCCAGGATGGCCGATCGTCGGGAACATCCTAGATATGCCAGTTGTATACCCATGGAAGACCTTCACTGCGTGGGGTGAGCAATGGGGTGAGCAGTAGTTGATATTGTCCGCTAAGATGTGACCTCATGTATCCGATGCGGTGTTTAGGAGATATAATATATATCAAGCTTTTTGGACAGTCGATGCTCATACTGAACAACTCTGGCGTTGCATCCGAGCTTTTGGACAAACGTAGCAACCTCTACTCAGATCGCCCGCACATGACAATGTCGGGAGAATTGATGGGTTGGAAGCGGACTGCCGGTTTTCAATCCCTCGGACCAAGACTCCGGGGGATGCGTCGCCTGATGTCGACTGCAATTGGTAGTTATGCACACATACGCGATCTCTCACATCATATCGAAGACGAGGTTCAATATTTTTTGGCCCGCCTACTGCAACATCCTGAATCGCTGACACAGCAAATCCGAAGGTAAGTAGATAGCTGGGCTTCTTGTAACCGAGTTGAGAATGATTATTGAACATCGCGACAGAACTACCGGTTCCATTATTCTGAAGATCGCATATGGCTATCAGGTAGAAGCCGATGATGACAAGTTACTCGGCACTGTTGAGCGAGCAATGGAAGAATTGTCTATGGGCCTCATACCTGGGGCATTTCTTGTGGACTCATTCCCTTTATGTGCGTGCTCTTAGATATGTTGAATAACGATTTGGCTGATTGTCTTCCGATTAAAGTACGGTTTTGGCCAAGCTGGCTACCAGGGGCTGGGTGGAAAAGAAAGGCCCGCATGTGGGCAGCTGATCTGAAATTAATGTGCGATGCACCTTTCGAATTTACCAAACGCATTATGGTGAGGTAACCTGAATCTGCACCGGTGTACATTGGTTCATTGACGCTTACCTGCAGTCTACTGGAACTGTTACCTCAAGCTTCACGTCGACACTGCTGGAAGCGAAACCTGACTCCCACGGAGAGCTGTTGATAAAGGACGCAGCGGCTTCTCTCTATGGTGGTGAGTCTTTGCGGTTGTGGCCTGCTGACATGCCCTAATCCTTGAGGAAACTCGTGCAAAACAGCTGGTGTCGATACCGTGCGTGCCGTTTATTATATAGACTATTACGCATACCAAACTTTGTACACCCACTAGACCCACTCTTCGGTGTACACATTCTTCCTCGCGATGACCTGCTTCCCAGAAGTCCAAAGGAAAGCTCAAAGGGAGCTCGATTCCGTGGTCGGTCGTAACAGACTGCCTGTCCTTGCAGACAGGGATCATCTGCCATACATTCATGCATTGTGCCTGGAGGTCTTGCGATGGCAGTCGGCGGTACCACTGGGTGAGCATTACCGTGTGGTCCACCACGCACCGGTATTAATACGCTTTTGTAGGACTACCTCGTCGCCTGAACAGGGACGACGTGTACGCCGGGTATTTCATACCTAAGGGTACTGTCATAATTCCCAACATCTGGTGAGGTCATCTTGTTTCAGTATTCAACCGGGTACTTGTCCTCATTTGTGTTGTTAGGAAATTCCTGCATGACTCTAGTACCTATCCAGAACCGTTTCACTTCAATCCGGACAGATTCATCGCTGAAGGAGATAGACCAGCAGAGCCAGACCCACGTCAATACGTATTTGGGTACGGCAGACGGTGCGTTTGTCTCAAAATTGAGCTCCTGCATGTTGTGACCTCTACTATGCTAGTGTTTGCCCGGGTTTGTGAACAATTTCGATTGCAGTGTCGCTTCGATAATTATGTGGCGACTGTCATTACAGGTATGCGACTCGCTGAGGCGACCTTATTCCTGTTCTGTAGCAGGTCATTGGCAACTCTGAACATCGCAAAAGTCAAGAGGGGCAATACTGTCATAGATCCTATCATCAATTATACGCCAGGAGCCATCAGGCAAGTGATCTGAAGGTTTCCAGATGCCAAGGGAGTTAACTTCAGATATTAACAGCCATGCATGCCCGTTTGAATGTGCAATTACTCCGAGATCAGCAAATTCTGAAGCCTTGGCTTGATCGCGCTCATTTGATATATTGGTGCACTTATGAATATATTGGAATTAAGCAGGGCTAGCTTCGCAGTAGATAACCATTTTCCTGGTCTAATGCATTATTTGTGCATATGCGTGGGTATTAACACGTCAGACTCAAGCGCGCCGCCTAGAGAAGTTTGCGATGCGAATGCAATGGCATCCGCACCCTGAGGGACACAGGTCGTCCTGCCGAGCATCCCGGCAAGCCACATGAGCGCTATGCATGCACGCTAAGCATGCGTATGAAAGCCCTGTGTGGGCTCAGTGTTACATCACATCACATTTAGGTTCATGGATAAAGTACTGACCATTGACCGGTAAACGACACACTGAGCATTGTGGGGAGTTCATTCGACCGATACACTTGGGACAATCTCCTATTTCCGAGGAAGCCTGCGCTGTTCCATGAGGACAGACATGGACGTAGCCTAGAACGCCTGGTGTGAGTCGAGGCATCAGAGAGGATAGGATTGAATGAATCTACCCAGGCGATCCCGATAGAGTTTGCTATTGATAATCGTGGCATCGAAGGATGCAGAATGGATCGCGGCCTCCACACTTTTCAGCAGATCAGCCCGCTTTTCCGGAAGTTTCCAGGACAATAACACGTCAGTATATGCAAGGATGTGACAGAGAAGTTGAGTGTGTATTAGTGAGTGCAACGTCGTCCTATCGCAGATTCAGCAAATCGTAAGAGATTGTAGTACCAGTGGGGAGACTAACATAGCAGGGGAGTCATCTTCCAAGGGGAGACTAACAGCAACTCGTCTTTTCTCCGCGGCTGACGAGCGAGCTACTACGACTTGAGAGAACGTCGGTCGTCGTGTGTGTCCGGCCGATAAGAACGTCACGGCCGATCCTACAGGAGCCACTACTGCAGCCTCCGACCAGGACTTTGCGACCGGAGGTGTCGGTTGCATTGACGGCTCTCGGCTGTTGGTTTGGGACAGTTGAGAACGCACACGCCCGATGCGAGTGCCCTCCGGAACCGGGATCGCCGCTCTGGATCTAGAACCTGTATCTTTAAATGAGCACAAGTATTGAGCAGCAGGCCGACATAGCATACTAGATACGAGTTGCCGCATACTGCCTGTATTGAAGAGGCTTGACCAAGACCCTTTAGAAGACGAAGGCGATGATAAAGGTGGCGCCGATGGCTGAAAAGTTGGAGAAGGCGAATCTCGAGACCAAATAGGGGATAACGATAAATTGCGACGCTCCAGGGATCTTCTGTAGTTTGGAGTACCAGTTCTGCCTTGGGTCTTAATATTATTCACTGGATGCGGACACATCAACGTTTGCTTCCTGCGACATTTAGCCTTTGATGCGAACTTGCCTGGAGTATATACATGTAATAACAGCACTGACAGCATGGCTAGCATTTGAATATCCTTTTGAGCCGACAGATCTGAGTAACTGTTGGCTTATCAGAAGGAGCTCAATTGAAGCAGTGATCATGACCCACAGGTTGTGGATGATTGTGATGGCAGGCACGTTACGCATAGTACTCCGTGACAACAGCTCTTGCGGACCTTGACCAACGACGCCGCTAAAAACAGCCTCCAGAAGCCTGAACACGCGTTCATGGTCGGCACGCCCTCTCTTCTTCGCTATCTGGGCGTTTATCCTGCAAAAGTTGGAGGGTATATTTACCGCCAAGGAATAGTCCCGAGCAGCCCCCACATCGATACCCACTAGGCCGGACGTATTTTTGATGTACACTGTGCTGCGCGTCGGGAGCAGCGAGTATTTTCCCTTGTCCTCAAACTGTCGGGAGTGCTCAGAGAGTCTTCTTGGCTTCTGCTGCGAGAATGTGAACAGATCTGCCACAATCCGGAGAACGTTATGAGCATCCTCCGCTTGTCGAGTCTCCACAGATTCGGCATCTCGGTCCTGTGCCGCATGGGCCAGTCGATGGACCGCATCGGACAGCACAAACGGAGAGCGCAATTGGCGTGAAGCAGCATCTGTACGTCGAGTTGCAACAGACGGCGATACAGAGATTTCCCGCATAATGTTCCGCACGATTCGAGGTGGTGCGCGGAAGAAACACACGAGTTCGCCTAGACGACCCACCATGTCAGCCAAGATACTCGCACAATCAGCAGGACAAGCTTCCAACCGTGCGGACCGAACACTCCCTGAGACGTGCGTGGCTCTGCCAGATTCTTGTCTCTTCGCACTGTTAAGGGCTTGGCGTCCTTGCGAGTACGGGCGATTGACGGTATATCTTCATCCGACGAAGACTCAGAATCCATTCCTGGATGCCTATTGATGCGTTCTTCATCGTCCCCGAATAAGAGAAAGCGTAAGCATTTTTCCAGACAAGGTCGGTCATTCTCTCGGATGGCGCGCAGCCGCCGAAGTATGAACGCTCGACTTTTCATTGAGATGAGCGAGTTTTTCTCCAAGTCCACGCTGGGAGTGCCGTATGGATGCTTGGCTTGAGGATAATCGCGGGGAAATGTGAAAGAAATTCGGATGAAGACTGAGGTTGAGTCGCCCCAGGGACCATGTAGACCGAAGGTGCACGTAGGTTTCTTGCTCCATTCCGCCTATGGTGCTAATGAGAACCTGCATTTCCAGAAGAACCAAATCACATACCCTCTCTAGCTTGACCTTGTAAGTAGCCAGCTTGTTGGTGACGAACGTAATTCTAATAGTGCGATTAATACGACCGTTCTCAAGACACAAGAGATGCGCTTACTCTTCTTGTAGCGATTGACCGACCTCTCCTTCTCTGTTCCCATCCTCACCCTTCGCTCCTACCGGGCTGTCCTTTTGTACATTGATTACTATGCGCGATCCAGACGAATCTGGTTGTGACGGCGGCCGCGACAACGAGCTGAAACGGGAGACCTCCCCACTCTCTGCCCCACTGCCTGGTCCGGAGCTCCCGTCCCTTTTCGTGCCAAATTTGACACTCGACAACCAGGCAGACGTGTTAATTTGTGCCGATCGCCCACCGAGGAGTCCCCGCGTCATGGTTCTGCCTTTCTCCTGCGTGATTGGAATGGGCTTGGACTGTGCGACCGACTTATCCTTGTCCAGGTCCTGGGACTGGGGGCGAGTAATATTCCGGTCCTGCCGCCCGGTGCTGAGTCTTGCCGCGGGTCGCGGCGGGAACGGAGCCCGGACCTCGGCCAGGATACCTCGATAACCGATAGGAGCAGAGAGTGCCGGTGGTAGGTCAGTGCCAACCGGAGGATTACTGAAGGAGACTTTCAGCTCTCTGCGGTGAGGCTCTGAAGCCGCTCGTGTGGGCGGAGCTTTGCCTGCTTTCTGGAGGGTCTTTAGGTTTTTGACATTCATATACTACATGGAAACTTGCCTGCATAACCTCCGTATCAACAGGCCAAAAGCGTAGCGTTTTGTCCTTCGACCAAGTGATAAGCTGGAAGCCGGAGCAGTCTGCGCGCAGTCAGAAATAGTTCGCCAAGCAACCTGTCGATTCCACCAACCATGTCCACCCCGCCGCCATACGAACTCTTTCACCACATCTTCGTGACCTTCGAACACTTCCACCGGATTGTCAGGGGTGTCATGGCTGTACATCTCTAGAGCAGTCTCTCCTCTTTGTGGAAGACTCAGTAGGCCCCGACCGAAAGGCAAGTCTCGAGCTCGCCATACAGGATACATAGTCGAGATGGTAAGCTTTGGACCTAGAGTCTGCGTGTCCCAGACTTTGATTGACTTGTCCAGAGAGCAGGTCACGATCTCGTCCCGCCTGTCATGCGCCCAATCGATCCCGTATATCTTCGCATTGTGAGCTTGTATACGCGAGATAGGCAAGGATCCTTTCTACACAAATGAGCCCACAAATTATGCTTTGTAAGGGTACCCAAAGGTCCACTTACTCTTCTATCCCACAGGAGTACTTCGTCTTGATGGGAGGACGCGAGCAGATGTCCATCTTGACGGTTCCACTTGACCTGCGTGCCACCACCTGGCGCTCGTTAAGCTGGGAGAATACTATATCACACTACAAAGAACATACTCACAGCCAAATGCACACAGACCTGATCGGCACCCATTTAGTGACACGTGCGGAACGGGCAGACGCATCCGCCACTTACCCATTACTGGCTTTTGAGATGCACGGAGGTCCCAAGCCCACAGCCATGAGTCGATACCTGTACTGACCACAGTGTCAGGCTCAGTAGTGTGCCAGTTAATGTCGGTGATGGCGCGGTAATGAGATCGTAAAACATGTTCAATAGAGGTTCTCCCGGTCAAGAAGAGGTTCCATATCAAACTGCTCAACCGTTAGTTTGATTCATTTCCCATCGTTCTGACGCACAGCTTTTCATTCGATGTCGAAACAATGTACTCTTTCCGAGAAGGATGCGGGTTCCATTGTACATCCGCGACATCCCAGGTGCCTCCTTGAGGGAGGAAGCTATGCAACGAGATCAGTCGCTTCGCAGACGAGTTGCGCAGGTAACGTACCGTGGCACATTGAGAGGAGCCTCAAGGTCAATGATAAAAAGGCCGTTGCGCCTTCATACATAAATGAGATGAAATGACGTATTGGGTCGGTCTGAACACGTACGTAGCTAGTACGACATCTCGGCTTGATGGGCTAATACTCATCTAATGAGGTAGTAGTAGATTCATGATGTCAGCCTTCGCAGTTCTTAAACATAAGTACATGGAATGGAGCGGCTTCCAGCGGTTCAAAAAACGTAGTTGAGGACGGAAAACGACATGCATTGGGGCCGAATTTCAGTGATCAGACCCACATTTCCTACTGCATCGCCCACGAGCGCTTTCATGTCAATCTCTAAACTCTGCTTGAGGTTACCATCTTCCTCAGGGGAGGATGGCTCGCGAATATCTGGGCTGAGTAGGTCGGACATAACGTTACATCGAGTGGTTCTAGTAAGACGTCGGTATTTGCACGGAAGCTCGGGTGCTGGTAAGTCAGCTGGGTGTCGTTGGATGATGCTCCTTCATGTAAGTATCTCAGAAATAACGAGAAATAATGTCCAGGTTGGACAACCTCTCAAGACGTCGGGCCCCAGGTGGTTAGGCTGATGTTCAGCAGAACGTATTCATGGCCATCATGCATACCGGCAAAACCCGCTATGATCGCGATCGAGATCTTAGTTGGGCTTACCGTCTTGTCCTCCCTTGCGACTCATCTCGACAGTGGCGGCTGTACAGGAGTGCTTTCTCCTCTAATCAGAGATTGTGGGCCGTCCATACCTGGTTGTATAACATCTTTCTATCCTCGGCGCTCTTGCGTCGCCATGCTGAAGTGCCGTTCAAGATGCAAACGGCCAGGGTGCGTTATTATCGCGGCAGCAAGCAGGCGAAGGCGCAGGCGTGGTTCTTTCGCTCTCATTAAGCCACCCTGTTTCCCGAACACCAAGGATGCGCGCACCATGTCCACAGCGTGAAGATCCTGCACAATGTCACCACCGGAATTCAATCTCACTGGCAAATGTATTCCTATATGTCATTTGGGCTTCCGAGGAGCGGCTTCCTTACTATGCCGCGCTCCGCTCAGGTACTTCACACGTGCAGGAGTCATGGCTCCTTGCGCAGCTCTTGCACGCAGATCGTGCATTCTTGTCATATCCGAAGACCGCCCCGGTCGACACATGCAAGTAGAAATCACTGACGTAGTCAATGAGGAAACACGATACACGTACTCGGTGTACAACTGATGTAGGGCTCCAGAAGGTCCAGGATATCAATAGAAGAGCCTGGCTGGTGACTCCTGTCGTCATGAGACAGGGTAGAGGGTCTGCTAACTCTACTCACCTGCGGACCAGCGCGCGAATATCGCAAGTCCAATCGTGTCGGTAGCAACCCCTATATTATCGATCGGTAGTCTCAGACGCAAAACTTCCCCTCTGGACGGCCTCGAGGTTGGGTCGTTTTCACGAGTGAAATGTGGTGTCTCAAGGGCCATGTCTTCGACCCTATAAGATGTACTCGCGCGGGGCCTAAGCACCCCGGGAAACCCGCAATCACCTCAGCTCTGATTCCAGCAAGCCCGCCATGGCGTACCCTGCGTACGAGGCATACCCTCAGCTTCACCGCTCCCTGTCCTATGGGCAGCAGTACGGCTACCCTCGTGGCGATTACGCCGCCTACGATCAACCGATGGCCGCGATAACCCCGGGCGTGTACGGAGAGGTACGCATGCTTGTTCCGACATTCCAGCCCTCAATTGACTCCAGTGTCAGACGTATCCCCAAACCACCTACCCTATTTATGCCCCACAACGCACAGCTAGTCAATACGGTCAGTGTCGGAAACCTCTTGCGTCGGGACACGATGCTGATACAGGTCATATGTAGCATACGATGACACGAATTATCGGGACTCGTACTTCCCTGAACACTATCAATATTCATCCTCCGCCTACGGGACACCTCACGCGACCCGCATGAACCGCCGCAGATCGTCGATGTCTCGTCGGCGCATGCATCCCGATGGCTATCGGCGCATGGGCAGCACGCTCATCAAGTTCAAGCGCAAGGGTGGTTTCCGCTCCGGAATCACCCTCGGCGAGGCCATGTCGAACGCCCACCTTTCTGGAAACGACTCGTACACGATCTACGATCTGAATGCTGACCACAGGGGAAAGATCGTTCTCAAGCTCCGGGTGAGTAGTTGGGCATCGCATATTGAGTCTCGAAAGTGACTCATCGGCGTGTTTAGTGGACGGGCTACACGTCGATGACGTACGAGTTGCCTGTGGACGGTTATGATGGCCGTGTCGAGCTGCAGACGCTGGCGAGGAGGGTAGCACGAGCATGCGTGCACTTCATTCAAGTGAGTTCCCACTCTCCAGACGTGACCAATACGAATCGAGATACTGATTTATATGCTCTAGACCAACATGGTTCCTGTATCCTGGGACCGCGTGATCTTGTATCACCTTGAAGAGATATCCGTCGGAACGTGGCAGCCTATTATTTCTTCTAGCTGAGCTTTTTCAAACGTCTGAGTGCGTGTTGCTGCCTGACATAGAAACAATGACTAAAAGCATGGGACCGAGAGCCGTTTGAAATTTCTACCTTTATTGTATACATGGTCTGGCGCAGATTTTATTACTCGTATGTAATTGTAGGATCAACTTTGGTTACGCATGCAAGTGTAATGTACACTGCCAAATGTCATGGTGTCGAGATGCACATGTAAGGAGAGTGCCCATCGCCACTCCTGCACGCATCCCCACGCACCGTCTCCTCGTGTCGAATAACAAATCAGCGATCTTCTCCGTCATAGTCGTCGCAAGCTACCTGCACCCTCTGTGACGACACACTTTCCCCTTGTTTCATTCAAATGAAGGCCTCGATGTTACGGTCAACTTGCCTGAGTTCTCAAAGCGTCCACACCGTCACTCGGCGATCACCGTTCCAAGTATCGATCAGATCTTAGTTCTCCGGACCCACAACTTCAGACCACCCACAACGACAACCTCTATAATGCCACCACATGAATGGCAGACAACGTTTACGATGCCATCGCCTGCGCAGCCATAGAGCTTTATACCTCTTTGCATCATAAATTGCCGGACGGAAAATACACGATCGTGGCCTCCTTTGTCCTTTCTCGTCGAAAAGCCCTCAAAGTCATCTCTCTTGCCACTGGTTCGAAATGCCTCCCAACCGAGAAATTCACAGAGGAGGGAGACGCGCTACATGACAGCCACGCAGAAGTTCTCGCTCGCAGGGGTGCCCAGCGCTGGTTTCTGGAAGAGATCCAGAGGATCAGTTCTGGTGAACACGACTCGCCTTGGGTCCGAAAGACAACGGATGATATGTTCGAGCTGTTGGATAACGTAGAAATAACTTTGTACATCTCTACTGTCCCATGTGAGCTTTCTGCTTCTTTCCCTGCTCTTATGTCCCAATTAATAGACTGATCAGGCGGTGATGCCTCGACTCGTTTTCTGGCCTCGTTTCAGGATACAGAGATGGCAGCTCTAAAGGACTCGACTAAATTTCCAGAGCTTTTGCCCAATGTCGCATCGAGAGGCAGAGACAACTACTCGCTTTATGGGGTCTTGCGCACCAAGCCCGGACGCGCAGACTCACCTCCTACTATATGCATGTCTTGCAGCGATAAAATTGCTCGGTGGAACGTCTTGGGTATACAAGGGGCCATCGGATCTCACTTCCTACGGCCGGCATATATTTCGACTGTCATTCTCGGCGAGGTCGAGGAGCACAGGCAAGATATGACCCTAGAAGAATGTCAAAGGGCATTCCATGGTCGTCTTGATGCGTTGGACTGTAAGCATTCACACCACATTCAACCTTCTTTTGTACGTCCCAAAATTTTTATCATCATGCGCCGCAGCAGGACAGCTTCCAAGTGGCTTCAGGATCAATCGCCCCACGATCCACTTCACTCGTATTCCGTTTCCGCATTCCCGCATAGTGCTGCAAGCGTCATCCTCCTGCAATGATTGTATGTCGCCTCTTGTGGGATCTGCATTTTTCTCAAACAGATGTCCTAGCTGTGTGCTGGATTGCGGATTCTCCGAAACACGAGGTATTGATCAATGGCTTGAGGCGCGGCATATCCCCCAAGCACCGTTGTAATCCCAAATTTAGGTATATATCCTGAAATCAGCTTTGTGTTGTTATGGGTTTCTAATCATGTGCTAGACCCCTGCTGTGTAAGGCCTCATTCTTGCAGTTATACCAACAGACAGCAGAGAAACTGGCGCCGCCAGCCCCACTGTGCGTTGGTCTTCAAAATCCGCGAACTCTCATTCACGGACGTTCTTAGAGCAAATTACTATGTAGCAAAGCAGTCTGCTAAGGTGTATCAGTTAGCAAAGAATGTCCTGCAGGGTTGTAGTAGCCCCTTCGCCGGATGGATCACTAGTGGAAAACGTTGGGAAGATTTCAATTGCTGAGACATCTCTGCCATGCTTGCGTCGGTCGTACTCCACGTTCAACCAATAGGACACTTAGCTGTGCGTGATGCGGGAAAGCCTGCATCACTGTTCCTCCCTTCTTGGCAGCAATATAACATTCATCCATCCGAGAAACTATCATAACAAGTCGTCTACATGTTTATCCCGGGTACAGGAGAGGCGGATGGTACAGTAAGGGTGGCATGGCAGGTCGTAAAAGCGCGGACATAAGATTAGGAGATAAATCGGATCAGAAGAGGGCATTCCGGACACCCATGTGTATGCGGATGAGTCTATAAGGCGGCAATACACATTCTCTACTGAGTGTGTCCGTTGGCTTTCGTAAGAGTGTCGAGGGGTAGATCCGTAGTGGATATCTCTGGAGACAAAGTCTTGGCTACGATATCAGGTGATCCAGCAACAGTGGACAGGTCGTCATCGCTCTGTGGGCCAAGGATGGGACTTGATCCCTGAGACCGAGATGTAGCATCCGCAAGTTCCTTGCGTAACGCTTCCAGCTCCTTCTCAAACCTGAACGAGAAGGAAACGTCAATGGAGCGAACGCCCAAAATCTGGATACATACTTTCGGCCAAAGACCTCAATATAGAACCCGCCGCCATTCCAGACACTGACGGCAAAAATGAAGATGAGGAATGTACCACTCCAGAATGAACTGTCGTAGAGGAGGAAGACGGCAGGCAGCTCTGTCAGGACAGTGTACGCTACGAGCAAGGAGCTTAGTGAGGAACCAGATAGACCAGGTAGCTGTAACCATACCAAACTGTCCTGCCATGAATGCAAGTTCCCGATATTGGCGTGGAACTCTAGCCAACGCACGGCCAATCACGCCTCGCCTGTCATTCAGCAGGAAGGTAAGAGAAGTTGTACGCTGTCCAGACTCAATCTTGGTCCGGCGATCGACGAGGACAAACTGCAAATATGAGTCAGGTCACGAGAACTCCCGCCCAGTGCAGAACGCCTCACCTTCCAGTAGAGTCCTTGCCATATCAAATCTGGCGCCTTCGATCAACGGCTCGATCACATGAGTATGTAAATCGCTCGTGCGTACAGATGATCCCGCTCAATAGCATCGCTCTCATAGGCTGAAGGTGCGCCAGTTCCAACAGGGCAGGGAAGCGGCGCTCCGCGTTGGGATAGAAGTGTCTATTATCAGATAAGATGACTATACGGAGGTCCCTAATAGGACAGAACACCCACCGAATGACACTGAACGTAAGCGGCGGATAGACGTGGATGAATAGCGAAGTGACCTTATCAAAGTCGTGGAAAACGAGACTGTTCCTCCATGTGATCACGGCGGAAGCAAGGGATCCATGTGATAAACAATAGCAGGCCACGAATAGGGCCGAGCTCGAGGGGAGAAACCAGATGTACACAAAATTGAGAATGTTGGCGTAATAGCACAAGTCGAACAAAAAGTAGTGCCATGCTCGCTTCTTGTACAAGTATAACCGCATGGGAAGGTAGTATGCTGCTTGCAGAGTATATGCGACGTGTATCCACCTGTCACAAATTTCAATTAGCGACGATCCTAGAGGGTGCGTGCTGCATCACGCACTCTGGCGCCATGCCAAACATTAAGGACGTGAATAGCAAAGACATCACGCCCCAGAAGAACGTCAGTTTTTCGCGTGTCCGGACAACGTTCGCTGTGTGCCAGGCGGCCGCGAGGGAGATCAGACGTGATGAAACCTAGTGCCATCGTTCAGATTGGAGCGCACTGAAGCAGTGCTGGATTGCACAACCTTTACTTTGAACTTCTGCATATCGCGTTCAAATTGCTGGCTTGTACTCGATGACGGTCTCCTTTTGAATAAATCTTTCTTGAACATCTCATTGAGAGTTTCCTCTGCCCGAATCTTCAACCGCTCGCTTTGCTTCGATAATCGGCGCTGAAGTAGATCGAGTCGCGAATCGAAATAGGTTTCCATTGTGTCTACGCAGCAAGTTTGAGTTATTTAGACAGGCACAAGGATGTGTTGACATACCGAGTAAAGTGAATCCACCCGCCCAATCCGCGATTTCATCTCGCGCAAATCGTTCGAACGGAACGGAGAAGTACCCTAGACCAGTTGTTGGCATATCTGCTGTGCGCAGAGGTGGCGACGGTGGTCGCGACGAGGATGGCGTGTCCATGGCAGACATTGCGCTCAAGAGTCGTGATGCAGAAAGTCCAGTATAGAGTGTTAAGGCAAAGTTCTCGTGTTGGCAGTGGCACGTACACCTGCAGCGCGACGTACACTGACGCACAACCGCGGTTGAGCCTGCTTACGTCAGCAGGTCACGTGCATGGCGGGGCAGCATTGGACAGAGTCTCCGCCATTTCAAAGTCCGCCAGGAAGGCTTATGTATATACGGCCGGCCGCATTCGTCCCTCTGAAAGTCGCTCACACATCTTCACCCACAATGTTGCGCGCATCCCTCACCAAGACTGTTCTCAACGCTGCCCCCCGCGCCAGTCGCATCGCGGCTAGGCCGGTGCTTGCTCGCGGATACCACGAGAAGGTCATCTCTCACTACGAGCAGCCGAGAAATGTGCGTCATGTTTCGGTCTGGGCGGTTCCAGACATTATCTGATAACTTTGCTCTGCGCTGTAGGTGGGATCTCTGCCCAAGAACGATGTTGATGTTGGCACTGGTCTCGTCGGTGCACCTGCGTAAGTGACGATCCTGTGTACAGCATGAGGTTCTTTAGTGACGGTATTTGCAGTTGCGGAGATGTCATGAAGCTCCAAATCCGAGTAGACGAGAGCGGCATCATCTCCGATGTCAAGTTCAAGACTTTCGGATGCGGCAGTGCGATTGCTTCCAGCTCCTACATGACGGAGCGAGTGAAGGGTCTGTCGCTCGAGGAGGCCGAGAAAATTAAGAACACGGAGATCGCAAAGGAGTTGTGTCTGCCGCCGGTTAAACTCCACTGCTCAAGTAAGCCGTTTTGTTTTTGTTGCTCGCTATTTCCGGTTTGACATGTCGTGCAGTGCTTGCAGAGGATGCCATTCGCTCTGCTATCCGGGACTACCGCTCAAAGCGGGCCACCGCCTCTAACCCCAAGCAAGCCGGTTTCATCGATGTTACGCAAAGTGCAGTGACTGGGGAGACCACGGCAACTGCGCATGCACCTTCGGCTTAATTCTCGCCGTGCCATTCTTTCCATTCTTCGCATTAGCTACATACCTATCTATCCCCTGTATGATTAGTGCTGTGTTATGTAAGGATAGTGTGTTATTCTAGTGGAGTTGCCACGATGAAATCACACAGCATGCATTACGGAAGAACGGGAGTCATTACGAAGGCCTTAAGACAGGTGCTCATGCACCTTTCTGCCCAACAAATGAGAAGGTACCCCCCGCAAACCACCGCTCGTTCGCCTCCTTAACGCGTTGTGCCGCAGCAGCGCGGTTGGTCAACTCAAACCCTAGCATAGTGATAGGTTGGAGACGTGATGAATGTAGTGCAGTTGATTGACTAACCTTGTATGGGTGTGACAGTCAACGAGGTCGCAGTACCGGACATCTGTGTTTGAGTCCCAGATTGCCCTGCTCTAGTCAACGCTGCGGTGCGGAGCTTGTTCGCCTTCGACAGTTTGGCTGAATTGGTCACAGAAGATCAGCACTATAGCCGCACGCATCAGCCGTGGGTCAATTACCTCGACTCTTCGCCTCCCCTACGCCCGCCCTGACCTTGCCTGAGCCAATCATACCAAGGCCCTTAGTCTGGTCGAACGCGCCAATCTCCTCCTCAGCCTCGCCGAATGCCATGCGATTCTGGAGCTTGCGAAGCTCCGTCTGCGCGTACGCCTCCTTGGCCTTCCTCGCCCTATAACAACCGGCGCGTTAGTATGTAGATCCACCAATTGGAGTGTGCCTGGCGGCTGACCGTTTGCCTCCACGTCGCTTCTTCGGGCCGTCATTGGGTATCGGCAACGCCTTCACAATCTTGCTCGGAGGCGGCGCGGCGAGCCGATCAATGTGTTTCTCAATCTTATCATGGAGCTCCTCCCCATATGAGCCTGTGACAACCACCGCGATCCATGAGTAAGGACACAGAATGGCGACTGTATGGCTACACTCACCGTCTCTGCGCTGTCGTTCGAGGTCCATCCTGGCAGCCAGAGCGCACTTTGCACCCACAGTCCGCTGAACCTTCATGCGGTATTCAGGAGGTGTCTGCTGGATCAGCTCAGACTGGTATACAAACCCAGTATGACGGCGCTGAGTTGCTGAAGAGAACCCCGCTGCGATCTTCCGCTGGGCTCCCAGCAGCTATCAGGCATGCAGATCATCAATTGGGGTCAAGAAGCAAAGTAGTAGAGCCGTTACGCACATAGACGTTACATGCTGGCATTTTTGCAATCCCGCCAAGGCCTCCAGCGACACCCAACAACTTGGCGGCTGTAGTTGTACCGACAATAGCTGATAGGTTCGGTGCGAGAATATTCATGCGAGAGCTAACGTACATGAAAATCTGGACCGCTAAGAGTCAGATATGCAGGAAACATCTCAGGGATGTGGCGTACCTTCTTTCTCGCCTCCTCAAGGCGATCGGCGAGGTCACAAGCTCGTTGAACAGTCTGCCATTCCGCTTCTGACAATGTTTGTCCGGACGTGGTCGTTGCGGTGACGAGGACACTCATGATGATGGCAGGCGGTAGGATACCGGCTAGGTCGACTTTCGTCGGGTCCTGGAGAAGCCAATTATTATGTAGAAAACGCCCAGGCATAGGTGGGACGCACCTCAGCATTTCCTAATGCCCGCACGGATCGAATGTACATGGCCGGATCACCGACTAACTGCTCCAGCTCAGGGAATTTGGGTGCGTAGTGATCTCGGATGAACTGAGCAAGACACACGTTGGTGGATTCAGCAAGTGCAGAACAGATAATGACGGACCTTGTGAACGACAAGAATTTCATTGTCAACGTCGACAGACAGATTGTTAGCTTGTACAATCAGGTTGTACTCTGGGTTCATGTGTGCAGGCTGTAACATCTGCTCCGGTGTACTTGGATTCGCCTGGTATTTTTCGATTTCCTACCGCAGGAAATTAGCATGACTACATTCAAACATCAGACAATTACGAACCTTGAGAATATCGTTCATGCGCTTGCTGCCGTCGAGCTTCGCCACTTTCCGCACGTCCTCTACGCCTCCTAGTTCCATTCGCTGCACCTCTTCTACATCTAGCTCCTCCGCGGGCTTTATCCCGCCCTCGAGCACAAGTCCACCGACAAGCTTGTCCTCTTCCGCACCTTCGGCTTCTCCTTCTCCTTCAGACATCTCGTCGTCGGATGGTGCTTTGCGCTTGACGCCATTAGAAGGACCAGCCTGTGGCTCTGTCTGTTCTACGTGTTCTGTCTGCTCCTGGTCTTCCTCGCCCTCTGAGAGACCGTCGAGATCCGCCAAGAGTTCGTTCGCGAGCGCGCTCATAGCTAGCCAAATACGTGCGTGTGGTATTGAGAAAGGAGCTGAGCGCTCAGGACAAACGTCCACAACCCTAGGTTAGGGTCTAGACTCAGGCACGCGACGCTAAATGCGGGGTAGCGACTTCCAAATTCGCGAAATTCGGGCGGACCCATAAACAGTTGCTTGGCGAGTGGCACCGTTTGACCACATGTGAACGTTTTCCGGGAGCCGCCATCAGGTCCGCCTATGTACTGAAGGCGTGAGAGAGCTCAGGAGGTTGTCCTGCCTTCGACCCAACTTACTCCGCCCTTTTTGGCCCTCAAAGCTTGCTCACGGCCTGGTCTATACGACAAGTGGATATATAATCATCTGGGAACTCTGTCGGGATGCGTCTAGCTGCACAAGCCAGACTTTCACGACAATGGTGCTGCTCAACCGTTTTACGGAGGGCTTACCACCCGTCCGTCCTGCCGTCCCTGATCTCAACGTCTTCTCCGGAATTTGTCGCTAAAGCAGAAGCCATGGACGCCCTAGTTGCGGACCTTGACGCGAAGTTGGCCAACGTCCGACTGGGCGGAGGAGACAAGGCAGTCCAGCGTATGCGAACAGCCGGGAAGAAGCTACCTCGAGAAAGGTCATTGTGCAGAACAGTCAATATAAACCGCGTTTAACATTCTTGATAGACTGTCTCTCCTATTGGATCCCCATACTCCATTTCTCGAGCTCTCGTCCCTGGCTGCCCATGACGTATATTCAGAGTATGTACCTGCGGCAGGCATCATTACCGGTATAGGTCGTATATCTGGGCGCGAATGCGTCATTGTAGTCAACGATCCTACCGTCCGGGGTGGATCTTATTACCCCCTCACGGTCGGTGCCCTTCGCGATCTTAGTGTGACGTGATCAATAATGTTCACGCCCGCCTAGGTCAAGAAGCAGTTGCGAGCGCAAGAAATTGCTAGAGAGCACGGCCTGCCTTGTGTCTACGTTGGTATGTCACTACACAGCAGTTGCTAGTAGCTGTCTGACCCGCACTTCGGGAACAGTTGAATCTGGAGGTGCCGCGCTACCGCATCAAGCCAATGTAAGAATGTGAAATATCGGGATGGATGCGCATGCTCATATTTTTGGATAGGTATTCCCAGACAAGGAACACTTTGGGCGGATCTTCTACAACATGGCACAGATGTCTGCCTTGGGCATCCCGCAGATTGCCATAGTCCACGGAATTTCAGTCGCAGGTCAGTGGAGTGCATAAAAGTCACGCGAGACGGGCCACGGAGCGCATTTAGCTAACGATGATAGCAATCCCAATAACGATGAATCTCCTCGCAGTTGGCGTTGGGATGAGACATAGACAGCAGTTATACGGAACTTACCGCCGAGCCCTTGCGGCGACTTTGTGGCGCCATCACATAATGTATAGGCCCTCCTGTGTCTCGTTCCAGGAGATCTATCGTTATTGGGCTGGCTAGAACATGATTTGGGCCGCTAACAAGTTCTCCTTCGAATTTGCCGAATTTGCGCGCGTGGAACCCATATTTATCCAATCACCATCCCATTCGTTATTCATGAATCTTCCCTAACACGGCCCCTCACAGGTGGCGCATATGTCCCTGCAATGGCGGATGAGAACATTATCGTGCGTAACCAAGGGCGCATCTTCCTTGCAGGGCCACCCTTGGTCAAAGCTGCGACAGGAGAAGAGGTTGACGAGGAAACCCTCGGTGGCGGTCAGATGCACTCGTCCGAGAGCGGCGTAACAGACCACCTCGCGAAAGACGACGAGCATGCCATCGCCATCGCACGGGGCATTGTAGGCGACTTGGGCAGAGCCGGGGGCCAGGAAGTCCCGGTGAGTCCTCCCGCGCTCCTGCTACGAACGGTCTCCCGTGGAACGTGAACAGCCTCCCGCAATCCCCGAGGACCCGCTCTACCCAGCACATGAGCTGCACGGGATCGTCGGCACCGACCTGCGGCAGGCGTTCGACATGCGCGACGTGATCGCACGCATCGTCGACGGGAGCCGGTTCCGCGAATTCAAGAAAGAGTACGGCACGACGATGATCACGGGCTTCGCGCACGTCCACGGCTACCCCGTTGGGATCGTCGCGAACAACGGCATCCTCTTCTCACAGTCTGCGCTCAAGGCGACGCACTTCATGCAGCTGTGCTCGCAGCGGCGCATCCCGCTGCTGTTTCTCGTCAACGTGACGGGGTACATGGTCGGTTCAAAGGCCGAGCGCGGTGGCATCGCGAAGGATGGCGCCAAGATGGTGCGCGCGGTCGCGTGTGCAGACGTCCCGAAGCTCACCGTCATCGTGGGTGGGAGTTATGGTGCGGGTAATTATGGTAAGCATACCATACGAGTTGTTATTGGCGTTGGAGATATCTCGCTAACAGCCTGAGGCAGGAATGTGTGGACGTGCTGTGAGCTTCGTGTCCAATATCTGCAGTCATAGCTGAGCTGATATTGATCAATTTGCTGTAGTACTCGCCCCGGTTCCTTTGGATGTGGCCGGTGCGTTCGCGATCTCGCCGCGCGCCCTAAATTATTCACTGTTGCAATAGAACGCCAAGGTTTCTGTTATGGGGTCCGGTCAGCTGTCACAAGTGATGACGACCGTTTCAAAGTGCGTGTCCCTCTCCGCTGTGTCCTGTTTGCGCTGATATTCCATTTGATTAACAGGGATCCGTCTAAACATGCGAGCCTCAAGGCCGAGATCGAGGAGCAGTCCACCGCTCTGTACGCCTCGGCGCGCCTGTGGGATGATGGTATCATCAAGCCCACTGACACGCGCGATACGGTCGGCCTCGCACTTGCACTCGCAGCACGAGAGCGGGGTACAAGTGCCGCAGGCAGTCGTGGTCTCGCGACCTGGGACGGCGACGCTAAGGGCTTTGGTGTCTTCAGAATGTGATCTACTTTCCGCGATCACGACAGGACTGGGACTCTGGGGCACATGTACATTACGTCATTTGGAGTTGCATCTAATGGTATGCTTCAATGTTTTGTTTGGATACGTCCGATAGGAAACACTGTCAAAGAGTATCACGAACGCCTCCTCTTCCTGTGCGAGATACCTTCATCCTCGTCGACATCCATGGCATCGTCATTTTCGCGTTTCGCGTTTACTGTAGACGCGCTGGCCCGCGGGGGACTGACCCAAGCATTGAGCTTCGAGTCTTCACCGCCAGTCAGAAGGACGTTGTTCTAGGTAAGTAGCGACAGTCAGCGGAATTATCATATGCAGAAGCTGCGCGAGCATACCTCTTCGTCCCAGAGGAAAGACCGAACGACATCTGAGTGACCAGTCAGCCATGTTTGGGAGAGCACCCAGGGTGCATTCGCGTCTGCGAATGTAGGGCGCGATACGAGAGCTATGTCTCCTCTGAGAAAATAGCAATTTAAAGACCTTGTTCGGATGACCCCGTGATATAAAGCGCACTCACTCGTTAGATCCAAGGAACAGACTGAGGTCGTTATCTGCTCCGGCGGGAATAGAAGAGTTGTTGTGAGCGCCGATGAAGTAGTCGGTCACCCATGTTCGCTCTCCAGTGTGTACTGATGGCTGCCGAACGTCTGCGTCCTGTACGAAATCGAGCTGTACCGTGCCGACACGTCAGCCTTTGTGATATTGCAGATACAGAAACTGATACTGACTTCGCCGGACCAGACACTGAATGTCTCCATGTCGCTCGATGCCCAGATGCCTGTCAATCCTGACTGTCCGTGTACCCAGCCCGCCTGCGCGATACTGCATCCCCAGTTGCCCACATGCAGACCTGCCTCATCTTCGTCCGGTTCATCCGAATTTGAGGTGGATACAAGACCGTCGGATGACACCGAAAGGAGCAGGCTTCCGTGAGTGCGAGAGAAATGCACAGCAGTGATATCGTCGGAGTGAGTGGAGGAATGGGCACGAAGTGGCGCAGCAGGATTGCGCGGGTCCCTGTAGAAACATCAGTAGGCGCTATGGGGTTTTAAGGTGTGCGCGCACCAATAGAGTACCGAAGCATCATCGCCCTGCAATTCTGTCCCGGCAGCAATGGTCATGCCATTTGCGGAAATGTCACAGGAAAGGAGAGCCCGGGGCCTGCCGGCCTGCAGAGTAGTCACTATTCATAATGACTGCTTGAGTTCAGTCACAATCCCGGCGCGTGCGGGGGTCATCGGCTCACTTATAGGCTGGCCTGGAGAGCGTGCGTCCCATGCATGGACCACGCCGTCCTTGCCGCTGGAGATGAGCACCGGTGTCAGACTCCCAGCGAAATTGTGTGCAGATCGGAGTGCTGTAATGGGGCCTTCATGCTTCGTGAGTGTTTGCACCTTGTCTAGACGCGATTTGCTGAAGAGATGGATGCTATCGTCCGGCGAAGAGGCAGAAATGGCGTAGTACGAGGGCAGCGAGACTATGGACAAGACATAAGCCTCGCCTGGCAGCGTCGCTGTCTTGATGGGGGCAGAGAGAGACTGAAAGGACGGGGACTCGAGGAGGGACATGGTGGCCGCAAAGAGAGTGGACGGTTTTCCCTGGCGGGATTAAAAGTGGGTTGCCTGATCGGGCAGGATTGATGGCGGCTATGGCTGGCAGGTCTGGAGTGGCTTGGCGCCGTGGGCAGCGTCGCGCCCGTTGTCGTTTTCCCCTTATTTCGTCCCTTCATCCTCCTCGCCGCCCGCTCTGCCCCCGTCGCTTTCACTGTCTGCGACATCCGCGGCCTCGCATCTCTGACTTGTTCTTGCACCCCCACACTCATTTCTAACCCACACTCATTTCGGCCCTTGCTCTCGGCTCCGACCCAGTCGCGTCTTGAGCACCGTTGCAGCATATTCCGTGTCGCAACATAGACTCCATTCACCCGCACCATTTGGTCCATTTCAGAAGCTTTTCTCAGCATGCGTCGCTCAGGTGGTGCGTGTTCTGCCAAATATGTGAGTCTTCCCAGTCTTCATGCTGATGTCTGTCACAGGTCCTCCGCGTCTTCACCGCCTGCCTCAGCGCCTGGATTACACACTCATCCCGGCGCCTCTTGGTGAGTGCCGCTCATCTGCGTAAGCCTGCCGTATTCTTACCACCAGCTGCGCCGGTGCACACAAGATTTATCGTTGCCCCTGGTGGTTGAAAAGGCACCTCTGCCCGCGATCATTGTCACTCCATCGTCTCCCTCGCACGATGGCGACTACTCAATCGCCTTCTTAATGCCCCCGCCCAAGCCAACATTGGTGCAACGGATGTCGAAGCTTGTACCCTCGCTTCCCCGCCTGCCCTCGCAGATTCAGCTACCTATTACGCCCGCTCAGCCCAACTTCGAGCATGCACCTTCGGTTTGCAAGACGCATGCGCGTGCGACAATCCTGCTGCTCTTGCTGCTGTTCATCATGGCATGCCATGTCGTTATGCACGAATTGGCATCCATGCGCCCGCACATGGAGTTTGGGATGCGCCCCGACAACGATATCGTCAACTTCAGCCTCGAGCATGTGGACATGCCGGCCGACATACATGTTGCGAAGGACACAGCCCCGCCGTCGTTCGGTGGATGGTTCGACCTGAATGCACTCTGGGCTCCCACGCACACTGCAGACTCTAGACAAACCCTTGATTTCGTGGTCCGCGAGGCAGACACAGGGATGCCGTGACGTTCGTTAGGAAGGTCGACAGTCCGAACCCTTGGAAATGTACCCTCACATTCTTACTTCACGACGTGTCATGTCCATCGCAGTTGGGTCACGTTCGCTTGAGTCGCTTCGCTACAGGGCTGCTTTTAGTGTACGGAATTTCGTTCTCAATGTCAGCTGCTGTATTTATTGGTTTATAAACAACATTGGATTTAATGGTGGTTCAGTCCATACTTTTCTTTTCAACGCGTTATCCGTTCTCGCCATGTCTGCACAGAGGATCCAGTCATCCAACCCCTGTTATTTTTCCTGTACGTTCAGACCGATCCCGTTTATTTGCAGGCACAGATTGACTAACTGATGATATTTTGCAGGTCATAACACAATGTATTCTGACGGCAGTTGAATAGATTTTTCTTACCGTTGACGGTCTCCATAACAGCATTTGTGTTATAGAAATGCAAAAGCTGAGTTGACTCGTCGCATTCAATGTGTGTGGCTGGTCCTGGTCACAGTATTCCAATTCATAAATACAATTCGGCTTCACGGGCTGTTCCTAGCGAGTGCTGTACCTTGCGCCGATCACCTCTCATTTCGGCTCAATCCTGTGTTTGCTCATCTCCGCTGCACACTCCAGTCGGGACCGAGGTCGAAGCTAAGCTGATTGCAAATACCTCCTGTACCGTCCCGGTATGGTTTGGTTGACCCCATGTCCTGTTGTTTGTATACTATGCTGACCTTGATCGTCTGCTCTCCTCAATCCAGATATTTCGGCATTGCCCCGTTCAGCCCGGTGACCGCACACCTGACTGAGTGTACAGTAGGCCTGAGGTCTTGTGACCTCTTTTGGTTCTGTCGCTTCGCGTTGTCTCCGCGCCCTCTCACCCTAGCAGATCGTATGGACTCAGCTACATGGACACTTACTGAACGGTTACTACGGTAAGCGCAAGACTTTCAGGAGGTGTAGAAGACATCTGCCATCAAATTCATCCGTGAAGTTCACAAACGCGCCACGGGCGAACGTCGGTGCTCCAACCTGTGGGCGCAGCATGATCCCCGGTGATTTTCTTTCCAGCCCTGCGGGGTAATGTGCGGGGAAATCGTGCCGGGGAAATGTCGGTAAGATGCCCTCGACCTCCATCCACTCGACCCTAGCATGCACGGTACGCCGTCACCCCGAATAGCAGGATGACGAGCTAGGCTCTGCAGTCTCGTTAAAAAGGCGCGTCGCGCGTAGCCGTGGCCGGCCATCGACAGCCTTTTCATATCCGGGGAAGCCTCTCCCCTGCACGAGCGGGATCGACATTCACGACGGGATACGACCTACCAAACACGAGTCGAAGATGTCCTCGGACAAAGTACATGATGTTGACCACCTCGAACACCCGTCCGAGGAGGATGTGCCCAAGCTTGAGTCCAGAGTCCCTGTGCAGTCTGAGCTAGCAGCTGTGCTAGCCAAAGAGAAGCCAGGTACGCCGCAGACAACGCTGTCCATGGTGCTGAAGTTAACCTCGCTTCTGCAGATCCATGGTCACGGAGCATGATCAGGCTCTATCTTATCGTCTTCGTCGCGTACCTATGTTCGGCGACGAATGGTTTCGATTCGAATACCTTCGGTGGCGCCTCCGCGATGACCAGTTTCCAAACCTATTTCTCCGTCCACGGCGGTTCGAAGCAGGGCCTGCTCGCCGCTTCCTACGTTATTGGCAATATGGTACGGAACTAGCTTGCCGTCAGACGCCTTCTGTCCCATCTTACATGTGCCCGGAACATGCAGGTGGGATCGCTTGGTGCTGGGCAAATCTCCGACAAATGGGGTCGCCGATACGGCATGGGCATTGGGTCCTTCATTTGCCTCGTTGGTGCGATCTTCCAAGCGGCGGCCCAAAGTGTCGACTACCTCATTGCTGGTCGTGTCGTGCTGGGCCTGGGTGCGGTCATTGCACAGACAGCCGGTAATTGTTAATTCCTGCCGCCCGAGGCTCCTGCTCTCATGTTGCCCGTTTTATAGGCCCGGCATATGTGGTGGAGATGTCGCATCCAGCATACCGCGGTGTAATGACTGGCGCGTAAGTATGAACTATGTCCAGAATCACTGCCGTGCTGATCGCGGCTACGGGACAGCTACCAAGCAAACTTCTTCCTCGGGACGATCATCTCAACATGGATTGAGTTTGGGCTGTCATATGTTCCCGGCAACCCGGACATCCAATGGCGACTGCCCATGGGCCTACAAGCCCTGCCATCCGTGCTAGTGTTGTCGTTTATCTGGTTCATCCCTGAGACGCCGCGTGAGTAAGAGCTTGTTGTCAATGCGTCCCGTTCTGACGCGTCTTGCGTACTTCCAGGCTGGTACATGGGCCAAGGAAATGACGAAAAAGCACGCGAAGTGCTGGCACGATATCATAGCGACGGCGACGTCGACAGCCATATCGTGCAGCTACAGATGAGGGAGATGAAGGAGGTCATCGAGGTGGAGAGCGGAACGGACAAGCGGTATTTAAGCTCTTGTACATACTGGTCTAACGAGGAAGCTGACGCCGAAACAGGTGGTGGGATATCCGTGGTCTTATCCGCACCCGATCCGACCGCCACCGCTTCTTCTTGGTGACCTGCATTGCCTTCTTCGGGCAGTGGGACCTCCCTCCTACCAGCTACTACTTCCCACTCATGGTACGTGGAGCGTAGTTGTTATTCCGATCTATGCATGCTGATGCCTCGCTCAAACAGGTAGAAGCTGCCGGAGTGACCAACGAACATATGGTCCTCATGCTGAATGCTCTTCAGGTAACTTTATCTGAGTTCACTTGTATGAGGTCCAATTTCAAATCTTCAATCAGACACCGATCATGATGATCTCCGCACTCTCTGGCCTGCGTTTCATAGAGAAATGGGGTAGACGACCAACATTGATGTTAAGTTCCACCGGTATGGCAATATCTGTTATCGTTATTACCGTAAGTCATGGTCAATCTGTACACAAATCGACCTTACCTGACAGCAACATAGGTATGCACCGCACTGACCCCTACACATACGAGTGCGGGGTCAGTTGGCATCGCCTTCCTTTACATCTTCCTGGTCGGTGAGTAGCGTCGTCTGGCAGGCGTATCTCCATCATCTAATCCATCTCTGACCCAGTCTTCTCGTTCGTGTGGACCCCAATGCAATCCCTCTACCCCGTGGAGGTCTTGTCATACAATAACCGGTATGCTTCCCTCGAGACCGTCGATGAACCATGCTAACGTGACGACAGTGCGAAAGGCCTGGCGGTGATGAATCTCTTCGTCAATGCTTGTGGTCTCTTCAACACATATCTTCCACCCGTTGCTATCGCCAACGTTGGATGGAGGTAAGTGCTTCTGTAATACTTATTATGCGGAAATGGTTTGAAGCCATGCTGGCACAGGTTCTATCTGTTCTACGCATGCTGGGACGCGCTAGGCATTGTTGTAATTTACTTTACATTCGTGGAGACTAAAGGACGGTAAGTAATAACGGAGCCAGTTGACCAAACATACTCTCATCTATGACTCACAGGAATCTCGAGGAGATCGACGGAATCTTCCAATCCGACCATCCTGTCAAGACATCGCTCTCGAAGGAGTAACGCTGGATCTTCTTCTTTCTCCTGCCCTTCTGCGTGTATCTCCTATTGTACGATAGCCTCCCAGACATATTCATAGTAAATAGTAGCGTAGTGTTGTGTACGACTCGAAGTCGCCGATTGCCATTGACAATGCTTTATGCGTCGTGTTGTCTACGAATGAGGACTTTCCATTTCGGTACCACGCAAGACGTTGGCCAAGAAAGTCGAACTCGAGACGCCTGCAGTGGCTGAAATTGAGCAGACTCACGTCGCGTCGCGCGCGGTGACGTGGTGAATGATGTCACGTGGTCGTGACCCAAATTAAAGCGCGCGTATTTTGCCTGTTTCCTCAACTGTGACGTATTAATTTGTACGCGTCTGCTCCTGACCTGCAGCTACCTGCTGCAGGCTGTATGTTCTGCTAACATCAAAACAATCAGCTCTTGTACTTCATTTGTGCTCTATTACTACTCGCAATATCGGCCTGAAGTATCTTCTGGCACGAACTACAAAATGGACAACCTCTTTGACACCCTGGCCTCGGTCGCGGGTGCCTCAGTGGATCAAGTGAAGGTGAGACGCTCTATGCTTGGTCTTTGTCGTGCGCCGGCTTAAGCATCACCCCAATAGCTGATAACATGCCTCCTGGTGTCCTATCCGCTGGGTAGCGTTTTCATTCGAGTCCCTGTCTCGAGGCCAGATCTACGGCATCTCTTTAACTTTGCTGTGACCTCTTTCTTCTTGCTTGCCATCATGGACATGTGGTCTGCATATGTGCAGCTCCTCACGGATATACTCTTGACGTACTACGTCGCTCAAAATGTCAAGACCGCCCGAATGCCATGGATTGTGTTCGGGTCAGTCTGCGTATGGATTGTGATCGCGTCGTTTATGTACTAACATTATCACCGTGGTCCTAAGTATTACCATGGGTCATCTGACAGTCAAGTAAGTCTTCTGCGTTGGAATGATACGGCTAGTACTCATAGATTCTAGTCATTTAATACGCCACTTGTTCGCCCTGAGCTACGAGACATTCGAAATTACGGGCCCGCAGATGGTGCTTACTATGAAACTCACGACATTCGCATGGAACGTTCTAGATGGCCGGAGGCCCGCAGAGGTAGACATGTACAGACATGTATGGAGAACAGTGCTCATCTTGAGAACAGGATCTCGATAAATGGCAAACAGAAAAACGCGTAGTCGAGTACCCTTCTCTACTTGCTTTCGTTGGCTACGGGTAAGTTTGTCACGCTCGTGTGCAGCTGCCTTGACAACATCTTCACCAGTAATGTCCTCGCTGCAGCTTCTACTTTCCCGGGTTCCTTGTCGGCCCATCCCTCGAATACACAGATTATGACAACTTGATCCATGGCACCATGTTCATGCCACTCAAGGCCGACGAACTGAACCTAGGGAGGAAACGCCGTAAACTCATCCCCAAGGGCAGGAAGCGCGTGGCATACAGGCGAATGATGCTTGGCCTCATGTTCTTGGGTCTCTACGTCTTCTTCAGCGGATCGTTCAGCTTTGCTGTGACTATTCAAGCGTGGTTCGCCCAGAAGAGCATTCTGTATCGGTGAGCTCTTCAGTCCAATTAAGAGTGTATGGATCTGAGCGCATGTCTAGAATTGCTTACTTACAGATCTGTGGATTTTTTGAAAGAACCAAGTACTATGCCGTGTGGGCATTGGCCGAGGCATGTTCCCGATCATGCTGTTAATTATCTTGACATTCTAACGGACTCTCCCTGAACAGGGTGCATGTATCCTCACTGGCCTAGGTTTCACTGGCATGACTGCATCGGGTCTATCGCGCTGGGATGGTGCTGCCAACGTGGACATCATGAACATTGAGTTCGCTCCGAACTTCAAAATTCTCCTTGATTCTTGGAATATCAAGACAAACGTCTGGCTCAGAGAATGCATTTACAAACGGGTGACCCCGAAGGGCAAGAAACCGGGATTCAGAAGCAGCATGCTCACGTTCACAACGAGTGCATTCTGGGTGAGTGCATTCTGGAGCCTGGCAGCGAACATGCCCGTAACTGACGTGCCTGCAGCATGGCGTCGCCGGCGGCTACTACTTGACGTTCCTCTTTGGTGGGTTCGTGCAAACAGCGCAGCGCATGTGCCGACGGCACCTACGTCCGCTCTTCCTCCCCTCGACATACGTCGCAGAGCGACATGCCCCTCCGCCTCCGCAGACGCTGCTCAAGCGCATGTACGATATCGTTGGAATCGCGTGCACAATCCTCATCCTGAACTACACCGTGCCACCATTCATGCTGCTAACTGTGCGCAATTCCCTGCTGACATGGTCGCGCTTGGCATGGTACGGGCACTGGGTGATCGGCGGTTCTTTGGTGTTCTTCTACGGCGGAGGCAGGAAACTGCTGAGGAACACGCAGGCTGCGAGGGTCGGAAAGGCTGAGGCACGGTCCGTGGAGGAGCCGGTTGATAGCGGCACGGTCAGCGATGGTGATGCACTCGTCCTACCGCCATACGACAGAGCGGCAAAGGAGCTGGAGAACCGAGAACTTCTGCCTGCTGTGAGCAATTCATAGACTGGGGGGCTACAAACGGACATCTATCGGTTTGTGGATATTGCAATGCGACATAATATCAATGCGTACAGCTACGCTCTACTGTGCTACATATGTATTCTTGAGGGTAATGCAACTAGCCCACACTCCAATGTATTCCCTACACACCGGGATCTTGAGTTTGCCACAACGCATGCGATCTTCGATTCAGATCGACGCGTCTTCGATCAAACGCACTCGTGCGGGCGCCTGTGCACTACTCCTTACATTTGCGTCTCACTACCCAGTCAGCATCCCTTGGGCCCACACTAAGCAACACTATAATACGTGCTTAAGGATTATCATCATACCTCAGCTATGTCACGACCAAACGCGGCGGACAACCTCCCTCCTACAGCCAGAGCCATCGCACTTCTGCTGGCCGCTGCCCCCACCGTCCAAGACGCGCAGCCCGGCGTCCTACATCAATTGCTGGAATTCTCTCACCGCTATGCCACGCAGGCACTCTCCGATGCGCTCATATACGCTGAACACGCGGGGCACTCGGGGAAGGTAGAGCTGGAGGACGTGACCCTCGCCGTGCAAGCACGGGTCGGCTGGGAGTTTGGTGGCAGGGTCCCGAAAGACGTGCGTCGTAAAGGCTTCGGCAGAGACGAGAGAATGACCTCAACGATGCTCATTTTAACTGTAGTACGTGCTCTCGCTTGCCACCCAGACCAACTCCGTCCCGCTGCCTCCTGTGCCGGAGGTCTTCGGAGTGCGCCTCCCTCCTCCCTCGGAATGTCTCACCTCTGTCGACTTCGACCTCGTGCCGAACAAGCCACCACCCAATGAGCCGCAGTACGACGAAATCGAGGAGGAAGAAGACGAAGACGACGAGGACGAGGACATGGAGCCCGCACCCATCCCAGCGCAGTTACAGCCACGGGCACAACCGCAGCCACAGCCACAGGCGCAACCACAACTGCAGGACACGTCCGCGCCGCCCATAGTGCCCATCGGCGCGTTGCAGACGCCGTCGGACGTGGACATGATGACACCGGGCGTCGCAGCGCCGGAGGAGGGCAGCGAGGCGGAGGAAGAGGACGGGCTGTTCGCGGGCGGGGACGAGGAAGAAGAGAGCGCGGACGAGCCGATGGAGGAGGTGCGTGCTACGAGCCCGTCTGCGGCAACTAACGGGGTGAAGCGGAAGCTTGTGGAGGAAGAGGACTACGATTGAGGCGGACGCCCGGTGGGCGAGAGACGGACTTGTGCTGACGTATCTATCCGGTGTATTGTATTGTACCAGTAATGCAGACTGACATAAGATAAGTTAACGCTGCTGCACGGAAATCTGACATGATGTGGCGGGTCATAACGAGACACACTGTACAGGACTGAGATCAGTCGAGAAGATGCAATTGTTGCACGAGCAAGGCGAGGATAATGGAGAGCAACGTCAGGAAAATGATGATCCAGAAACTCCAAGCTGCAATTACCCCCAATCAGTGATCCTCACGTAAGAATGCGATCGTGTAGACTCACAGATAGCACCAAGATTAGAGGGAACGGTCACGACGCGGACGGTGTTGTCTGCACTGCCTGAGACGAGTAGATTCGACGAGGTATTGAAACGAAGCGTGGTAGGTGGGAAGTCGTGTGCTTTCAGGATGGACAGGAGAGGCTAGAAGGAACAAGTCATGAGCGTATCGTAGCGGTTGGACGACACCATCATGCTCACCGCAAGTGTCTGTGCGTCCAGGATGCCGACCGTGTAATCCGACGAACCAAAGGCGAGCAACTTGCCACTTGGACTGCCGAATGGAGAAGTGCATCAGTAAGGCATGTCTGCTTAGGTGCGCTGAATGCTACGTACCTCGCATCGAAGCAGGTGAGCCCCTTGTCACTTACCTTGCGCACTCTCGTGACCTGCCACGTCTCTGTGTCCCATTTGCACACAAAGGCCCGTCGCGGAGATGACTTCGTGCGTGTGCGTGGTGGGACAGTATTCAAGACGGTGTACAAGACCTTCTCATCGTGCGGATGGTATCTGTACGTCATCATCAAAATACAGTGGATATGTGAGAGAAATTGGGTAAGTACTCACCGTGCTGCACGGAAGCTGCTCCCCGCGTCCTTGCCTGGGAGCGTTGGACGGTCTATGGTCTTCAGCAGCTCGAGTTTAGCAAGGGTGGATTCTTTCTTCTTCCCATAGGCCTTGGCCCTCTTCGCATCGGCATCCGAAGGGGGTAGGGCATACACCAAAAGATTCACGGTAGTAGCAACGACCAACTACAGAGACGTCAGGGTACAAGCTTACAGGTGGGGGAGAAGAGTACTAACAGTGGAGGAAGAGAATGTCGCGTCGTAGATCTCGCCTTTGTCTATATGTATAGGAGATGCAGCAAGGGAGAGAGAAGGGTAATGGAGGACTGAAAGCTGTCACAAGGGTTAGGCAGGGATCTCCCAGACCACATAGTATGCCACTCACATCATGAGTACCAGCCACGGCTAGCAGGCTCCCGGTCGGCGAGAAGACGGTCACTTTCTATTAGCGTGTCAGTCTGGGACACTGATTCAACGCGTAGGCATACCTGAAAGTCGTCTTCCGTGCTATCTAGCTCAAGTGTGCTCTGCGTGTTGGACGGGTAGATTCTACGTAATGCGTCGGGAGGAGAAAGACGGGCAAGAACGGGTAAGACGTACTTGTCTTCCTTGACGGTGTATACTCTGCAGTTCTCGTTCTTTCCGTCTTTCAGATTCTCTGCCGAGCTATTGACACCGCATGCGATGGCCTTCTGCGGATGTGCAGCCATGCTCATGGGTGCATCCTCGCCCTTCTCTAATTCGAGCTCATGTAGGAGTTCTAGGCTCTTATCACTGTCTACGCGGTACAGCCTCTAAATGCAATTTCAGCGCTAGGACTGTGCGCTCGAAGAGTTCCACACACAAGCTTGTTCTTGATGCCTGTCTTGGACTGGCCTCCGCCGCCACCAAGTACGAGCTCGTTTGCAGACAGAAACGCGGACGAGTAGACAGGAAATGCAGGGAGAGAATGCGGTGTGTGTTTCGTCCGCATCTCAGAACAGTGGACTTTGTTTCGTGAAGGTGAGTTAGTGAGGGTTGGGGAACAATATCGAACTGGAGAGAGGTTGTAGTGAGTGACACGGTACGCCCGTTGGAGGCGCGCCGATCGAGATCAATGTATTAGCACGTGCGTCCGTCGCGGTCTTGCAAGGGAGAAGTGGCAGTGGACGCTGGACAGAGTTCGCAGTCCGCATACCGCAGGATTCCACGATGTCCCCTCCCCTCTGAACGCGTGCGACGCCCTCAGCCGTCCCATTTTCTTGTTGTCTGGTACAACAATGTCGATATCACTCACCGGCGCCGCACCTTTCCTATCTCTCGACGATCCAGACACAGGTCCCGGCGAGCTTCCTAAGCTTCCCCACATCTCGCAGGCAACATTTGTCGGCATTCTAGTCGCAATATCCGGCAATGTTGTCATCTCGCTGGCTCTCAACTGCCAGAAACTCGCTCATAAACGGCTTGAGCGCGAGCGCGAACAGGAGCAGGAGCTTCAGAGCCAGTCTCCCACTACTCCTGGAGACAACGACTCACTAGCCACTCATCACGCACAACCTATACGCTCTCCGAGACATACTGTCACGATTTTGGAGACCGAACCCCTTCTAGATGTCCCCGATAGTCCAGCGTCGAGTACTTATGGCACTGATTCTCCTCCACATACTACCCATGCACGTCCCAGGAAAAAGCGACATGTGCTTTCACGGTTATTCTTGCGCAAGGACGACGATCATCCATACCGGGATGCAGACGCCTCTCACTTAGCTGTCACGCATGCCCTGCTACCTGTGGAAGTTGTTCCCACGCGACGCGACGTCCCGCCCAAGGCAGACAAACGTGATGCTAGTGAGGGAGACTATCTGAAATCGAAGTTGTGGTACGTGCGGAGAATGTCTATGGCGTTGTAGGTGTGTAGAGTGATCATCCAGGTGGCTCGGTTTCGTCCTCATGAACATAGGCGAATTGGGCAACTTCGTTTCCTATGCTTTCGCCCCGGCCTCTATCGTAGCGCCATTAGGTACAGTAAGTTGCGAGCTGTGTTTTACGACGCATACATACAGATAGCTCACGAACATCTTTTGTAGTTTGCCCTAATCGCAAACTGTATATTTGCTCCCCTCATGCTCAAAGAACGCTTCCGCAAGGTGGCTCTCTATGATTATGTAGTTTTCTGCGAGATGTTCACTCTCAATAATTCTACGACAGCGGGATTTTATTGGTATCCTTATTGCCATCCTCGGTGCTGTTACTGTCGTGTTGTCTTCAAACACATCCGATGTACGATTGGACGCTCCAGGCCTCATACATGCCGTCGCACAGCGTCCCTTCTTGATCTATACAGTCGTTTATATTGCAGGTGCTATCTTCTTGTCTCTGCTGTCTGAGCGAGAAGCTGGCAAAAGATGGGTCTATGTTGACGTCGGTCTATGTGCCCTCTTTGGTGAGAGGTGACTAACGTACTGCTCAAGCTTCTTGCTCATTCGTTTTCAATACAGGCGGTTTCACCGTACTGTCCACAAAAGCAATTTCGACGTTGCTAACGTTGAAGGGCCTGGGAGTCATCACTGAGTGGGTGACGTACCCAATTATCGCGGTCTGCGTTTTAGAACCATGACTATACCGTTTTCTGACATTTCACAACCAGGTCCTCCTTGGGACAGGTGTAGGCCAGATTCGCTACTTGAACCGTGCCTTAATGCGCTTTGATAGCAAAGTAAGCAATATGCGCATTACCTGACAATGATTGCGGGACCAGATTCTCACATGCACATACATAGATTGTCGTACCCACTCAATTCGTTCTGTTCAATCTCTCCGCCATCGTCGGTTCCGCCCTCCTCTACGGTGATTTCATCGAGGCGACGTTCCACCAGATCGTCACATTCTTGTACGGTTGCGCCGCGACCTTTGCGGGGGTTTTCATCATCGCGATGGCACCATCTCCAGGCTCCCCACAGCCTATAGACGACGAAAGCAGCACGGTCCGCGACGTCGAGTCTGAGGCCGGCGATACAGCAGGGCTCGCGTCGAACGCCAGCAGCCTGGGCCGTGCGAACCATGTCAGGCTCGTCGTTCCGGAGGATATCACAACGCCGTCTTCGTCTCCTGGACTGAGACCCAGACAAAGCATGGTCAGCATGTATGGTCTCTCGCCCGCACAGGTGAGGCTCTCTCCATCATGTTGGCAAGCACAGCGCTGATATCATGCCGGATAGCGTGTCCTCTTGCTCAGCCCAACATCTGGAGACAGTGATCTTGATCGCCGTCTGCCATCGACGCCCGAGTCCATGCGCCGGCTTCGGACTGTAAGTTGGGTGGGCGAGGAGGCTGCGCAGGGGCGGCGGCCCATCGCATCGCCTGCATTTGGCACGCGCGAGAGTAGCCGAATCCGCGCGCAAAGCACCACGACCAGCCGGAGCGTGAGCCGCAGTCCTTTCTGAGGGGCGGCGAACGTGTTTGCGGAGTGGGGAGAGAGTATGCGATCTGTTGTCTGAAGCTTGTGTAATTTATCACGACTCACAGCATGCTACTGCCTTGCCTCGATATCAATTAGTGTATTCTCGTACAATAGAGCGGACATTATTGTGAATGTGCCCTGCTTCTTGTGAGCGAGCACTGCTAGCGACTTTCGCGGTGCGTTCGACTGAAGTCACCGGCAATCTGGATCCTGTCTTATGGGCCTTCGCTTTCTCCTGCCATGCAGTTATCGTGTCTGGTGGCAATATCCGGCCGTGGTTCCCAACCAAACCGTCAAGCTAACAATGGAAGAACTCAATGTATCGTCGTAAGGATGGCTTGTGGACAAATCAAACACGTTCTTTGTCGCTGGTTGCCTCGTGTATTGTCTTCCAGTCTGGCTCTTCTCCGCATGTTGTGACAGATGTGCCTCACGTACTGTACAATATAGTCTGAGGCTCTCTTGTTCCATCATCACAACCACCCTGGCACGATCTACGGCTGATACTTTGAATCGAGAATTGCAAGAACACACTCGAGGATGTTCAACGGCTTCAACACACCCATACCCCCCAGCGACGCTGAGCTTGCCACCCAGACACTAAACGAAGAAGCCAGCTACCGCTTCTCCTTCTTCACAGCGAATGATGCCGTGACACTGGGCCTCTCTCTGCGAAAACGATTTCGTGCCTCATCGCGGCATGGGAAGGGAAAAGGACTTGTTATTTCTATTCAGACTATCGCAGGGCACACGCTATTTGCTTGTACGGTTGGAGACCTTGGGGGACTGTCCGGCGTCGGGGATGTCAGTCTCGATAGCTGGACCTGCATTGAGGTAAGTCTGGACTTCGAACGTATATGTTCCGGTCATTGCGTCATGCACTGGAACCCACGGGACCGCAACGATGGTAGGGAATGATTGCAGTCGTTCGACGGACGGGTCATTCAAGCTACTACGTGGAGAAAGGCATGGGTGCCATGGGCAAGACACCAAAACAGATAGGTATCCAAGGCGAATACCGAATTAATGGAGGAGGTAGGACATCATAGTTTAAATCTCTGCGACAATATTCATGCCTACATTCCAGCGTTTCCAATATGGCTGGAGGTAACCCGTTTTACGTCTCCGATGGCATGAAAAGGCTGAGAATGAGCTGACGAGAATGCTCCTTGTTGTCCAATTGCAATCGTCGCATGCTATTCGGGGTCGAGTGCGGACGACCACCATGTACGTGTCGACAATGAATCCATTTAGATGGGATGACCACTGATATTTCTGGCATAAGCTGGTTGTCGCCGCTGTCAGGGACTACTTGAAGAAAAGGAGAGAAAGTACTGATGCCCCGCTTATGTCGGGTTCAATACCGATGCCTGTGCCAGCAGCTCGAGAGAACACAATCCGAGAAAGCACCATCCGGGAAAGCACTGTGGGTCCTTACACTGAGCTTTCCGTCGTTGACACTAAAGGAGTCATCTTTATGATTGAAGGCTTGGCAAACTGAACCGTCTTCCAACGTATTGCGCATGCAAATTGGCTCGGAGTATAGGGAGAGATCCAGCTCAGAGTATAACGACGAGCGCGATCGCTAGGTCTGCTGCGTATATTAGGATGAGGGGTGTATTAGTATCTAAGACCTCAGCACTCCAACGGAAAGCATAATGTAAAGGTGGATTCTCGACCTAAGACTCGCTCTCCTCCTCCCGCGAAGACTCGCTCACGTCTCTCGGCGTCTTCAACACCCGAATAGTTTCTTAGAGTCGAATCAATTTTGTGTGCTGCGATGTATCCAGCGTCAAGGGCTTACCATGCCGTAAGAAGATTTGGCGTTGCCCCTGCGGGGTGTCGGGGTCTGCATTGGGGTCGGGCTCGCGAAGCTCGAAGTTGGCCTCGACAAACACTTGAGACCCCTTTTTCAACCTTTGCAGGTAGTTGTTGACACCAGGGTTGAAGGACAAAACTGTGTGCCATGTTGTCTTAGCCTCACCGCGTGCTGTCACAAAAATTATGGGCGTGAGTCTTTCTATGATGTTATAAACATGACGACAATACCCACAGCCGTCAGCGCTGGGTGTTGGTGGCGGGAAGTTCGTGGTTGCAACAGTATACCTTCAGTGATAATTTCCTGTCAGCCCATCGAAGCCGCTGCAATCTGACACGTGGAACGCACTGAACGTATTCTTTGTCGTTTTTCGTGGAGCGGAGCTCGGGATCTTTTCCCAGACGGCCTATGAGCATCAATTTTGCAACATCGGCAGAACGGGAAGGAGTGGTTGAGAAAGTCTGCAGATGGATAGTAGGTCAGATTCACCATGCGTGCCAATATATCAAAGACTCACGCGCGATGCGGAGCGCAAGGCAGAGGTACGTGCAGACAGAGAGAACATCCTTGCGAGTGGGAATAGGGGTGTGTCCGCTGGAGGTCGCTGTTGGTCTCAAGCCGGTCTGCCCTTTGTTCGCGCGTCTGTCGCGAAATCACGTGACGGCATTTCATTGCGGCGCGCCCAGGTTCATCTTGGTTCCACTATTACTTCAGACGCGAACGCCGTCTTATTTATCTTGTAAACGCCCTTGTTGCATACTGTATCATCCGATGTCCCGACACCGCTTTGTACGCAATATCAATGTCAACGGTGAGATCGAGCCCAGTGGTGCCATCTGCCTTGGACTGAACGCTCCTTCGGCAGAGGAGCTTCAAGAAGATGTACTATCGGATGGTGGAGAAGACGACCTCTCTCCTGCAGAATATGGTACAAGCTTCCCTTCGCCCGGGAGACAACCGGCTAAGTACCCGAGCAGAAACAATGATGGATGGCCTTGAGGAAGTCAGGGTAGTCATCGGCTCTCAAGAGCATTCAGGAATCACCGATCGAGACATTCAAGACACCTTGCATTACTACCAATATGATGTTCAGCAAAGTGTCAATTGGCTCCTAGGTATACGACAACCCTATGGTATTTATCCAGTATTGACAGGCGCTACAGAGGAGCAGCAACGCAAACAAGTAGCGAAGGAACGTAAAGGTGGGTTCCTATTTAAGGTCGTGTTCGCCTTCTGTTATTTCCCCCCGTACAATCTTTCTTTCCGTACCCCATTCTTATAACATATTTTTCTTCGTACGCCATTTTTACTTTTCTCGTGGTGTCGAAACGAGAAGGTGCCAAATGTTCTGTCCCCGAACGCCGCCTGAAGACGTCGACGTTTATTGCTTCCATCTCCCCAGAGTTCACGAACAAGCCGCTGCCGCCTCCCCCTTCAGAGGAACAAGACGACATGGGTCTAGAACCAGTTTACTCTGGACCGGGCCTCTCCGGTTCCGGAAGGTCAAACATACCTCTGATCAGATTAGCCCAAAACCAGCCAGAGGAGATTTACGAGTACTCGGAATCCAGTTCCTCTAATGGACCCAGGCGAAAGCTCAGCACCATCACTGAGAAAACAGAGCAGTCCAGTGATGCAGGGAGTATGACACCTAAGGCCCTGGCACCTCCAGAATTACCTCGATCGTCATATGCCACTTCATTCGCGAGTACCACAGATTATGGTCAGGTGCTAGGTGCGTATTCGCATACACGAGCTGAAGCTTGTGCTGCCGGCTGACACCGGGTTAGAACGCGGAATAATGAGCCCCAATAACGTGGGCCCGTCTCCGTCGCTCACAGCTTTACACCACCTTTCCTATCATGAGTCAGTTCCATCCGTGACGCCATCTGCGACTCGCACTCCCACCTCAATCTCGCCTCCTGGCTCCTCGGGCGTGCAGCTGCCATCCCTTGATTCCATTCCAGACATTCCATCACTGCTGACGAAGAAGTCAACGGTACGCGTCGCCAGTGAGGCAAAGTCCACAAAGTCGAAGCTTTCTGCACTCGCTAGCTCTAGGTCTAGCGCTAGATCTGCTCTTAGTAGTCGCTCAAGTGTCAGCAGTCTCAGTTCGGGGTCTTATACTTCGGACGAGGGATCCACACTCACCTACCCTGCTCTGCGACCTGCCGCGACTTCCATGTTGTCACTTGAATCATCCCACTTGTCGTCAATCGCCGGGCGGGCCGTCGAGACAGCAATGGAACTCGAAGCTATGGACCGTGCAGCGGCAATGGCGCAGCGAGAGACCGAACAGTTGTCAGAACACTCTGTTCCCGGCTCTCCACCACAATCCTCATTCCGTTCCCATGCATCTCGTACACCTATTTCTCGTGAGCCCTCATTTTCGCCTGAGACGCCTAGGTCTCCACAGTCATCACGTAGCGCGACTCCGCGAGGTGTAACCCTCATCCAGTCGATACCGCCGACACCGGAGCTTCCGTATGCGTCTCCTCATCCGCCCCCCGACGTGTCGCCTGAGCATACCGTTCCGAGTATAGCTCAAGCTCCATCTCCAGCTGGTATGCATGGCCGCCAGCCCTCGAAGCTTGCCATGCTGGCACAAGCCAAGGTTCAGCAAGCGCAGGCAAAGACACAACAATCCCCATGGATGCCAAAGCCGAAGAAGCAGACCGAGAAGCCGGCACAGCCAAGCATAATTTTGCATAAAACCCGCACCCAATATCTTGACCCGATCGCGAATGGACCCACCGCTACTACGGCCATCACTACATCGTACCAGAGTCTCAGTAGTCTCCTGACGCCCGTGCAATCTGCATTGCCACCATCGCGCAAGCTGGACCTTTCTGTGTCGCAGTCTGAGCGATCCGGATCGGAGCCGCGACAGTCGAAGTTGGCGATGAAGAGCAGGAATGCTCACAAGAAGTCTGCAGTCGAGGCTTTACCTGAGGAAACTCAGCCGGAGCCCGAAAATCCGCTGTTCTCGCCAAAGGCTACCCGTTCTCGTGCGTCACCGTCGGCCTTCGCTTCCCTTCTCGTGGATGACGCTTCTCTCATGATTTTCGAAGACAAGTCACTGACGTCCGGTTCGAGGAAAACCGAAAGCCGCGACGGAATGCGTTCACCAAGATATCGAACGACGGACGTATCCCCTACTAGCTTTCATGGCGAGCGTAGTCGCGGACCTTCACGGAAACGGGAAACCATGCTACCTGCAGTGACAGAGTTGGCTCCACTCAGCAGCTTTGGCTTCGATGTCCCCAGTCCGGACGATATTGTCTTCAACGCACGGCGCGGAACCTCTTTGGCATCACGCTCGGCTTCCGCTTCTTCTCGTTTGGCTCGTTCTTCACCTCCCGTTTCTTCACCTAGTCGTCCTGTTGCTGTTGATTCCGCCGTGTAATTCACATGTACTGACCGTGTGCTAACTATTTTTATATATCTGTATTAATAGCTGCCAAAGAGCGGGAAAAGGCTGCAAAGTTGGCGGATTCTAAGAAGCAAACTCAACCAAAGAGCAGAATGACGACCCCAAACAGGAGCATGCCAGGTACCCCAAACAGGAGTAGAGCGGCCTCGCCTACCCGACTCTTTGGTGTAGCTATGACACCCTCGAAAAGCGTACCCGCGTCCATACGAGCCGCGGACCAACGCCACCTGGATATGTCTGCGCTCAATCTGGATTCGCGCCCGCCGTCTCCTCCCGACGAAGAACCACCTAAAGCCACACTAGCCCTGGAGAAGCTGATAGAGGAAGTCAAGAAAGAGTATGAAGCACAGGAACGCGATCAAAAACGTGCTTTGAGCCTAGTTGTCATAGGTACAAATATCTTACACCTAGACATTGTTGTCTGACTCCTGCCATTTATAGGCCATGTCGATGCTGGGAAATCCACGCTGATGGGTAGGTTGCTATACGAGTTAGGACGTATGGATGAGAAGAAACGAGTGGCCAACGAACGCGGAAGTAGCAAGATGGGGAAGAGTAGCTTCAGCTGGGCCTGGGAGCTGGATGGCACAGCCGAGGAGCGAGAACGGTCAGTGCTTCAATTGCCTTCTTATGCGGTGTTTCCTCAATAGCTGGACCATCACAGAGGTATCACAATGGACATCGCGTTGCAGTCTCTCGCGACACCTCATCGCCAGATAACAATTCTGGATGCACCTGGACACAAAGATTTCATACCCAACATGATATCAGGTGCTTCACAAGCCGACTGTGCACTTCTTGTTGTGGACGCAGCCACAGGCGAGTTTGAGGCGGGCTTCCAAAGAGGCGGCCAGACCCGTGAGCACCTTTTGCTCGTTCGCAGTCTGGGCGTCAGTCAGGTCATTGTGGCTATCAACAAGTTAGATCAAGTGGGTTACGTAGCAACCCTTCGTGTCGACTTTCTTGACGTCCGAGATCCTACAGGTAGAGTGGTCGAAAGTTCGGTACGATGAGGTCTGCAGCTCCCTCAAGCCGTTCTTGGTCCAGTCGGGGTTCCATCCCTCGAAGACCAAGTTCGTCCCTGTGGGCGCCATGGCTGGTGTAAATCTCACCGCCCGGGAAGGACCCGATGCCCTGCCACTTAAACAGTGGTATAAAGGGCCGACGCTAGTCGACGTTCTAGGTGTGTGATGAACTGAGGTTGTGCGCTCATATATTGACCTCCCACAGATATTCTGGATCCCCCGTCCCGTAACGTCACCGCCCCGCTTCGGTTCCCGATATCCAACGTGTTCAGGGGACAAGTTTCGGGTACCGGCGTCGCTGGACGTGTTTGCGGCGGAGTAGTACAAGTTGGTGAGCGGTTGCGTATACTTCCAGGCGATGGCACGGCAGTAGTCAAATGTAAGCTTTATTCCTCTGAGTTATTTCCGCTTACGACAGACTTTGTGCAGCCATCGAAAGCGACGACAAAGTGCTCCCTTGGGCAGCAGATGGTTCGAATGTCATACTCTATCTCACCGCTGTTGATCCCATCCATCTCCTCATTGGGAGCGTTCTGTGTCGCCCAAATAGTCTGGTACCTTTGGCCAACGTCTTCACCGCCAGAGTCATAATATTCGACATAGATATCCCCATCACAGCTGGAGCATTTGTACGTTGCAGCTAATGGTGCATCACCCAGCCTGACTCAATCTCTAACTGTAGGTCGAATTATTCCACCACTCGCGTGACGTTCCGGCCGCTGTCACCAAACTCATATGTACGCTTGACCGGGCCTCTGGCACAGTGGCCAAGCAGAATCCTCGGTTAGTTGCCGCTCCTTTCCGCTGGAGATATGCTGGCTGACATATAATGCAGAGTGCTCGCGAAAAATGTATCGGCGGAGGTGCAGATTACCCTCCGTAACACGACAACGACCGGCCCTTCTCCCAAGTCGCAGCAAATCCCTCTAGAGCCATTTGCTGTGAACAAAGACATGGGAAGGATTCTCATCAGACGTGAGGGAGAGACAATCGGAGCCGGTGAGGTTGTCTTATTGTAGCTCGCGATGCACTCGCTAACTGATTTCTTAGGAATTGTATTGGAAATTGTATCGTAGATTCGGACAAATCACGAAGACATCGCAGATTTTCACTGTATTTGATACTGTATATTAGTACTGTTGTTCAGGTTCGTAGATATATACACGCGCTTTCCGCATGCATCGTCGCCTGTAATTACCTGTAGTCTCTGCAGAGCATATGATCAAAATATTGTAGCTACTCGAGCGACTTAGACCTCAGCTTAGCTACAATTACTACACCTTCCATAAAAAGCGAGCTTGATCGAGTGGCGGCCGCTGATCAAGCGGAGGACAGCTCTTTCGATACGCGTCTATCATGGCGCTCCGGCCCCGCGCACACCTACTTGCTATTCTCATGTGAACTCCCACCGTAGGCTATTCTACAGTACTTACATTGCACCACCATGCCTAGGCAGCATTCAACGGGCTCGTCGGAGCATGCCTATGAGGCCGTATATCGACCTATTCCTCAAGCACCGGTGGCAGCTATTCCTGTCAGACCGTCTCTCGAAATAAGCACGGATAGCGAGGACATAGATGTCCTAGACGATTTGAGTCCGCCACCAGCAGAAGCTGGTGGAAGGATACGCTGGATCCACTTCGTACTTGGCTGTGCGGTACTATTGCCATGGAATGGCGAGTATTTCGCGTCGTCGTAGGCTGCTGTATGGGGATACTCATATATATGTGAATCATGCAGCCGTGATCACAGCGACACCGTACTTCCTGTCCCGCTTGGAGAGTTCACCACTGAAGAGCACGTTCAGCTCATACCTATCGGCTGCTTTCATGATATCCAATCTCCCTTTTCTGGCTCACGCGACCGCTACTGCTAAACAGGTTGGTCGCATCCGCCCTCAGCTTTCCCTTCCTTGACACGCGCTTCAGGCTTCAAATTCCCGACGCGTGTTCTTCTCGCTGTTGTGTCTGGCATTCCTCACGGCAACCTTCACTGTCAGCACATGGGTACATCCGTCGCCCGGTGTCTTCTTTGCATTCGTGCTCTTCAATGGTGCGCTGCAATCGGCTGTAGGCTCGTACCTCCAGACTGCCGTGGTAGCTGTCGCGTCGCTATTCGGTTCAACGGCGATGGCGGCTGTAATGTCCGGGCAAGCAGCCGTCGGCGTCGCCGTCAGTGGTGTACAAGTGCTCAGCGCCGCGGCTTCAGTGCGGAGTGCGTCAGACATTCCTGAAGTTCCAACACAAGCCGCCTCTTCGCGAACACCAGAAGAGACATCAGCCGCCCTGTTCTTCGGGCTGTCTACCATATTCCTGCTCGTCACCCAGGGCGTCCATGCCTGGATGATGACTCTCCCTGCATACAAAACCTTGGTGGCTCGGAGCCGACCCAGAGCAACTACCGACTCTCTTGCGGAGGAGACGCAAGGCTTAACCACAGGTATATCTCACAACAGCAAGACCAGTGGGAAGGACCAGATCCTACGCATGGTGAAGTTGAATCTCCCGTACAATTTTGCAGTAGGCTATGTGTTCGCTATAACACTGGTAAGTCCCTCTTCTCGACTGCCGGAGCTCAATCTAATATTCGTCTAGTCCGTCTTCCCTCCGATCACCGTCTCGATCCAATCGACCAATCCTGCAACACATCCGCTCCTCTTCAGCGCATTCCATTTCCTTGTCTACAACATTGGGGACTTCTTGGGCCGCAGCGTGTGCTCTATACCACGACTCCTCATCTGGTCCGCGAACAAGCTGCTCGTGCTTTCCCTGGCGCGCACACTATTCATCCCTCTCTTCCTGCTGTGCAACGTGCAGTGGGCACACCCCACGGCACTGGGCCCCGTGATCACGTCCGACGTGCTCTTCATGCTCGTCCTGCTATTCTTCGGCGTGTCGAACGGCTACATCTCGAGCATGTGCATGGTCGCCGCGCCGTCCGTCGCTCATAACCCGCGCCTGAAGGGGCGTGCGGAGGACGTGGACATCGCAGCAACGGTTGCGAGCTTCTGCTTAGTTGGCGGGCTGACGTTGGGGAGCGTCGCGAGCTTTGCGGTGCGCGCGGCAGTGTGCGACTGCAATCCGTTTAGAGAGTAATTTGATAGGCCCGTGGAGTCGGGCAGTATAGGAAGTAGCTGTTTGTGGCTGATGTACGTTTGTTCAGTCTAGTCTCAGGGTATTATTTAGATCAATATTAAAGGACATCAGCTCTCGGAAGGAAACGGTGGACATCGCCGGGAGAGCCGCGATGATTGCCCTCGGTCCTTCGCGGTGCATTATGTGTAGGAGCCCACCGGAATGAAGCTTTACTAAGGACCGCTTCGGGAGAAAACGCGTCAAGCGCCGGAAGTAAACGCGCTCACCTGACTCTCATGTGATGGCATATACACCGACGTATCGCGGCGCCCCATGATATAGATCGAGCTCAAAGTATCGTCAGCAGCTTCTAGCCTCCTACGCATGTCCGACGACGCGACCGTGTGACAGGCTGGTCGTATCCACAGATCGCAACGCCGTAGGGGCTGTGGATAAAAAGCTAAAGCGGCCCGAGCTACTCAGTTCATTGTCCTTCAAATGACGTCGTGGTATTGCTGATTCATTTTGACATTAGTGTACAGAATCCATGGTGCATATTCGAAAGCAGCTAAGGGAAACGAAAGCAAATTTGGACGGGCTATGTAGGCACGCATTGGGTTAAGCGATGTAGAGTGCATCAGAAGCGGGGAACTCACACATGGAGCGACATACATGTATGCATGACTGCCTTGCAGCGTCAGGGGGCCGCAGGCAGGGCTGCCTTGGGTGCACCAGGCAATCGAGGCGCAAGCTCTTTCGTCTGAGCTGCCTGTCTGCGCTTGCGATGGTCGGCGAGGCGCATCGCGAAATAGTCACGATGTAGTGTGTATCGCTCATGCGAGGGTTTCGCAGTCGGAGAGGGAGTCGACGTACCAGAACTCGGGCTCGAGGCAGGTTTCGAGCTGGTCTTGCTGCCTGTCTCGGTCTTCTTCTCGCCCTTGTCCCCGTTGTCCGAGCTCGCCTTATCCTTGTCATTCTCTTTCTCCTCTTTCTCCTTCTCTTTCTCCTTGCCTTTCTCCTTCTCCTCCCCCTGCTTCTTCTTCTGACGCTCCTCCCATTCCTGTTTCACCCTCGCGATCTCATCTGGGGAGAGCCCCATCTTCGCGCCGCCAGCCCCAATGCCATCCTTGGCCTCACCCACCTGACTCGCGAAGCCCGGATCCGAGAGGTGGGAGTCACACACGTAGATGAAATCGATAGTCTGGATAGTGGCGAGCACGGTGGTCGTCGGCTTGTAGCAGATGTAGCAGGGCCGGGCAGTCGCGACCGCCTGGGGGCTGTGTCGAAGAGCTTGTGTCGCTGGGACGCGGAAGGAGACTCACCCGCTTGTAGTAGAGATTTGTGAAGGACATTTACGGGCGGGTAATTAATGGTGGAGTGTATACACTGCTGAGCAAGCCGCACGGATGAGCGATGGTCAAGTGATAAGTCCCGGAAGATCACGAGTGCGAATCCTATAAGGCTGCCGTCCTTCAACCGTCCGTCCCCCTCTCTCTCTCCTTGCCATCATGTCCACCGTCGGAAAGCCCATCACCTGCAAAGCCGCCGTCTGCTGGGGCGCTGGCGAGCCCCTCAAGCTCGAGGAGGTCGAGGTCGCCCCGCCCGGCCCCCACGAAGTCCGCATCCACATCCTTTACACCGGTCCGTGTCCCCGCGCCAGTGTGTGCGCATCTCGCTGACGCTCGCATAGGTATCTGCCACACCGACGAGTACACGCGCAGCGGCAAAGACCCTGAGGTGCGCCGACTCCCCGTCTTCTGCAGTTCTCTTCGGCTCTTACGACAGACGATCAGGGCCTGTTCCCGGTTATCCTCGGACACGAGGGCGGAGGCATCGTGCGTTGCTGCCATTACGTTACCGACGCGCATATTCATTGATGGATGATCGAGCCAGGTCGAATCTGTCGGTGAGGGCGTCACGAGCGTCTCCGTCGTAAGTAAACCCAGTTGCTGCTCATATATGCGCCAGTCCGAGCGTTTTATAGGGCGATCATGTCATTCCTCTCTACACTGCCGGTATGCACAGTGTCAACAGGGTATATGCGTCGAATCTCACGCTGTAACAGAGTGTCGTGAATGCAAATTCTGCAAGAGCGGCAAGACCAACTTGTGTGGCAAAGGTCGGTCCAATGCCATCGTCGCAATGTCAATCGTCAAAGCTCATACATATCTCTAGTGCGGGCCACCCAAGGGAAGGGCTTGATGCCTGATAACACCAGTCGTTTCACCTGCAAGGGCCAGAAGATCCACCATTTCGTAAGTATATTTCATCCATATTCTCCTGATGGACTCAGTCTGAGCACCCATAACAAGATGGGCACCTCGACCTTCGCCCAATACACCGTCGTTGCAGACGTATCCGTCGTGGCGGTCAACCCTAAAGCACCCCTTGAGCGTGTTTGTTTGCTTGGCTGTGGTATCACCACCGCCTGGGGCGCTGTTGTAAAGCAACCTGGAATCCGTGTGTGCTTCTCTTTCTCTACATAGAGATACACTGACACCGCAAACAGCGGGGTCCACCGTTGCTGTTTTCGGGTGCGGTGCGATTGGTCTCGGCGTCATCGCGACGTCGTCACTTGTCAAAGCGTCACGCGTCATCGCTGTCGACACGAACCCCAACAAGGAGTCCTGGGCGCGGAAGTTTGGCGCGACGGACTTTGTCAACCCCGCGCAGCTTCCGGAGGGCACCAGGATTCAGGACTACCTGGTTGAAATCACCGACGGCGGCTTGGACTACACCTTTGACTGCACGGGTAACGTGCGTGTAGCCATGGTCGTGCGCGGATTCCATGATCTTACTGAGGGCGTTTGTAGGTCCACGTAATGCGTGCAGCTCTCGAGGCCTGTCACAAGGGTTGGGGCGTCAGCACCGTTATCGGTGTCGCCGCCGCCGGCCAGGAGATCTCCACTCGTCCGTAAGTAACGCATCCTGTTGTTCTATCTCGCCCAGTCGTTGAAATGTCTTGGCTGCAGATTCCAGCTGGTTACTGGCCGTACTTGGCGCGGCTCCGCGTTCGGTGGTGTCAAGGGCCGCACGGAACTCCCAGGGCTCGTGGAAGGTAGGTTTCGTTGTCCTTGTTGCTCATAGTCACCGCGATCTGATTGTCCGTGCAGACTACCTGGCTGGCAAGGTTAAGGTCGACGAATACGTCACTCACCACCGCACGCTTGCCGAGATTAACGAAGGATTCGGCGACATGCACGTACGTAAAATACTTTTAGCTGTCTAAGCGTCCCGCTCATCTGCATCGGCGCGATCTACAGCAGGGAAATTGTATCCGTTGCGTTGTGGACATGTCGTGAGTTCCTTGGCCGGATCCGAAGCAGAAATTGTAGACGTGAACGATACAAGATGTGATTGTAACCTTAGCCATAGCAGATGCATATGAATGTGTACTATCCGCGCAGTGTAGCTTGGATCGCCTACTGCGCTGTGCTGTAGCATAAGATGAAGCGAGTGGTATTTATCCATGGAAGCAAGGTGACAATCAACAGACCTCAGACGCCTCGGTCCACCAGTCTCCGTGGCGGCCTTTCGCCTGCCACCGCGCGCCACAGGCCACCCAGTGCAAACATAACCTCTCTCCTCCGCATGCCGCTCCGCCTCCATGCGATTCTTGTCACAGCAAGCATACAAAGCATAAATGAGATGTCCAGGAATAATCGTCTCACGACGACAACAGCAGGTGAGCGGCTCTGGCTCCCATGTGCCAAGAACGAGAGAACATATCGCAACAGGTTAATGACACGAGCCATGGGTCGCATCACGACAGACCACATGCCCATGTCGTCCAGGTCATACCTAGGACGTGCGGCGGACGATGAAACTGTCCAGCGGGGCGAGACGCGCCCAGGAGCTGATAGTGATGGGTTTGAACGATGCGCGAGCTCTTCCAGTGTTTCTATGCGCTCTGTGAGTGCCGCGAGTGTGGCCTGCATGTTTTCAAGCACTCGCTCAAGCGTAGGACGGGACGCCGGGCGCTGCGGAACACCCGCGTATGCCGCGTACGGCCGGCGCTGCGCCTGCTGGCTCGGCGCTCTGTATACCGGATACGACGTCAGCGACGACGGGAGGTCGGTCGCGGACGAGCGTGCATAGCGGTCCTGATACTGGCCGGGGTAGACCGCGGGCGTGTGCGCGTGCTCGGCGAACGCGGACTCGGTATGGTAGCCAGGGAGCGGCTGCATCGCGGGCACGGGCGGCGGGGAGAGGACTGCGGAGCCTGCGACGGGTGTGCGGTAGCGGCGCGAGGAGAGGGAAGACTGCGGGCGCGCAGAGTGGCTGGGCGCGTAGACGGAGGGCACGGGCGGGACGGCGTCATCGGCCTCGTCGTCATCGTCACTGCTGCTCTCGTCAAGGCGCGGGTCAGGTAACTGCCCGGGCATCGAGGGACCGGAGGGTGTGCCGCGGAGGTGGAGTGGCAACGCGCCCAGCTGGAAGGCGGCAGGCGCGTCGTCGTCGGAAGCCGTGGACCCGGAGGAGCTAGAGCCCGCGGATCGTGATATAGAGCCTAAGCAGAGTAAACGCGCCGTCCTCAAGGAAGGGTTGGTGGAATGCGTACCGCTCATCACCATATTGGAGGGATCGCCTGTATACGATTCCAATTCCCGCACTAAGTCCATCGCCACCGTCTTGTCAGAGTATCGCCGTAGAACCTAGCAGGGACTGTGAATTTCATAAGTGCCAGCTGAGTCGTGATGGCTTACTTTGAGCAAGGCTTCGACGTAAAGCCACTTCGCCTCGTATGAATCAAGGTCCTTGTGCTTTGCCCATGCGTCCCTGTTGTCACATGAGCACGCCAGTGGCGGGATGACACAATCCACATACCACTTAGCACGGCCCAGCATATCCCACACGCTTGGCCGTGGTGACTGCACATTTCCAACAGTCGCTGCAACTCATGTCAGGCGAGCTCGGAACGGAGCAAGCGCGTTGCAACCCGAAGCACCTTGCTTATAGAGACTGTACACGAGGACGATTGAATTCGTGATGCGAGATCTTACTGGGCTGAACAGATCCGCACCTATACATGGTCAATTTCTCCTCGTAGCCGGTCTGTATCGGGCCCGTCTTTGGCAGACTCTGTACAATCTCGACCGCACGGTCGAATTGTGCGTCTATTAGCGTCTTTGAATCCATAGATGCGCCGTGTTTTCACGCAGTATTTAACGGATGCAGAACAAGATAATATCAGTCTAATAGAATGGGGCAAGACACCAGGGTGGGATGAAGACTGGGGGATCGAGGAAGACGAGCGGTATGACTAGCGCCCAACGTGCGGTATGTATGGCATTCCCACGTCTGTGTGCGGACATATGATTCTTGGTAGCCGCTAGGCTGGGGTGTCAGTACCTTCCTGAATTACCCCAGAGTGTTGCGTGAAACAGCCACAGAGGCACAGGGCGAGGATGCGGTCATAGGGTTCATCATACGCTCGTAGCTCAAACGGTATTTCATACCCACGTACACTCTCGGGCAGTAAGCAACAGGATAGTGGGACAGAGAGCGATGCAATTACTGGGAATGTGTACTAAAGGGGGTGTAACGGTCAGGATGATGAAGAGGACGAGGGCGAGACTCGTCCAATCGGTGTTCGGGATGCGCCCTGCGCCCATCTGTACTTGAGCCCTCCCGGGATTTTCTCTTCTTGCTCGCTCACTCGCTTTCCTGCGCATCCGGGAGCAGTGTAAGCGTGCATGGTGAATCGTAGTAAAGTTTACTTTACACACCTCGCCAGGTCAGAACGCCCCAAGCCTTCCCGTGCATCCCCTCAAGCTTCAGCTTGGTCCTCGTCACCTCCCAGTAGCAATCTGAGATCCCTTTCGCAGTCCATCGCGTCTGGTGTATCCTCTGCCCGATGCCGTCTTGTGGGTAGCGCGCCAAGACCTCGTAGAGGTTTCCTGGCCGGGACGAAAGTGATGGTGGCAGCTGCTTCGGGAGGAGCTTTTTGAGGGCGGCCGCTACCGCAGATGACATGGTAAAAGAATATCGAGTGCGGTTGTAGCAAGCCTTGTCTCGTTACAGGACTCGTATGATTCGAAGTAGAGCAAGAGGCCCGGCGGCCGGATTTTAACGAGATGCTGAGGCGGAAACGAAGGCTGGGAAGAGTACTTGCCTTTCCTGGCGCTCACTCCTGCAGCCACACAGACGCCCGGGATCGCTCTCTGGTCACCCCATGCATGCAGCCGCCACCCGACGACTTCCTCTGCGCTGTGCTCAATGGCGGCCCATAACACGATATATTAGGGAGAAGTCTACACTGCATACAGAGCTCGTTGAGACGGACGCCTGCGGTATCCCTGTCCGCCCAACATGGTCGGTCGACGAGCTCCTGTCCTCATATCCTAAGCCCACAATCCCACCATCGACTCTCAAACGATTACATGAACTGGCGGCTCTCGTACCACCTGTCGAAGGCACGCCGGAACATACAAAATTGACGCGAGAGATGGAAGGTCTTGTGAGGTTGGTCGAGGCAGTGAAGCTGGTAGACACGAGTGAGGTTGGGGATGCGGACGACGTTGGTGTGCCCGACGGTCGCCTTTGGGCTGAAGGCACAGGGATTGAATTGGATGAAAGTCCCCAGCCCACCGAAGGAAGCCAGGATCCTAACGACCAGAAGCTTTTAAGTCATTCATCCAGAGTCAGACGTGGACTTTATATTGTGGATGCTGACAAGGTCAGATAGGTGCCAGTGAGTAGATGTCCTCTTCTCCGATTCGAACACGCTCTCATAATGATGTTCATATGCGCAGTGATTGATGTCAATACACTTCTATAGTATTTCAAATTAAGAACATATAAGAACGTATAATTAGTTGATGATACAGAGGGGAATGAAATGTTACAGTGGGGATGCACTCGCGAGAAAGTCCTACAAAATACAGCATAGTTGAGTTTACAACGCGCCGTGTCCACCAGTGGAACCAAAGCCTCCTGCTCCTCGCACCGTCTCGTCCAGGTCCTGGTGTTACTATTAATAAGTGTTTCGCGCGTAAGAGCTTGATAAAACTTACATCGACCTCAAGAACCTCTGGCGTCACGATGCGCTCAAGGATGAGTTGTGCAATGCGATCACCTTCCTCCACTACGTAACATTATCAGCTGAGCTCAGTTGAGAAGCAATTCGAGTACGAGTGGCACGAACCTTGGAAGTCCTCGTCTGACAAATTGAACAGAAGGACAAAAACTGTACCTCGGTAGTCTCCGTCGATGACGCCGGCGCCACAGTCAATCATGAATTTCGATGCTATAGTAGCGGGAAGCGCGTCAGTGTGACCTAGCAGAGTTGGAATTAGTGAACCACAACGTACCAAGCCCGCTGCGAGGCGCGACGCGTCCGTACGTCCCATCGGGGACCGCAATGGAAAGCTGGGTATCTATGAGAGCCTTGCCACGCGCCGGAATGAGCTTGTTCTCAGCACTGTCCCGTCAGTCAAAATTTTGTCGCGTTAATATGACCATTTCCTGCATCGCGTACCTGTACAAGTCATAGCCCGCGGCGAGAGGCGACCCGCGCGTCGGTAGTCTTGCCCTGTTAGATAGCCGCTTGATGAGGAGGTTCGAAACTGGGGCGCGGTCTGTATGATCTTCTTTCTGCTCGTTTACGAGCTTACGCTTCTTTAGAAGTGGTTCGCGAACAGCCATAGCGAATTGTGTAGTGGGAGTGGAGGGTGAAGGGAGTATTGAAGATACATAGGGCTCGCCAAGTCGCGCCTTGAGTAAGTAGCGGTTCGGAGTTTGAAAGCGTGTTCACTCCGACACTAATCAACGACGCGCACTCGTGACACGCGTCGCTATCACGCGCACGAGCCGCCCAGAGAAGCCGGCGAGTCTCAATTGCAAAGCACTCTGCTATCGAAGCATGGACCTCTCTTTATCAGGAGGGCAGCTTCCACTCGCGTCGTACTTTTCGCGAGGGTCACAATCGAAGACTTCTAAAGCCAAGAGGAACAGCGAGCGTGTTACGGATCCAGGGGATAGTCCTCCACCCAGAAAGAAAGGCAAGGGATCGAGTGAGAGGCGTCCAGGACACAACAAGGAGTCCGGAAGTCAGGCTCAGGGGACAACCTGCAAACAACTCTCCGGGCAAGGAGGGAGTAAACTACCTGAGCAGGGCAGTACAGACATTGGTGGTACGTAAAGTGCATTGTGCATGAGTCACCTTCCTCTAATGGACGAACAATCAATATATCAGGCCATGCTACACTGCTAGATAATGTGATTGACTTGACATGCGATGACCGTCCAGAATCGTCTGCGGTTAACAAAGCCCCAGGGCCGGTCGATCGGCGTGGGGTGCTGTCGCGGGCACAGACATCGGCAGATCACCAGAAAGACAAAGACACTGGTGAGAGCTTACTTCCGACGCCGCCTGCTACCAATCCGCGCTCGCGTATGGTGGACACCTCTCGAGCTGTCCCAGGTCCTGCATCGCGATCACCAGTGGCGCCTTTGTCTAGCGTAGGGCAGGACCTCAAGGAGACTTATGCACCAATGACTCCCAAAACACCTAGCCCGCATAGACGTCCTGCAGAAAAACACGCTGCTCCAGCACCCACGCTAAATCAAACGCAAGGTGATGGCACATTGTCGCCTCGCCGAACGCAAACGACTCCGAATAAGTCTCATTCTAGTTCTGAGAGGTTCGCGTTGCCGAATCCCATCAATACTCCAGTGCGGACACCGTTCCGCTCTCCCGCTACTATGCGCAGGAGCGACAAGCGTGATGGAGGCTACATGCATCCGCCATCCTCACCCTGTTCTCGAGACATTGTTCCTTCTTCGCAAACGCAAGAGTTAACGTTGTCTAAGGGCACAGACTTCACAGACCTCAGTCCATCCACTCCATCTCGCCCATCTTTGGCGCATCATTCTATCTTCTTTGACCGCGATGGAAACGAAGTGATTGCCACCTCTCAGAGTCAAGAGCTCGAACTGTCACCATTCGTGATGACACCGTCGCGAATCCATCCAGCGTCTCATGACGAGGTGGTGCCCACATCGCAAGCTTCGGAGGAAGAGCTTCAGATGTGGACGCCTACTCGGAAGAGAGGACCTTGGTTGGCATTATCCGGTGTGGTTGACAAGGCAGGCTCTTTCCCCTGGACGGATTCTCCCCGGCCTTCACGGAATTTTGGGGCCGGAGAAGAGAAGGAATCAAGGGCGGAATCGGTCGCACAAGAGCCACCGTGGTGCCCCAGTGAGGATCGTCCGCGGTACGAGACGCCAATTTTGAAGTAAGTCTCTTGTCCGGTTCAGGTTTCCTCACCTTGTGAAGTTACGTGTCCATGATAGTACGAACCCAACAAGCCTAGAGGATGGCGAGCAAGCATCAATCCCCGAGCCTCCTGTTTCCAACGCTCGGGCATCGTACGGTATAGATTCTCAGCTCATGAGCTCCCCTCTCTGCCCACCCGCTATCCTTGGCGTGTCGTTCGACGAGTCAAGTGCAGGAGAGAGCATCAGCACCTCCGCAATGCCCACTCAGCTGCGCGAGTTCCGCAATATGTTCCAGAGCGTCCCCGATTGCATAGAGGACGACGAGGAAATTGATCGCACTTCTCCGAGCAATCACACCACTTCTGCCGCTGCCGCTGCCGCTCCCCCCAAGCAAGGTCATCCGCCGCCAGTGACGGGTAATGACAGCGAATCTGAAACGGAACCTGAGTCGGACGATGCGCCCCATAATCCAATTGGAGTCAACGGGCCCGTAGTTGTGGGTGTATCAACTGGGTCATCTGTAGAAAACCCCATCGCTGTAGTTGCGCCCCCAGCTGCAGGAGCCCCGAGATACTGCTACATGTTATCCCCCACCGAAGGAGAGACTCTTCCATCGTCAAGAATTGTTGACGACGTTCCCGAACATATGGCCATCGACGACTCTGAGGTCGCCGAGGACTGGATACCTGGTATCGACGCCGGGGCGAGCTTCTTGGGCAGCTCGCAGGGGTCATCGTTGCCGCCGGATGCAACAGAATTCTTGGCTATGTTTAGCCAGCCTGCGAGTCCGTGAGCTTTGAAAGATCCAGTAGTAGGTGTTCATTACTTCTTGCTTCTTCATTGATTCGATCATTGTCACATCATAATCTCCTCGAGCTTTTGCCTTTCTGGACTGTGTATCTGTCTCTAGGAAATGTGACCGCTCACTAAGTTTGAATATCGTACACGTATCCCACACCATAATGCACTTCTATCCATTAAGTGAATAACTTTATGGTTGCAATGGTCGTGAATCAAGGTACGTCTGCGTTGTCAGCAACCCGACCGATGACGCGTTGACGTGCTATGCATTAGATATACGTGCCAACTAAGCGGGCCCCGTAATCTTCCTGCAAACTACGTACGTTCCCAGGGTGCTTGTCAGTGTTCAAGCTGCCGGAAATTATTCATGGGTGTGATAAGCTGGAGGTCCGTCGGGTCTAGCCTTCAGTTGCAAAATGTGCGACGCGATTATCATGATCATTCAAACAAGCTTTCAACTACACTACAAATTCGCTAAAACCTCGAGTGTATGGACACTGGCTAACTGCCAATCTAGAGTCTGGTTCTCGTGACGACAATGACGCTCATACTTCAAAGATCCTTTCGTCCCCCTTGTCTTGACAAGATTAAGTCACTGTTGTCGTCTCTGCCAACTGATAAACGGGCGGCATCCGTATGGGCACTGCGCATGCCAGTATGCCGGTCGTCATCAGTCGTGAGTCTTACAGTCCGCAGCACGACACGACGTTCGTCGCTGAGACTCACAGAGTCCGCTCTAGCCTCACTGCTGGATTTGTATGGCATATTCATATACATTGGCTTCTCTTCGCTACCGTAAAGCTAATTTTTCTGAGGCCTCTGTTCTAGAGGGCGTTGTTTGCCAAGCTGGTGGGCACCTTCCCGCGGCCCATTATAGATACACGAAAGCTAAGCTCAGAGAGATGAACTGGTCGCGCCTGTCGTGTCCGACTTCCTTTATTCGGACAGGACAGCACGTCGTCCCATGATAACAGATAGCGTTTACACTATGAGAGCGTAACAATCTGAACTCGCCAGAGCTTGACACCGCAGCGATTTACGTTGTGGCCACACTCCCATCTTGGAATCAGCCTCAATTCAACTCCGTGACATTCTGATACTATTACAACCCGATGACCCTGGCATCACGCTTGCGTCTTCGGACAATCAACAAGTTTCAAGTTCACACTGAAGTATGTAAATTCGATGATACTGTTACAGCTCACATTTTACCTTTTTGCATTTCCACGTCGATGTTTGTATTGACTAATGAGCCGGTCTAAATACAGGTACTACAATTTGGCGACCGATGAAGTGCATCCTGTATGTGGAACCGCGGATCCAGACGACACTGGGGGCGAGTTGGCAAGAAAGTTATTACATGCGCGCCCGGCACACACAAGTGTATCGCGTTCACGAGGTCTTGATCCGTTATCTGCCTTCCGCCTGATGGTCCTTTTTGGTCCGACCGCTGACTTCATAAAGTAGGCTACTAAGGTGAAGACGACTGGCGACCGTTCAAACTTTGAGTCCAAATTTATAACGATGTTGATGGTAAAAATTCTCCCATATACTAGTATTTGTCACTGAGGACCAACCAGGATGTGGGCGTGAGCCAATCACGTTGTGGATCTCAAAGAAACTCTTACCCCAAGGAAACCCTGCGCTTCCTGTTAAGGTTCATTTCTGTACTGGATCCGCGCTGAATCCAAAATCCTTCCAATTTGATTTGGCTCCGTCCGTTTGCTAACAATACAGCCTAATCTTGCAGCAATTTGCAAGATAGAGACCTCCTACGGGACGCCAAGTCGCTGGTCAACATCAGGATGTACAAGAATCCTGCTACTAGTGGCATGTCATAAAGGCTCATCGTCAATGCTGACATACCACTGCTTCGCTGATATTGCACGGAACCTACAGAAGGCGCGGCAGCATTGACAAGCTCGCGTAGAATCGCACCCAAGAATGGGTCCGTGGATGTTTGATATTATATTCCGCCCAATCCGCGTCTAGCGATATTGTGGAACCGTTTCATGATTTCGTGATAAATCTGCCGGATACATAGATGCAAGTGTTTTGTGTCACATTGACTTCTTCGCCGAGAGTGACCATATTTGTTCAGATCGTCATTTCCGCCGGCATTGAGGTGGTGTGGGAGAGGATAACACTTCAGCAGGGGTCCGACCCAAGGTTCTTGGATCATGGTCCCTGAAGTATTAAATCTTCATTGGTCTGCCATGGAAGACAGGTACCTACAAAGGTTAGTGGTCTTTGATAGGCTGGCTAAGGACATCGCGTGTACAATCAATCATAAGCTCTCCGAGATATACCGGCCACTCACTTGATCATACCATCTGTCGCACAGCTTTATAACAATTCCAAAGATAGCCATCCCGCAAGCCCGCGCTTTACAGGCCGGCGTCCTTGACTTTGCCGTCGCCCTGTTTTAAATTTTCGGAAAATTGTGGCCTGAGAGGTGATAAATGCATTTGACCAGCGGCAGGGCCCCTAGACGTCATCTGGACGCGTGTTGTGACACCTTCACACAAACACATCCATGACGACAGCCTTGTCAACCCGCATCTAGCTGTACGTGGATCCTATAGCTCCACGGGCGAAGCGTCGCTTTTGTACCAGAGTTCTGCGCCACAGGGTTCCCAAATGCCACGCAATGAATCTTGCTTGCACGCGGTGAGTCGTGGAGCTTGCGCCGCTTGAGTACCGACAAATATGCGAGCTGTGTCGAACGACTGCGATGTCAGGGCACGTCTTGCTGTTGTTGCATGAGACCTCGAAACGTGGCGGCATGTCTATTCTGTGTTATCGACCCGTAGAGGAGCCGATCCACTGACGCAGAGTTTCCAGTCCGGTCCGGATTTAATACAAGACAGGACCAGACCCTTGCAGCAAGCCGGCAGCGGTATCCTCCCTTGAGAGAACTTTCCATTGTAGGCTAGCGGGAGAAGACATTGGACCCGCTCAGGGTCAGTTGTCTATATAAAGCTCGCAGCGAACCTGCGGTAAATACGCGGGCTCCGAGGATTTATCACACGGTGGTTCGCTCGCGAGGACACCAACGTATACTGGTGTAGCGCCGCTGTGCCGTGGCGTTAAACGTGCGGTCGATAACAGTTGTTCCAGTGGTCGGATCTAAATCTTGATCACTTCTCAAGGAGGCACCGGTATCATCTCGCTTGCGGCAGCGACTAATCCAGCAATACTGACGCCGATGCATCAACGGCGACGTCGAACATTGGCATGATCATCAGGCAACGGATGAGAATTTCCGACCCAGGGTCCATCGCGGGGCGGCATAGGCATATCTATAGGGTCCGACCCCAATCGCCCAGTGTCTCAAAGTTAAAGCACGACTGATGGAGTTGCGGTGGACGCGGGCCCTGACGCCTACAGCGGCTGCAGAGTACACATGGGAATGGGAATCTTTCTGCATCGAGGTAAAAGGGGCCGCCGTCCCGCAGGTCGGTGTTTCAGCATCTCGAGGCGCCACTGACGAAGTCTTCTCATAGATCATTGGCTCCTAGATCTTGTTTCCCCCTCGGGTTCAAACCCCATATAGCGTAGGTAATGCAGAGTGTATACGAGCTTCCAGCGGCTCCTAACATTGGGCTCCACGGGCCTAGTACACTACGCCGTATCTCCCGAGGCATGAGACGGGGTAGGGTGCAGCGGGGCATTGGCTTCCATATCACCAAGCCGGAGAATCATTTTAAAGTTGTCAAATGAGTACATAGTATGATGCAGACTCCTGCCTGGTATATGACTACTACCTGACGCAATTAAGCCCTCTCTATCCCCTCGTCGGCTACGTTACCACGTCACTCAGCCGGCCTGTGTGGAGTCTGTGTGAATCCTGTTGACTGTCGCCCGTGAAGGTTCTGATGAAAGGCCGCGATAGTGGTCATTTCATTTCGTTCATACCTCGTCTAACTGGCAACACGTATTCACTATTGACAACAGAGATTGGGCGGTGACTGTTGAACTCACTGTCAGACAACCTCGCCGATCGACGTCACACAGACAAATTCATGTTATTCGCGTCATCCGATCACACCCTCTCCAGCACGCGAGCAGGCACCTCGGCAATCCCATCTTATCACCATGTTCTCTGCTGCAGCGAAATGATATGTCCGCCCCATGTGAGGCACAAATCCCCAAAGCTGTATCCACCGAAAATATGCTAGTCTGTATTCTGTTCACCGAGTCATGTATGTATCCAATATACAATGTCACTACTTTGTACGAGACCATGGGGCCGAACCGGACAACAGAGCCAATACACAGTACATGCAGACAGCGATTAGACGCGTGCGCGGGCAGGATAGGAATTAAAGCAACCGTGAATGCAGAGCACCGGCTCGAACAACATAGCAATATAACACAGCGAGCGTCCCCTCCCGTTACGAGTCCATGTCCTTCTCCTGGCGGCAGCACGACAGCCAGGCAAACCACATCATCGTCCGCAGCTGCAGGACGTCTTCCTTCCACGCCATCGACTGGTTCTGCTCGCGGAACTCCCGCGTCAGCATCTCGCACCGGCCGATGTTCTCTGGGCTGACAAAGTCGCTCGCCACCTTAATACAGTCCGCGAGGTTGCACACCTTCGCGGACAGCCAGATCAGCCCTGGCACATCGATAATCGGGCCGGAAGAGGAAACTGACCTGATGCGCGCAGCCGGCGGGAATGAAGACAGCCTCCCCGGGCCTCTGGTAGATGCGATGGCTCTTGACACCATACTCCTTAAACAGTTCCTGCCGAAGCGTGGAGTCCAGATAGAACTGCTGGGAGTGGATCGGGTCGTGCTGGAACTGGCCCTTGAACTTCTTTCGGAGAAACTTCCGCACTTTTGACGAGTCTTCCGCCTGGAACAAGTCCCACGCGGCACACCCGGGTCGCCCGTCAGGGGTGTCAGCCGCATACAACATGACATTCACGGCGTCCGCCATGTCCATGTGTAACCGCGTCGTGCCCTTGCTGCCGAGCGACTCAAACGAGGCCATCGCGTTGTACATCTTCGGACCTAGAAGACACTCGGATGAACACCCAGGCGAACATGAGTCAAACACGATGAGCCTACCGAGGTCAGGTGCGACCGTATTGCTGGGGAAGTGCGAGGCAAGGTTCAGCACGCCATCGCGTCTGACATAGTTCGGCACCGGCGTCGCATTGCCAAAGTCGTCGTACAGCTCCGGGAACGACGTGCGGAAGTCTGTCGTTGGCGGCCAATCCTACAGAAGAGAGACATCAGTGCCTGTCAGTCAATACGATGGATAACAGATTACAGTACCTTCAGTTTCCAACAGTCCCTGCGGCCCTCATACTTGCCGAACCACGAGAAGAACTCGCCTACCGTGACGCGTTTGTTCTGGTCGGTCTGGCACTCGAGGATGAGGCAACTCTGCGTGCCGTACTTGCTCGTGAAGTACTGTGGGGTCCACTGTATGCGGAACTTCTGCTGCAAGCCCGTCACGACGAGCGGCTCGCCCCTCGTCCATACGCTTCGGAACAGGTCGTCCGTCAGCTGCGAGTCCGCGAACCTCAGCGTATCATGAGACGGGATGCTCGAGAAGCCTGCCGCCGACTGCGGCGTGGACAACGTGCCGGCAGCGAATGATGAAGGATCGGGCGGGATGCCACCATTGACTGGTCCTGAGAACCCACGCGGCGCTGGGTAGTCCATGTTGGGAAGCATAACCGCACTTCGGCCGGACATTGACATTGGCGCGGGCATCGACCAGTCGGACGCGTCGCCACGCGCAGCCGTCAAAGGTGGGTTGAACGCGCCAGAGTCTGGGGCCAGCGCGTCCTGGTCGCTCTCCTGCAGCAGCGCCTCCATCTCGGTAATCGCCTCCTCGAGCTCCGATCGGCAGAAACGCGACATGGGCGAGAAGTCCTTGGCCTGATGTTCGTTGCGCCGGGTGCAGGAGAGAAAAAACGGGTTGACGTGCGCATGTCGCTCCCGGCGCGCCTGCAGCGCAGCGATCTCAGCATCGGGGGCGCCGTCCCGGTCGATGGTCAGCTCCTTGACCTGCTCGAAACATTCGGCACAAGCCTCACGGCCGCACAGCCGGCACATCCAGCTGCTTGAAAAGATAGAGGTCATGCAAGTGTCTGCAATGACGGCATCAGTAAGGCTTGAAACTCCGTGAACCTCATCGTGTAGACGCACCACATGTCGCGCGTACCTCGCTCTCCCGCGTGCGGCGGATGACCTCAGGTAAGCTGAGGTGCTCGAGTTCTTTCTTTAGCGTCTGGAGCAGCGCTGAGGCCACCGTCCGCTGTACAGATATTAACGGCACATGAGCCAACTGGACGTCGGGCGGTTATCTGTGCGTAGGCACCAACCTTAATGCGCCTGATGTGGCTCTTTTCGAGGGGAATGTTCCATTTTAGCGGGAAATTCATAGTCGGCGAGTCGGGCTTCTGGCTCTCGACAAAGCTGATGCCAACGATGTGCTTCTTGTCGTTCTTCAGGAAGAACCGGATGCCCTGGAACCGGCAAGTGTCGCCCGCCCACCGACGCGTGCAGGAGACGCAGCGGGGGAACTCTTCCGATCGATAGCGATTTGACATGCAGCGCGCAAACTGAAGCTCGGGATGCAAAGGACCAGACGCCTCGGGGTGCGGCAGCCCGTCGTCCGAGACGAGCTTCATGGTGCCTGGGCCTGGGTAAATTAGCGTGAAAACAAGGACTAACATGTCAAGTAGGATTAACTCACTGCTTCCAGACGATGCCTTCTCCTTGCCCTTTTCACTTGACACGTGAGCATACGATACGGAAGGAATCAATTGCGCTACACAACGCGTGAATACCCACAGGGGGCGGCAGTGTGGGATACGTAATGAACGTACCATTTTGTGCCGCTATCTGTGCTGCCTCATTGCGCTTCTTAGCGTTGTAGCCGCGCCGCGAGGAAGCTGCCAAATGTATGAGGATGACGAAGCTCGGGATGTGTGAGCAAAGTCTGACCAGCATTGTCGGTCACCTTTGATCGCGTCTTCGACTTCTTTGACTTGCTGTCAGATTCTTCAGGAGATTCCAGCTGCCTCTTTGGCGTTGGCATGGGTTGTGGGGTAGGATACGGCATGGCGAAGGCCATGGGCGCCGAATAATACGCTTGGGGAGGAGATGCCTGGCTCCGCTGCAGCTGAGGGTGTAACTGCATTGGCATCGGCACGGTCCCTCGAGCAGCGAGGCGGACAGACGCTCTTTCGGCTGTCTGCCAGGCTGGAGAGGAAGGGTTAGACGCAGAGGCCGCATCCTGCAACAACATGGGAAAGTAACCATTCACGGCGGCGTATGGCGGCTGAGCCGACATGTCTTGCTCGTAATGCGCGTGAGGCTGCTGCTGGGGATAGTCTGCAAAACGACATGAGTGCCGGCATGCATAGCTTACGCGGGACAGGCACGGACTCTTTTGGATGGCCTCTCCCGAAATGGCTGATGGATATGAAAATCGTTCATAGAAGCTCAAAGGTCATAGCAGGCAGGACGCACCTGTGCGTTCATCCGAGTACATGGTCATTGGAGGCGACATTTGCGATGGCACGTACGCCTGGTTCGCGGGCTCGGGGGAATTGTGCCACCCAGGAGACTGCATGCTATATGCGGGCGATTCCTCGCCGGGACGTACGGGCCTCACGTACGCATCATGATACATCGGATGCTGCACGGCGTTCGAAGGGTAGCGGCATGCACTGGGATCGGAGTCGGGCCTGTGGATGCCCATGTCATTCTTCGCGCTCTGATCCCAGCTTGCCGCGCGCAGACTGAAAGATGCAGGGGCACTCATGGGCGACGGATAGGGTTGTGCGGTGGGCTGGCCGGGTTGCGCGTGTGGGGGACCCATGAACGCGGCAGATAGAGGGGGTAGCTGATTTGGGTGGTAGCGAGGCTCGAGCGCGCTGGGGGGTGCGTTGATGGGATTGAGGAGTTCAGTAATGGAGGTGCGCTTGCCGTGGGCGTGGGGGTCGTGGTGCAAGGTGTTCACGTCCATGGTGGGGAGAGGAAGGGGGGTCTGGAGGAGAGGAAGACGGGCGTGAAGGTGGTTGTCGGAGTCGGCTGCTAGTCCGCTTATCCATTTTGAGGGCTGCCATATATGGCATCCCCCACGCATCTTGAGTTTCCGGGAGCCAGGGGACGCCTGTCCGTAGTGCACTGTCCCATCTGCAGCCGTCTGCAGCGTGCCCTGCAGCCAATCGCCCCCATCAGCGCCCCTCGCGAGCACATTTGTTTTGTACGCGATGCGGGACATGCGTCACTGCGCGCGATGATCTCTGCTCTGAATCTATTCGCTGTGATGGGCACAACCTGCCCCCGCGACGCTCCCCGCTCGTCGAGACACGTTCAGCGCCGCCGTGCACCTTCGCGGAGCTTTCGAGCGCGCGGCCAATCGCCGTCCGCGAGCGTTTCTCCACTTGTACTTCGCGAACCCGCGGCATGGGAGCGTGCCCAGGCAAGCCCCCTGTCAGCGCACGACGGTCAGCGGTGGCATTTGGATTCGTGTGGCTTCCAAGCACCGCGACGATGAAAGCGGAACACGAGCGAGCCCTGTGGTAAGTAATATAAATATTAATACTACCAGTCTCCCAACAACGCTATCGGACGCCCATCGCGCTTACGTGAGCCGACGCGGTCAACGCATATCGGCGTCCCGCGAACCAGGGGCGCTGATCTTCTCAACGTCTTCCTCCCGCCCGCATAAACACCTTTGACTCATCCCAGGCCCCGGGCACCCCTGCATGCCCGACACCCCTTCTCGCCCAATGGAAGCTAACCTAGTTTCGCTCCGGTTAATAGACATCGTGTATCGTAAACGGTCATAATGATATACCACCTCGTGTATGCGGATGTATGTCTAGCGTACTGACCTGTGAGCAAACCACCTTTGTACCTGTACAGACCCATGGGAAAGAGACGCCACAGCCCTTTGGCCATAAAGCATGCATGGCGCGAAAAAAAACAAAAACCCACACGAAACCCCAAGTAAAGACGTCCACCTGAGAGCCCCAAATCTGCAAGCCGTGATTACAATGAGCAATGGAAGATATCTGCATGAGCGCAACACCACATATGACCCAAACATGATAACCCAAGAAGGACAAGCACGGCGGAAGACGCCCCAATTAACCCCAATAATATACGCTCAAAAGAATTGATGAAAGAACCCGGCGACCCTTGGCAGGAAGGGTAATACAAAGGGAAGTGCAAACCATGCAAACAACCCAAGAGTCGCCCCGTACCGTCATTGTGGTTCCGGCGGCGGAGGCGGCGCGGGCGGCCGTTCGTCACTGCTGGGTGCCGTCGGAGAATCTGCAGCTTCTGCTGCATCTTTTAACTCCGGTACGTCCGCTGCTGCCAGGTCTGCGGATAGTCCCGATGAATTGGCCTGTGCCCCAGGTTGACTGTCGTTTTTGGGTGCCTGCACGGGATCAGAAGCGTCTGCAGCAGGGGGGAAGAACGAGAGAGTGGCAGGAGGTGCATCTGCTGCCCCAGGTTGACTGTCGATTTTGGGTGCATCCGGGGGAGCAGACGCGTCTGCGGCAGGGGGGAAAAACGAGTCTGTGGCAGGCGGTGCTTCTGTTTCAGCCGCGTTAGCGTCCAATGACATATGCACAACACTACGCGTGCATTACGTACCGGCACTGTCAGGCGCGCCTCCGTTGACCGCGTGCCCCACCTCCAGATCGTGCGAATCTGCCGCCGAGGACAAGCGCAGATCATCGATGAGATGCCGCCTTCGCTGACAAGAACACGATTGACTCACCCTGCGCCACCACCGTCGGCACGGCCTCACTTCCCCCAGACGTATTGGAAAACGCGCCGGGCGACTCGTCGGAATCCTGCACCGGCGGACTCGGCGTCGCCGATTTCTCTGCCAGCAGACTCCGCGCGAGGGCGCCCGCGCCGTCCGCAAACGGCACCCTGTGCGCGATGGACGACGACCGACTCCGGGAGCCCGTCGGGGTCAGCCGTCCCTCGGGGACGTGCAGCCGGCGCGCGACGTTCTGCGCCTGCACCGCCTGCCCCGACGAGATGCTCTTCACCACATCCGGGCGGATGTCCGCCCACATCTGCAGCGCCTTGATCGAGCCCCACTCGATGATCTTGCTGTTCAGCCACTGCAGCGACACCGGCTTCGTCAGAAAGTCGTTGCACCCGGCGGCCAGCGCGGCCACTCGATCGCTCGGCAACGACGACGCCGTAAGCGCGACGATGATCACCGAGGACCTGTACGGAGGCGTGGACATCGTCGACGACCGTGACTCGGTTGCAGACGCTTCCGACGGTGTCCGCTGGCCTTCGGACTGCGGCGTCGAAGGGAAGCCACCCAATACATTGTACTTTTCCATCCTTCGGATTTCTTTCGTGGCCTCGATACCGTCCATGACTGGCATTTGTATGTCCATCTAAACACGGTTACGCCAGACGCATGAGAAGAGGCGGAGATTAGGGAGGAGATACGCTCACGAGAATGAGATGGAACCCGCCCGTCTGCCATTTCGCCACCGCTTCCTCGCCGTTCTTTGCGACATCATACTTGATCCTCCGTTTGGTCATGAAGGTCGACAGGATGGTCTGATTGATGGGGTTATCTGGCAGGCATACAGTAAGGTTAGGTTAGCTCCAGCTCCCGTAAACAATGAACACGGCACGCACCGTCGACGATGAGCACGCTGATTGGCGGGACGATATTCGTGTCGGACGGCTTCCCTTTCTTCTGCAAGGTAGAAGGCGCGGAGGCTGACGGGCCATCCATGTTGGGTCGCCTCAGACGGCGTCCTGGCTGGGGACTCGGCCGTGAAGGCGACGTCGGTGGGGGCGGGTCAGATGGATGGCGCACGAGGGGGTCAGGCTGTGTAGGCTTCCTCGGCGGAGCCAGCGGGGGACCAGCCGCTGCAGGCGACTCCCCAGCAGGCGAACCAGCCGGCCCGAGGGTGACGAGGCTTTCACCACGGTGCGGTGCCAACCGTCCCTTGCCCTTGGAAGGCGCGCCCTCGACGGGCTGGACATCTGCGCCGGCATCACCGTCTGTCCCTGCCGCCGCGCGTCGCCGTGGGGTCGTTGCAACTTCTGGCGTAGACGAGCCGGACTTGACCTCATCAGCCGTACGGCGGAAGGAAACTCCCCTTGAGCGGCCGGGATGGTCTGACGGGGTGCCAGTGCGCTCCGACTGCGGTGTCGTCGTCCTCTCGCTCCTCCCGCCGCCCTTGGCCTTCGGATGGAAGAAGATGCCCGCAGGCTGGCCATCGGGGCTTTGGATGACGAGCCCCGACGCAGGAGACGCGCCCAGCCTCGCAGCGGCGTCGGAGAAATACTCCATGGTCTCCGACACGCCGCGCGGGGACGACGGCGTGTGCTCTTTTGGCGATCTGGCCGACTTGTCCGAGGCCGTGCGCACGCTGGTCGCCGAGCGGGCGCCAGGCGACTTGGCCGGGCCCGAGACGTTGAAGAACGGGGTGATGGCGGGGAACCCTGGGCTTATGGGAGACGTGGCGGTGGGATAGAAGAAGGGGTCGACGATCGGCTTGGTGATCGCGGTGTGCAACGCTGTGAGAACGCGCCGAGGGCCGGCGGGCTTGGGGATGACGATGACCTCCGGTACGCGCGAAGCGTTGCCCGCACCGGGCATGAGGATGGACTGGATGACGTCTTTGACCAGCTTGAAGTTCGCGAGGGATGTAAAGTGCACGATGACAGGGGGCGGGGCGAACAGCGCTGAGGTCGAGGGTGTGAGGCCCATGACCCGAGCCACTTGCGGCGACGAGCGCGGTCGGTGGTTGTTTGCCAAGGAAGGTCGTTTCCGCGTGTTGAGATGGAGCGGATACGCCTGCTCAGCACGAGCCTTCTGCAACCGAGACCGCAGGACCGCGACATCGTCGTCAATAAGACAGAAGGACAACGCGTCCGCGACAGCAGGCCGTGAGGTTGATGGAGACGGCGCTGAGGACTGGTCTAGATACGCGGACGGAAGCTCTTCTCGACTCGCAGTTGGACTCGAGGTCGGTTCAGGGACTTGCTCGACGTGCTCAGGGAGCGTATCTGCACCTGGTTCGGTGGAGACATGTGTAACGTCCAAACCCCACGCCGTCAGATAGCTCGTGAGGTGCTGAGCAAAAGACCCCTTCGAATGCGCAAAGAGCGTCACTTTCCTACCCTTCAACGATTCAGCAAACTGTGACAGCTGCTCAAGGGTTGGTTCGTGCGAAATCTTGAAGTCCGGGAAGCCTTGGTATACTGTGTCTTCGAGCGATGCACCAACCGCTGGGTCCACAACCGAGGGGGATCCGCGTTCGAACTGCACTGTCAGAGCATAGGTTTTCCCAGCGGAGAAGCTCCGCGGCGGGACATCCTCCTCAAGCGAGGCACCGACATGACGTAGTAGTCGTCGCAATATGAGTGTCTTGAAAGAAGGTGATGTCCGAAAAGAAGGAGGTGAGTTTGGAACGCTGCCATCTTCTGATGTGCCTGCGCCACTTCTTGTCGAATGAGCAGAGGCGTATCGATGCATGAGGTGAAAAGTACATCGTAAAGGACCGGTATGTTCGTGTATGGGCGAGGACTGTCCTGTTGAGTCCTGGCGAGGTGTATCTGAGCTAGCAGAATCGGAGGTATGTGTTGGTTTCTCAATAAATAAACCCATCTCTATGGTGTCGCCCGGGTGCGCCACACCCATGAGCTGGCGTATGACCTGGAGGAACATCAGTATCACACAAATAGCGACCTACCGATCCAACTCACATGCGACAGCGTGTATGATATGCCGCTCTCATCGCCCCTCACTGGTACGTGTTTCATACCCAGATCACCATGGAACAAGACGAGGTCCACGCCAGCTTGCGCTGCCATCCCACTTAGCGCATCTCCGACACTTTGCAGCATCTCGCCAACGTCAAAGTCGTTATGCACAACAGGCATGCCTGCCAGATCGACTGGCGATGCTACCTGCTGTACATGTGTGTCGAGACTAAGGGTGGACATGTTGGCAGACATGTAGTTTAGATTCTTCATAGATGTAAACATGGCAGATATAGAAGGCGTCGGAATGGACAGGGAGCATGCGCTGAACTGTTCTTTCGCTGGATCCAAGACCTGGGGAGGGGAAAGCTGTAGCAACGTCTGTATCATCATCTGGACCGAGTCCGCCAGCTCCAGCGAGAATTCGTGAAAGTGAGCATATTCGGGTGGTAGCTCGATGGCGATGGGCGAATCGCTTGAGGGAGACGAAGGTAGGCGTCGGGGATTTCGAAGGTACCCTAGCTGAGACGGTACGGGCATGGAGAGTACTCTGGACAATCGGGGGAGAGGAGGGAGGTGCTCGGCCTGCTCGAGAGGATTCTGGTCTGAATCCATATTGTTAGTTGGGGTCACGAACTCGGAGTCGTCGCCCTCTCCCGCTAGTGCATCCCTCCGGGTTGGAGGACTGGATTCCTCCTCTGAAACGTCTGTCTCGCCCTCGGAAGAACTAAGTGACACACCAGCAGGGCGCTCAGCTGTGAGCGGCAGCGGGACGGTCGGCGGCGTTTCTGTGGGCCACGCGAACTCGAATTTGTTGGCAGGCGGGAGCTCGACCCTGACCACGCCCTCTTCGATGTTCTCTTCGTCGACAGCTTGAACTGCAGTGACGGTCGGAAGGAGCACGGCAGGCAATCCCCTGCCCGACATCACCAAGGGCCGGGGGAAGAGGCCGGGCGGAACAGACACGAAGGCAAAGTCCTCAGATAGTGAAATCGAGGATGGCGAGGAGGAGTGGGTAAGGGAAAGGAGAAGACAGGGACGGAGCCAGAGACCTGGCGGCGGACTGAGTACAGAGGGCGGTCAATCCGAGTTGGGAGCGGCCCACAAATATAGTCAAACACGCCCGGTCGTAGACGCCGACCAATCCCGCGTACCTTCTCCAGGCAGAAACTAGGCTGAACGCAGGCAGAACACTGCCCGTTCTGCTGCGCGCTCTGCTCCCGGTCGTTATCCAACCGGATGCATTTCATCGCACAACCCATGAGCTCCGTGCTGCCCTGCAGCTCAAAATTTCCGCCTCCAATTCACCTTCCAGAGCACGATCTGGACCCCCGCTGACAGTCCACCATCGCCAACCGAGCCCGAATCGCAGAACTGGGACCCCATTTTCTCAAGAGGTTGACGAGAAACAGGACGCGTACAATGAGCGGAAGGACCAACCATTCCATCGGGAACAATCTTATACCACTAACCGGGGCATGCATGTACCATGAGGAATATCATTATGAAATGCGACACCAACACACTCCAAGGAACATAATACATAGCTTAGTACTGAAGCTCAACGTCTCCCTCAGCAACCAAGTCCATATCGTGATAGCTAACCTTCTTGCCGGCCGACGCTCTAGGATCTTCCTTTGCATCGGGAGGCGGCGGCGGCGGCGGACCACTCACGCTGGTACGCCCACCCCTTCGACCACCCGGTCCCGGTTCGAGCGTTGCCACAGGCTTAGCAGGAAGCCCCGCTGATGCTGGAATGGGAGGAACCTCCACGGTGTGTTCGTAACCAGGGGCAAACCCGCTAATACGGTCGCTTAGACGTCGAACTGACGCGCCTTCATCTCGCCGTGGCGGAGGCGTAGGATACGCACCCGGAGGGTAAGGATAGACATATGGGTCCCAGTAGCCATTCGAGTAGGGCGGAGGAGGATATCCGCCATACGGTGCAGGGTGAGGTCCTGCTCGACCATAATCTGCCGCAGGGTAAGCAGGCCCTTGGAGGCCATATGCCTGGGGTGGTGGCGCCTGGCTGGTGCCAGCAGTAGGAGGAGGATGAGCGAATGGCTGAATTCGATGAGGGTCAAGAGCGAAATTGTTGAAGTAAGGAATCTGTTATGGAAAAGGCTGTCATCATCAGTTGCCCGTGATAAATTAAATGTCGCTCACCTCTTCAAGGTGTTTGACAAGCTCTGGGTGCTTGTTGGCAATATGCTTTTCGACAAATGACGTAGCTTTGAAGAGCTTTTGACATGTCTTACAGCGGAATTTACCTTCGTCCTCTTGCTTCATGTGAGGCTCAGCCGCCTTAGATAGCTCCCTGCGAGGAAATCAGTCAATTGAAAGCATCACTCGCAGCATGCTACATACTCCTCGTAGCTCTTGCCAGCGTAGTCTCGAGGATCGACGCCATTACGATTGATTAGTAGAGCAACCTTGGAATCAAGCCATTCCAGCCATCGCTCATCTGTGTGATACGCTCAGTGACGTCAAGAATCACAGAACGTAAAAGCAACTCGTACCATTCCTCTTCCAATCCCGGTTCTCCGATTTCTCCTTGGAGGAAACATCCTTCTCCTTCAGCTTCTCCTCATCTCCCTCGCCTTCCGCTCTTTGCTCGCGCTCAGCCCTCTGTGCTTCGGCGGCTCTCACTTCTTGGAGAAGAGCTTTCGACATAGGCTTCCTTACATGCTTAACACATTTGCGCTGCAATTCCTCTATGTGATCGGTAACAACTGCGCAGTAATAGCATGTGTGAAAGGCAGCACGAAGATAGGCAAGATACAGGTCGAGCGAAACTACCGTCTGTTGCAGGTACCGTCAGTCGCACGACAATCATGAGCGTATTAGTGAGACCTGACCTTCTTCGCTTCCAGAGCCTTTTCGTCCGACGCATCTACAAGACCTTGGTCGCGCAAGTCGGCCATGATCTTTTCAACTCGTCTCTCCACTGCCTCGCTCCCGCGCTCCCTCGGTTCAGGGTCATCCTCTTCAGCATCTGTCGCGTCAGTCATCACTGTATCAGGATTCTCAGCACCAATGGCATTTGATGTCCCGTTTACGTCAGTCTTCTCGACCTTCATCTTCCGAAGTTTTTCGTACTCGTCCTCCAGCAAAGCGGCCAGAGTCTTGGCATTCTCAAGGTCCTTGCGCAATCGATCTGGTTTGCTCGCAACCTCAGGCGCGTAACGCACCCGACCAGTGAAAGGCTTGGTGATGTGCGCAACGTGTAGCTTGAAGCCCTCAATCTGATACCAGAGGAATTAGTGGGGACACATCAACAACGCAAGGCAACAAACCTTCTTCTCCGAAAGCTCTGCCACTACCGACGGCATATCAGTATCTTCACGGAATTTTAGCCAGCCAGCGCGGTAGTAGTTCCGTTTCTGAAGAGGGTCTCCTAGGGCAAGATAGACAAAACCAGGGATCTTGCCACACGCCTAAGCACGTTCCAGTCAGTGTCATCATTCACCGTCAAAGAGATATGATCGGAAATAGCACTTGCCTCTTCCAACTTTACTCGGCCAATGTCAGGAGGAATAGTTCGGATCATGACCTGGTTGCCCTCTGGTTGCACCGAAATCTCCTCGCCGCGATTACCACGCTTGGGATCATTGGCAGATGCTTTACCGTTGGCGTCGAGGCGCGACTGTTCATTGTCACCAGCTTCGTCCTCTGCTTCGCCGTTGAACTGCATGTCGTCATCGCCGCCATTCGGCTTGACTTCCTCAGCAGGAGTTGTCTGCATGCCACCGTTCTCGCTGCCATTGACGGCAGCCTCTCCGTTAGGGGCAGTCTCCTTAACAGGGGACGCAGCTTCCTGCTCAGGCTCGTCCACGTCTGGGTCAAACTTGCCAGCTTCTAGGTCCATGACGAAGGCGTCTATTCTCCTTCGCCAACCAACCTTGCGCACTCGTGTCCTGAGCTGCACAAACTCAGGAGATGGTTCGTATTTCTCTGCGAACCAAGGAGATTTGCGGTGATGCTCGAACATTCGTTGAAGCTAAAATGCCTTCAGTTGCAAGTTGTCTGACAACGGAGCAACCACTAACCTGTTGAGCGGCGAAGTCCTTTTTATACTTTTCCCATCGTGACCGAATGCCGTTACGAGGTTTCGAACCGTCTCCAGCCTCTTGTTCAGCAGCCTTGTCGGCATTGTCCTCCTCAATGGCTTGCTGAGGATAATAGTAACGAAACCATTCCGCGTACTGTTTAAGCGAAGCTGGATAATCGAAAGTATGAGGATCTGGAGGGGCACGGCGCAAGGTACCATAGGGAGGCGGAGGCGGATATGAACCACGATGGGGTGACGCATGACCGTACCCACGAGAATGGGTATCTAAGTCAAGAGTAAGTAATACGGCACAGAACGCGACGTTCCACAGCGTACCGTAGTCATCACCGTACCGAGGCCTTGGCTCGAACCTCTCCCGATCCCAGGGCGACAGAGAGCGCCGGCGCTTCCTGCCAGCTAAACACAATGTTACGCACTATGACTATACGAAACAACAATGATGATTTACCTTCCTCAGCTGGAGGGCTGCGACTCCTGCCACGTCTGCTATACTCGTACGCAGCTCTCTCTCTTTCGTAATTGGCCCATGCCCTGTCCCTATCATAGGCCTCCCAGTCGGCGCGGTACGGGTCCTGGGGGTAGGCGGGATCCGGATACGCAGGTCGCGGAGGGTAAGCCCCACGGTATGGAGATCGAGAACGCGAACGTCCACGTGGAGGAGGAGGATAGACAGAACCAGACCAAGATGACATGTTCAGAGGAAAGAGCTGAGGCAGAGAAAAGAGAACGAGGAACGCGACGACTGATCATCAATAGCTGTGAGAGAGAGTAGGCGAGCATGATGGAAGCACAGACCTCTTGAGACGCGACACACAACAACGAGCACGCAGTTCTCGATGCTCGCTGAGACAAGCTCAATGTGTTCGCGATGGTGAGACGCAGAGGGCGAACGGGCTACCTAAGCCATTCATTCAAACTCCGCACACTCCGCGGCATCCTGTGTGGCAACGCGTCGCTGTTTCTCCAAATTCGACCAATAAGTGAGTTTCGACGACAAAATCGTATTCCATGAGTCAGAAGATGCTGTGTAGTACATTATCAAGCTGCCTATCGACGCCAGAATTCTCCATCTTTTGTCTCTGCCTCTTCTTAGGTTTGTTTGTTGCAGCGCTTGCGTCTGCCGCGCTGGGTTCTGCGGGCGCTTTCGCAGAGGTTTCCTTTTCCGTTAATGGCTCCGACCCTTCTGCTTTGCGCTTCCTCTCCGCGCGTTTGTCCAAGACCCTCGCCAGTTCAACATTCTTGAGATATTCTCGTTGTTCATGGCGAGACTGCGACAACTCGACTCGCAGTTGTGCCGAATGTATCGCAGCTTCATGGGCTGTAATTGTGATTAACAGCTGAGTAGAGACACAGGCACACAGCATGCTCACCGATCTGTTCTGTCAACATATTCCACTTGAATTTGGGCAGATACTTCATGGTCCAAACGTCATCCCGCCATCGCGTTCCTTTCTTGCCTCCAATGGGTTGCGCATTTAGCATCTCAGCAACTGACCGGGCAACCCTCTTGTCCTTGAATTCTACCCAACCCTCCGTGAAGTGCGCTTTCTTCGTGGAGGTATACTTTCGCCTAAGATATGCTCGTTTTGGGTCTGCAATACGACTCGTTGGTCTTGGTGGTACAAGAAAGTAAAAGTTAATACGTACCCTCTTGTTGCAAATACACTCTGCCAACCTCCCCATATGCGCTCATTATATGCCGCACTTTTGTGGGCCGCATGCCAGGTGGTATCCTGGATATGTAGACAACGCCGGTCTTCTCCTGCGCCGCTTTGAAGGCCGCCAGAGCCTCTGGTGTCAATGGTTTCACCACCTTCTGAGACGGTCCAGCGAAGCCCTCCGGATCCATGCCTTCATCAACTCCATCGTTTGAGCCTGCGACCGAGGCATCGTCCTGAGAGACCTGGTCCTCTTCCTCTTCTTCGCTTTGTTGAAAACGGATGTCGTCAGCTACGTCTTTTGAAGAACCTGCCTCAGGGGAGGATGCGAATCGCGCGTCTACGGCAAATCTTGAGTCTGTATGAGACGCAGCCATGGTGTGCGTGGGACGTAAAAGGAAGTAAGGAGGATTGTTGGTCAATAAAAGCAAACAAAATTGTTGATCTCAGGCGCCGATGTATTCCCTCAATGATCAGTATGAAAATAAATGTATCTACATAGCTCCCGCACGTAATCCCCTCTTCTAACGGTTCGGAGATTGGCAGCTAACCTAGGCTGCCGCAAATTTCGAGAGTATTCGCCATGTCGGAACATAGGAAAAGACGATCACAAACGACAAATTCGACGGTGATTCGTAGACACATCGAGAGATCCATTCAACGTACAAGTATACATCATTGGTTAAACAAGACAGCGAACAGGGCATGCTATGAGTAGGATTACGACGTATACATAGACATCGCTTACATAACCTTTCAGCCTTCCTCGGAAGCCGATACAGCGCACTGTGCTGCGCGAAGATTCAAAATTTGGAGATCTCCAACCGCGATTGACTGTTAGAGTTTCATACAGAAGTAAGGAACTAACGAGATATCAAGTTCAATTGCGACCTACCCCTCTCCCAGTCCCAACAATCATTAGATCGTTCTGCGCGATACTCGCGAGGATTTCATCACCGCGCTTCGCCCGTGACATAGCGCATACATTAGCTTCGAATCTTGCAGTGAAGGTATAGATGCTACCTTCTTGTCTGCTGTATGGACCAGTCTTCTGTCCTTGAGTCAGACAGCGGGTGTTGCTCCTCCAAGATGGAATCGGCGAACATGTTGTTCATTCGACACCTACTCTCCTGCCGATCGAGCCACTCATGCCATGCCCGCCAACGACGGTATGCCCAATCTTCACGATTTGGACTTATGAAGCCAGCATGCATGGCCAACCACGACTCTCTGCTCTGTTTGTAGCTCGACGTTAGTGTAGTGATCACACCGTATGACTTTTTATCGCGACCTTTGAATATTCGCCCGCAGGAACGCATGGGGGACCTGAGGCGCGGCGCTCCTTGCGACTGATTGCAAGTACATGGCCCATGCCAACCCAGGCGTCTTCATGTATAATGCTATGATCTGGCTCTGCTTGCGTACTATCATTTTCAGATACGCTGTTAGTGTCCTCGTCTTCAGAGTCTTCTGTAAAGGACTTCAAAGATGGCAATGAGCAATCATAGAAATACACTAAAGGTGTGCATCTATGCCTACCGTGGGTTGGGCAGGTCTCTTGCCTTCACGGATAAGTTCAGCCGACTCTGGATTCCGATGATACAATTCATGGTCAAGTGAGCCGGGTGAGAGATCCCAGTCCAAGTGAGGCGTCGAAGGTGGCGTCCTATACTCAGCCGTAGAATAAGATGCAGTGCTGTCTCCAGAGGTAGTCGCAGCTCGAGTATGTGAGACGCAGTCGGGGGACATTGGCGTGCCACACAAAGTTATGGGCGACGTTGATCGAGAAAGACGACTAGACACGATCCTTTTAACTTGACAGAAGGAGACACGTCTTTGTTCGCTGGGCTCGAAGTTGGTTTTGTGGACAATATCCTTAGCTGCGTCACAAGCTGGGAGGGTGTTGGGTGGTCGAGCCATGTGCGTCAGGCTTGTATCTTGCATTGACATTCTACTAGTAGCAGGAGTGTGTCCGAGGCTGTCTTGAAGGTCTTTGCGCAGGGAGGCATGATAGGACATAAGACGAGATCCAATGCTTGACCGAGCAAGACTATCCCGCATAGCTAGTAGTAGGTTCTTCCCTCGTGGCTCCGTGCGGTTGTCCGTGCGCTGATCATTGCGTCGTTGTAGCACTACCTTCTCCGCGGATTCCTTAGAGCGTTGACGGCGTGTTATCATACTTCTGCTGAGAGGTAGACCAGAACTTGGAGTCCTGAGCGCAATTTCGAGTTGAAGCAAGGCTTAGAGTTTCCGCCACAGATGCGCCCGTCGTGCTAATGGCCTTTGTGCGCGACACGTGAGCGCGCCACCGCGAAGACGCCCATCGAAAGGTCGTTCAAGGTCGTTCCATCACCGTCGGCAGCCAGAGAACGAGTTATACAGACTCAAACGTACATGGCTAACACCTGGTATCACGTTCCGTTACTAGTACAAATAAGCAATCGAAATTTCGAGTCAGGCTCGTCACAGCGATTTACCAGCCTGCACGTTTCAGGTCCTCTGGCGTAGCCCTTTTCTGCTTGTCAAGGGTCCTCGGGCCGGCAGGTCCCTCTTCCAATCCATTTCCAAGCGGTAGCTCTGGACGCCAGCGCCAGTGATGAGTGAGCTCCGTCTTGGGCTTTTTCTGGATCACATCGCGGACGTGCTGGCGAGGGTCATTGAGCTCTCATGTCTGAGGTTGAGACACGAACAATTATACACACCTTTCCGAGGATAGGCGTAAATTTTGCGCCATGACCGCTTCCGCCCGTGCATACGAACAATGTGTCGCTATAGCCGGGGAGGTAGTCGATCAAGAAGGAGTTGTCGACAGAGTCGGTATAGAAGCACAAGCGCGTCCTGGCAATGGGTAGAGCAGCGAGGTCGGGATGGAAAGTCGACACGTAGGTCTTGATACCCTCAATTGATGTGATAGGTAAAGAGGTATCATCGACTTCGGGACGCAAAGGCACTGAAAGAGGCTCCTCGAATCCTGGAAGCTTGACGAAGTTGGTATACTATCGACGCGAGTGATAAGATGCGCATTCCATAGAACACATTTGAGCGCATATACGCACCTTTGTGACGCGGTACCCTATCTTGACGAGCCCATCTTCTGTACGCGGGAAAGAGTAGATACTGCGACTGCCGACAGTCTTACCCGTCGGGTCCGGATCATGGCCAATGATGACAGGCGTTATTTCAGAGGAGTACTTGTCCCAAAGCTCTGGAGCTTCCTCACGCGGTGGGAGACGGATTGTGATGACACTGCCCGCGGTTGCCTCGAGTACACGACTGACTTCGGGCACGAGCATGGGAGTTGCAGAACCACCTGTATGGACAGGGAAAGCTGCTCAGTACATGACTTCCGCGGTAACTAAAGCACAACTTACAAGCCATGATGACCAGGTCTGCAGAATGTTCCTTACCATCCTTCGTCACGATGCCGATGGCCCGCTTTGAGTCGTCAGATCCCTCGACAAGTAGGGAAGCAAATACGCCTTTTTCTGGACCTTCAACAAATTGCGTCCCGCTCTTACGCAGCTTGCCTGCGATATACGCACATGCCTTGCTTGGGAAGACGTAACCGGCCGTCGTGTCGAGGACCGCCTCAAACGTCTCTTTGCCGTCGGTTCCTGGCACGGGGAACTTGAGAAGCTTGTGAGCCCAACCATTCTTTTCTGCACGGCGGACATCCTCCTCGTCCGAGACGATGTATTGAGTATCTCTCAAGCCCTCCTTCGTCATGTTGGCAAGCGTCTGGAGCTCAAGGTCGTCCAGATAGGTCGAATGCTGGACTCGCAACATGCCTGACTCTACGAAGAGCTCTTTGCCGGCACCGAGCTCTTTGTTCCACTCCTTCCAAATCTCGCGCGCCTCGTACGCGAGCCGCTGATAGTATAATTCATCGCCGTAAGACGCGCGGAAGACCTTGTTCTCGTCAACCGAAGCAGCGGTCGAGCCAGGATTCAACTTGTATCCCTCGTCGGAATCATAGGCATGCTGATCGAATATGGTGATATCATTGTATCCTGTATTATGGTCAGTACGTGCGCGAGCAGGGAACACACAATTGTTGCGCACCGTCCTCGGCCAAGTAGTATGCAGTGCTGAGACCGAATATACCGGCACCCACTATGATGATCCTCGGCTTCGCAGCATCTACCATGGTTGCACAACAGGATGGCGTCGATCCGAGTAGCGACGAAAGCGACGAGGTGTGAGGATACCATTCTCTCGTAGCTTCTTCTTTCTATACCTCCGAGAGCGCTCGGGCCGAGCGTTATCAGCATTGCCCTGTCCTACATATATGTAGCACTGAAAGAATCTTCAGGATCAGTATCATGCGGTGAGGGCGTTCTCTGACGCACCATGATCTCGGAAGAACCTTGAAGGACGTCGATATCTCGCTGCGGCACGTCCAGGCACCCTCTGAACGGGACCGCAGGCCGGTCAGTGAACGAGTATCGTCGGAGACGCTATGTTCGCTGTTCCGTGAGCATATTAGAGGCCGAGAAGCGGAGGAACAAGCATGAGGCTATCAACCTCTCTCAAGTCGTGATCTTATCTGATTGGCTCCCCCGAGTTGCTCATGCGCGTACGACCAAGCCAAATTCTCTTTTGAACACTGTGACTGACCAAGGTGCGGACTTCCATCCAGCGCATGAATGAAAAACAGCGTTCACCCAAGTAATGAGTTAATAGGTGGTGAATTGGCCAGTTAGTGAAGTTTGTAGTGAAATTCATCACGTAGTGGACACTGGATTCACCCACCACGCTGAAGGCGGCTGACTGCTTAGTAGGACTATGCATGTGTCTCGTCTCAGTAAAAGAGACTTCGACATACTAGCATGCCTCGCGCATACGTGGATGACGGTCAACCCACATGCTGTGCGTTGAAGATTCCTTCGTGTTTCCACGGTTCGCGACGCACGACCACTTTCAATATAGCCAATAGATAGTACAAGATTATATAGGCAGCAAGCCACGCGAGGAGCCAGTTGCACGTCAGACATCCACGACCAATAGGGACGCGCCCCCATCCGTGGACACCCGTTGCCTGGTCTTGATGAGCACACACTTACGCCCAAATTGCTGCAGAGACTTCGAGGCCTTGTATTCGCGCTCGGGGGTCTTGGTCGACGGTATGGTGGACACACCCATGCCTGCGGGAGCCAGCACGATGGCTTGGCCCGTCTTCATGCGTGACACCGCGTCAACAGGGAAAGCCTACTAAAGCACGAGGCACACATACCTGCAGATTCACCACCTTGTCGAACGCCTCGTTGTGATCGACATCCGCTGCGATGTGTTTTGCGACATGATTCCACCATGCCGGCGAGGAGAATCGATGCAGAATGGTTATGCTGCATAAACCAATCAAGACTGGCGGGACAACGGTCGGCTCTGGGGCACGAATTCGTCAGAGTCCCGGAGTAACGATGAACACAACTTACCCTGCGTGCTTATGATAACGCGCATTGATTGATGTCTTTGCTGCCTAATAAGCGACAGGAGCTCTTTCGTGAGCCCTGTTGTGGTCTTCTCAGAAGAAAGATACTATAACAAGATCAGACAAATATCGCGACGCAAGGCTGATACTACGTGCCTTGTGCGCTTCATCGACGACAAGCACCTTGCCCGTGTCGACCTTCGCGCGGACGAAAAGCCGAGTGATAATCTCGAAGAATCCGCACGCTGACGCAGGGTCAATGAACGGATCTGACAGGTCGACTATGGTGAGCTGGCCGGCAGCAAACCTGGGTGGTTTTGCCCGCGACTTTCGGCTGGTCTTTTTGTCCAGAAAAGATTCGAGCAAAGCCATCCTTTGCTCCAGTCCAGCCAGCTGCGCGGGAACGAACTTTGTCTTTTTCGCAGCTAACCTGTTGATGAACTCTTGATAGGTGTATTTCTCACCAAGTTCGCGCAAGATCGACTAGGGAACAAAGATCAGTCGTGGACGAGTAAGTCGGAAGACATGCACCCACCAGGACGGTCTGCATGTATAGCGGCACATGATCAGATGCACCGATGGCCATCATCGAAAGGAAGGCCTGTGCATCGAGCTCTGCCTCGCTGAACAGAAGGGGTTCGACAGTGATGTTTGCGCCAAGCGGCGCATACACGGCCTTCATGGTCTCCAGGGACGAGCTGGACACAAAAACCCGCACGCGCGGCGGTTTGACTGAGGCAATCCGCGACAGCCCCAGCCAAGCGGCCTCGCAAGGTTGTGTATACGGGCCGCCCTCTCCAAAATGTAGCACAAGACCACTTAGCGGCTTTTCTAGGACCCCAATGCTCGGATACTTGGGGATGAGCATGTTTTCCAGCAAAATCGAGACGGTGTGCGATTTGCCGGAGCCTTGAACTCCACAAACCAATGTTGAACATGGTGCATTCTACGGCTCCTTGAGTTTTGTGTATCGTTAGAGTGGAACTTCGAGACTCACGGTGTTGAAGTAGACTCTGGAGTCCTTGCATTCGTGGTTTTTGCAGGGCCCGTTTTTGTCGCTATTCATCGAAAACTATCAACGAGAACTCAATAAGAGAATAGCATTTGTATGCCTCACAAGACTTCTATTACCGAGCCCAACAAGCCGCGTTGCGGGAAACTCGCGCGCGGTCTAGCAAGCTCATATACGTCTCGAGTAAAAAATGGAGCTGTGCACAGCTCGTGATCCGTGGAATCGCGGAGATTCAGAGACATATTTTGCAGCAATGAAAGTTCCAGCTAAACCACCAGTAAGCAGTTGAGCCTACCCCATGCGTCTATTCTACTTACTGGATCATCGACAACACCGTCATCTGAGACGGCAGTAGACGGTAGAGACGCTGGGTCTGATACCTATGTGCATTTATGCACGTCAATGTATCGAAAGCTAGACGGAAGTGACTAACTCACGTTGGACATTTGATCGTCGAAGTCTCTGTAAGACATTTTTGTCTGTGAGTGGACAACCTTTTTGTGGGGGGGGGATGTCGTGGATGGGGTCTTCGGATACTACTGACCAGGGACGTTGTACTTATCCTCTGCAAAAATGAGTGCGTCGAGGTTGGTGACCCGCCACAAGAACATCACTATTTTTTGGGAATGCTTACCGAGGACGCTGTTCAGGCAAAACGAACAATAATTGGAAAAGAAATGGCTTTAGCGAGGGGGCGCCACCCGTAAAAGTGAAAAGATGCGCTCGTAGTACCGCGACGTCGACGTGCTAAGACCGTTGCGATGTCCACACGAGGCATCAATGCGCGATACAGTGTAACGAGCTTCGAGCATGTGTACGATTGCCGGGTAGTGGCTATATTGCCCTGGAATATGTAGAAACGAGTGCCGAATGCACTGTGGAAGGAACGCCACCTGATGATCGCCGTTGGCGTGTGTTTGTCCGCGGATTTCTTCCGAGTCCATACACAAGTCGGAAACTCCTTCTGCCACACCAACTCCTCACTATCTGCTTCATCTCCGTTTTCTTCTGCATGGCTCTCTTCGACATTCCGGGTTGGAGTGTGCCTTCTGCTCCTGTCACAGATGCCCCGACCTCGAGGAAGAGGAAAAGGCCGTCCCCACAAGATGGGGACAAAATGTCCAATGCATCCATCAATTTCGACAAGCTTATGGCGAAACTAGACTCTGGAGCAGCCAACACGACGAAACCAACACCGAAAAGGCAGAGGAAGACAGAGGGAAAAAATCAGGAGCGCCGCTTGCCAGAGCCGAGCAAGAGCTCGCCTCGTGCACAACCCTCGGGCGCGGAGCGTTCACAGAAGTCCACCAAAGGCAAGGGGAGGAAGGACGCGACTGTTGCATCCCTACCTTCGAGTACACCCAAACCCTCAAAGAAGGCAAAGAAGAATGCGAACAAATCCGGACATGAACGGGAATCGACTGTGCCCTCGAAACCTACCAAACCGACGTCCGACGGGATGGAGGGTCTTACCGTCCTTCAAGCCGGCATGAAGAACAGCCTCGAGGGTGCGCGTTTCCGGTAATGTGCATGCCTTTATCTGAGTCGAGTCGTTCTCATGTCGTGCGCACACAGATGGATAAATGAACTACTCTATAAATCCGACAGCGAACAAGCACGCCAGATGATACGAGAGAATCCCGAAGTGTACGAAGAGGTACGGTCCGCTTCGCTGCTTATCTGGTAACTTCTAGTCCCTGACGTGCAACTCATTCTCTGTCATCTTGGGCACGGACTTCAGTATCATACTGGCTTCCGGCATCAAGTACATTCTTGGCCAACCAACCCAGTCCAGCACTATATTTCCTCATTGTCGTCGTATCCTCCCAAGACTGTTATTGCAGATCTTGGCTGTGGCGACGCAGCGCTCGCACGCGGGCTCGTCCCCGAAGGCATGACGGTGCTTTCATTCGACCTCGTCTCGGACGGAGTATTCGTAGTTGAAGCGGACATCTGTTCCCACATCCCTCTACCAGGTGCCGAGAATGGTGCCGATGATCGCGACGGCACAAGCGAAGGCCAGGGTGCCGTTGTTGACGTCGTAGTCTGCGCTCTGAGCCTCATGGGGACGAACTGGCCGAAATGCATCCGCGAGGCATGGCGACTTCTAAAGCCAAAGTGCGTATAATTTGCCCTATTTTTAAAAACTACCCCTGACGAGACCATACGCTCTATACAGTGGTGATCTTAGGATTGCTGAGGTAGCCAGCCGGTTCACCGATGTGGACGATTTCGTGAACCTCGTCTCGTCGGTAGGGTTTAGGCTGAAGTCGAAGGTACGGCTATTATTCAATATGGTGTTATCTCAGGGGTTGAATGGAATTGCAGGATGACAACAATACACATTTCACGCTCTTCGAGTTCAAGAAGGTGGCCCGGAAGGCGAGAAGCGAGAAAGAATGGGAGCAGGTGATGTCTCACGGCAAAGTGCTCAAGCCATGCGAATACAAACGGCGATGACGCCTGCGCGGTGTTCCCTATCTATCATGGTTCTCCTGCTGTACTATGCTTGCCGGACGCAAGATGTTGCACATGCATCTTCTAGTCGCCATTCGACAACTAGCCGGATTAATCACCGTACAGCGAAGTTCCGGGAAGGGAAGACAAAATGCGTTTATTTTGAGTGTACACCATGTCTGCCAACTCAATACAGAAAAAACCTACATGCGACTCATACTTCCAGCTGTTGCGTTCTCTCATTCTTGCGGAGGAACTGCGACCGTGCGCTCTTTCCTTGCGCTTTGATATGCCAGTTCAATTACTTCGATGACCGTGGCCGACTCTTCCCACTTTATTGTCTGTTCCTTCCCATCTCGGATCGTCTCTGCAAGATTCACGAAGAGATTCGCATAATTTCCCTTTTCGACAGAGGGCCAGCTATGTCAGGAGGGTCAAGGCGTCAGAACGTGTTACGGTGTCTTCATGGCTTGAGCTCACGTCGATGTCACGACCTCGCCCATCTCCGTAAGGTTCTCCACTTTCCCCCAGAGCGCCTCGGGCTCCCGGCCATACTCTGGCGACTGCATAATCTCGCTGGGGCTGGACATCGCCTTCAGCTGCTCCTCTTGTGCGTCAATCCCATATTTCGTGTACGTGCCCTGGATGCCTCGCGCGACATAGCGGACCTGGGTAGAACGTACGGACAGGAACTGCGAGCGGAGTATGACAGTGAACGACGTCGGCTGCAGACTCGTGGTCGCGTCTCGAGGCGGGTAATGCAGCACAATGGTGAACTATGCCACCCATCAATTTCCGAGCGTCGTATACTGTTAGGTGCGATATGGCTCACGCTGTCGTCAACCTCCTTGCTGCCAACGCCCCTCATATTCTCGATCCTCGCCGTGACTTTGTTCGGTCGTCCGAAGAGGACGAGAGCTTGGTCGACGAGGTGGGAGCCGAGGTCGTATGTGACGCCATTCGCAGGGGCAGGCACGCTCTTCCAGCTATTCCTGATCGTTGTGCGGTAGCGATCGAACCTGAACGGCCGGACACGGAGATCGTCAGATCAGACATTGATATTGTCCTACGTGGAGCGAGCGGCCCTGGGCTGCGTACCGCGACTCAAATTCGACTAGCGTGCCCAATGCCCTAGGGTCGCCCGCCGGGAGGGCGAGCAGCTTGCGTAGCGCGAGGAAGTCTGCGTTGAAGCGGCAGTTCTGGTGCGGGTACAGCACCAAATTCTTTGCCTTCGCCAACGCGCCGAGCTCACGCGCTTCAGCTGCCGTCGCTGTCACTGGTTTGTCGACGAGAACTAAGAGAGTTTGCGGCGCGAGATCGACATGCGTTAGCGATCGCGCATGCCCGCGTCTGCAGCGAGAGGTGCTGATAACTGCGTACCATGCTTGCCCGCCTCCAGTGCGGCCTTCGCGAGCTCATAGTGCGTTGCGCTCGGCGTGCTGATCACGACGAGTTCTACTTCCGCGTCGCCCAATATTTCATCGTATGTTCTGCATATCCTCACTCCCCGTGCGATGTCCTCACCGAAGCGGGCCGCGAGCTTGCCTCCAGGCTGCGTGGGATTGCGCTCGAGGACCGCATGCAGCGTGAAGTGCTCGGGAAGCGCGAGTATGAACGGTATGTGGAACGTGAGTCCGCCGAGGCCCACGCCAAGGACAGCGGTCTTGATCGGGCTCGACGACATGGCGTACAGTCCTCACTATGTACGGGATGCCAACACAAGTGCAGTGCTTGTGCTTGTCTCTGGTGTGACACTGCTCCCACAGGGACCTGGCAAGGGCCGTGTTGCGTACCTATCGATGAGCCGGCACGGCGTGAGAGCTCGAGCATCCACGAGGGTGCATGCTTCTGTACATGCGGACACGCATGCCTGAGTCCTGCCGGGAGCTTAATGGGAGCCGGTGCGTTGACAGATAGGCTGCGTAGTAGTGTATTCCTGGGAGAGAGTGCGTATGCGCGTGATACAACAGCAATATTATACCGATACATCAAAAACGACAACTTTTTGCTTTCTTTCTTTTTCACCGACTGACTGCCCGTCCCTGTGGTACAGTCCGCGTCCTGTTAGGGCGGCAAGCGATCATGACCATGGGCGCGGCGGGACGACGATCGTGCGCTCCTCCTTTGCGCTCTTGTATGCGAGCTCGATGAGCTCGACGACTTCCGCTGACTCTGCCCACTTGACCGCCTGCTCCTTTCCCTCCCGGATCGTCTTCGCGAGGTCCTCGAACAGCCCGGCATAGTTCCCCTTCTCTGTCGACGGCCATCTGTTTTGTCATCGGGGGGGGGGGCGTCAGCATTCCCTCATATCTCAGCATGGTGCTGACTATATAACGCACGTTTCCTTCACGACCTTGCCGCCCGCCGTGATGTTCTCGACTGAACCCCATATTGACTCTGGCTCAACACCGTACTCGGGGGATGTCGTGATCTGCTTGATGTCCGGGATGACCTTCAGCTGGTCCTCTTGGACGTCGACGCCGCCCTTGGTGAACGTACCGCGCACGCCGCGGACGACGTAGCGGACCTGCTGCGTGCGTACAGAGAGACTGTGCCCACGCAGGATGCACGTCAGCGAGGCTGGCTGGACATCACTTCCCACAGCAGGGAGGCCCGGATAGTGCAGGTAAATGGTGCACTGCTGCGGGCATCAGTCGGACGCTAAGTAAGGGGGGATGAGTTCGACGTACGGCGTCGTCGACGTCCTTGTGCCCGATCCCCCGGACGTTCTCGACGAATGCCGTGATCTTTTGCGGGCGGCCGAAGAGGACCAGGGCCTGGTCAATGAGGTGGGCACCAAGGTCGTAGGTGAGGCCGTTGGCGGGGATGGGCAGGTCCTTCCATGTGTTCTTGAGCACCGTGCGGTAGCGGTCGAAGCTGCAGGTACGCAGGCGTTGGTTTTCCGACGCAAAATACACACGAGGGGGGACACCTACCGAGACTCGAACTCAACGAGGGTGCCGAGAGATCTGGGATCTGACGGGGGAAGATTGAGGAGCTTGCGGAGGGTGAGGAAGTCGGAGTCCCAGCGGCGGTTCTGGAAGGGGTAGAGGATGCGCTGCTTGGCCCTCGCAAGATCGCCGAGCTCGTACGCATCCTTTGCGGACGCTGTTACAGGCTTGTCCACCAGCACTGAGGTCGCGGGGGACTTGTTTAGGACCGCATCGCGCGATTTCTGCGAGGTACACACCGTGTTTCCCTGCCTCTAAAGCTTGCTTCGCGAGGGCGTAATGTGTCTCGCTGGGCGTGCTGATGACAATAAGCTCGATCTCCGAGTCGGCGAGGACCTCTTCATAGGTCCGGTAGACGGTGACGCCCTTCGCCGCCTCGGGCCCGAAGCGGGCGGCAAGTTTGCCTCCGGGCTGGGCGGGATTGCGCTCGAGGACGGCGCGGAGGGTGAAGTACTGCGGTAAAGCGAGCACGAAGGGGATGTGGAAGGTGAGACCACCGAGGCCGACACCGAGGACAGCAGTCTGAATGGGCGCAAAAGACATGGCAAGCGGGGGGACAGCGGATGGGTGAACTTGTGTGAATAGCTAAAAACCTCAGCGCCCTCAGCGGAAGATATACGGCGAGTGAACGGGAACTCGGGCCGCCCTGAGAAGAGGAGATCCCGCCGTATTTCGCCATCGAGCAGGATGGTGATCACCTTCAGCGCTCGTACAGTCCACCGGGAAGCCGTCCATCCCGACGCGCTCAACTCCAAGGAGGACTAATCGCATGTCCTGATCACCATCTCTCAAAAGGGTTATCCGACTGCCTTATATATCCAGTACTAGCGGTCCATTGATTACGCAGCTGGCCGTGTAGATGGCCCTTACAGATCCAGAATCGCATGGCAAAGTGGCGGAAACCACTGAATGAACGAGGGATCGACCATGGATGGAAGGTACTTCCCTGCAGCCAGTGTAAAGTATTGTGCTAGCAGGAGCTATACGCTATCTCGAGTGCAGCGCGACTGAAGTCCCGCGAGTAGCGCTCATGCCGCTCAAACCTCACACTAGCGTATGCCTTTATGTGGGCCGTGCACTGTTATATATATATCGCACATGCAGAACTCTAGCGACAGCCTGTGGCTTTCGTCTAGTATGCCGTGACCGTCATGAACGCTAATTAGTACACCTGCAAATAATCGGTCAGCACTGTGCACCTTGCCCACAAGCAGTAATGATACACACCTCGAGCACATACCGCTCCTCTTCCTTCAGGCCCTCCAGGAACGCGCCGGCCTCCACCGCATCCTTCCCAGTGTGCTTGACGAGCGATTCGACCAGTGCCTCGTACACATCTGGCACAGGCCACGTCGGCCCGCACAGGTAGAACACGGCTTGCTCATCCCACAGCATCCTAGCCAGGTCCACCCCATCCTCCTTCATCTTGTGCTGGATGTACACTTTGTGCGGCCCATCTCGCGAGAACGCCAGGCCGGCCTTCGTGATGACCCCGTCAGCCATGAACGCCTCCAGCTCCTCTCCGTACAGGTACTCTTGCGAGCGGTGACGCGAGCCGAAGTAGTAGTACGTCGGTCCTACAGGGATGGACTGCGATGCCAACCATGCACGATACTGAAGGAAAGCGCGGAAGGGTGCCGCACCCGTACCGAGACCCGCCATGATGATCGGCTGCTTGTCGTCTGGTGGGAGCTTGGAGAAGGTCAGATAATACACTTGGAACGAGTGGCGACTACCTCACCCTCATGACACTCGGGCGCAACGAGACGGTCACTTTCTGACCGACCTTGAGGCCGGCCAAGTACCTGGTGCACTGTCCATAACGAGGCGTACCTAAAAGCAGCCGTGTGAGTGCACAAGGTGGCGTACACATGCATGCGGAGCTTACCACTCGGTGTAACCCAGTCGACGCTAACGACGAGCAGGTCTACCTGATCGCCTACGACAGCCTGTGCGCTTGCAATACTGTAGTGCCTCGGCTTGATATCCCCGACGAGCTCGCAAAGCACCTCCACACCCGGCCGCGCGCTCTCGTAGCGCCGCAAGACATCCGCGAACGACACTGTGTCTTTTTCGCTCAGCTTCTTGAACGTCGCCGAACCCTCCGGCGAGCCGATAAATCGCAACGCATACTGGTCTGCCTTTTCCGTTGCGTACTCAGCCAGGGCAGGGTAGAATGACTTGCCCGGCCGCCCAAATAGGTCGATCTGCTGCTGCAACGCCTGGAACACTGTTCGTGTGTGCATCCGCGTGCCATCCGTGCCCGGCACGGACAGCGTCACAAGCTGGTTCGGGTCCACGCCATACCACGAGCAGAAGTGGAGCACCTCTTCCGCGTCATTCCACCCGTGCACGCCGAGCGCCTCGCCAATCTCGTACTTCAGGCCAGTCCCGCGCGAGTCGAACTCCAAGTGGAACACGTTGCGGTCGTAATCGAGCGGGGTCAGCCGTTTGTTTACCGTGCAGGTGACGAGGTAGGTGCGCTCCGGAACCTCGGGGCGCAGCGCGGGGTGCTGCACTGGTTCGTCCTCTGAGGGGAAGGTGACGCCCGTCGGCGTGAAGGCGGACGGGAACATGATGTGTTTTGCGGCATCGTGCCAAGAGGCTAAACGAGCACCGTTCACTACGGTCTCCCCATCGTCGGTTTCGACAGCAATGGCATTGAACGTGAACTGTTTTAGCACCGAAGGCTTGGGTGCATCTGCCTCAGGCGTGGTCTCCGGGGCAAGAATCTCGACTTCGACCAACCCATCCCATGCTCCGTCGACGATATGCTCTAGAGAAACACCCGGAAGTTCGCCGGCTGTCTTGCGAACGAGCTTGAGCAGGATCTCCTTGCTGCCTGCCTGGCCAAGATATAGACGGAGGAAGGCAGTCTGCAAAACAAGGTTCTCGACCGCTTCCAATGCCGCCGCATCCAGCGAACCGGTGCCGGCTGCCACTGCCTTGGGGTCTACAAGACAAATGCGCAGGTTCCTCTCGCGAACCACCGTCAAGACATCAGCCGGGATATTTGACAGTAGCTCTGCGCCCGTCCACGATGTGACAACGAGCACGGGAGCACCTGGGGCAGCGTGAGCAACGATCGAATGCGACTTGAGCAAGGCCTGGTCCAGAATCGCGACAAAATTCGCCTCTCCCGCGCTATCGGACGAGAGCGGCAATGAGATCGACACTGGCACGGACACAGACATATCGTCCTTGGGCGCAAGGATCAATCGCTCCGCGGTGACACCACCCGGCTTCGAGAAGACGTCATGATCCGTGAGCAACCGCGCCGAGATAGATTTGGGCGCGATGAACGTCTGCTCAATCGTACGCGCCAGCCCAGACAGCGGCGAGGTCGGCGTGCTGAAAAATAGCACTTTCTTGGCTACCGACACGTCGAGCGATGCAGGAGCGGTGGTGGCTACAAAGTCGCACAAGAAGGACGCGAACGCGGACGGCTTCGTGACGAACTCTTGCGTGCGTGCCGGGACAATGCGGTGCGACTTGACCACGGGGGTCGAGTTGAGAGGGTCTAGGACAGCCGAAAACACGTCTATGTGGAGCACACCCTGAGTCGTCTCGGTGGGGACGTCGTCGAGAACATGGATTTGTTTCACCGAGGGTGGGAGGACAGCCCGTAGCGCCTCTTCATCCCATGGCCTGAGCATGCGCACGGTAACAACGCCAAGACCGTGAACCTTAGAGGCAAGTGCTTTCGCGGACAGCGCCAGGGGACCGTTCAAAAGCACCACGACCGTCCTGGCGCCCTGGTCTCCAGCATAGTCGAAGGCGCTGTAGCCGGCTGCGCTGAGAACATCTTTGACAGAGAGGCCTGGCTCCTGCTCCGGAAGCGTAGGCACCAGAGAATGGCCAGTCTCGCGCGCAGAGCTGTGGTGGTCGAACAGATGGATGACGTGACTGTCTGTCGCTCTGTATGAGACGGCGGCGAGGTCAACGGCCTCTTGCGGGGTGGCTGAGAGGATGACGCTAAAGGTCTCGGGAAGAATAGCGAGAGCTGGGGTAAACGAAGCAAGAGTCGGGGACAGTGCAAAGCTGTCACCAACTGGGGTCACAGTCGGGACTTGGATGATCAGCCTGCTGCTGGGAGTAGGAGCAGGCAGGAAGGACAGTGACTGGACCATAGCAGCCAGTCCAGATGGGGTGGTATATGCCGTCAGTACCGCACCTGCATCCTTGCTCGTCCCCTGGGACAGCCTCCCGACCAAGCTCAGGCCAGCACCCGCGCGAGTCTGCAGACTCACGACCGACGCAACCTCGTTACTGGACGCGCCGGCCCACGACTTAGTGAGTGTGCCGAAGCCAACCTGTTCGGCAACATCGTAAACAAAGACAGAGGAGCTGGTAGTTGATCGAGAGGCGATGAATTCGATGACGGTCGAAGCCGATACCAAAGAGCTTTTCACGGAGATGTCCTTCAGCAGCTGGGCCTTGAGAGTCGGGGACGACGGCGCAGACAGCGTTGTCGTTGAGGAAATGGGTGTTGAGACACCAGACTGCCCATTGGCTGCCATTTTCGAGGAGTCAAGGAGCAGAGAGCTGGCGAGGGTTATGTTTTATGCTCGCAGAGGACGCACGACTAAGTTTGCACAAAATGGCGTTATGAGCGCACGTGATGTGGACGAGACAAAATCAAAGATCGATCTTGATTTTGTGAGCGCGCGGAAGGGGATCGCGCGGGAGGAAGAGGCTGCGGGAGGGAGGGAGGTGGGGCATTTAAAAAATACGAACTCGAAAGTGCTGAATATGCCCACTAGACAGATCGCTCGGGAGAGGGCGGCTATCTGGTGCGCGAATTGGAGGGTTCCGCAGTGAGTGCTGGGGGTTTTCAGCAGAGGCCCATAGATCTTTTGAGCCTAGCAGGGGCAGACCATCTACTCACGGGAGCAATCAAGCACGTAGCCTAGAACGGCAGCGACTTCACCGCATTTGGCAAGATGAGAGGATGAATGAGAGGCATGACGTCACAAATCTCATACAAATCACTACCACACGATCCAACCATGGGGAACGGCATCGTACAACTAGATCGTTTACTTGGTACTACATCTGCGGTACCTACTCGCTTCACTCTCTCAATGTGTTGTACAGACGATCGCCCTATTCAACACTCAGCAGAGGTCCTTCAGCAAAAGCCTTTCACTTACAGTATCACCCAATCCAGGCGATATGATACCTTTGCTCGTGAGCTCAGCATCAACGGCAGACACCCAGATCTAGAAATGTCGGTTAGTGTGACAGCACTATCGGGCATGTTGTGAGTGACATACCTCAAGGTTCGGGAACTCTGCATGTACACGATCCAGGCCGGTCTTGGACGCCAAGACACACAGGAGCTTAATCTTATGGACTACGCGGCGTATAGTGAGCAACTCTGGTCACGCAGGAATCAAGTGACAGCCATACCTGGCATTCCCCAGTCGAGCAGCATCTGCAATGCAGCGCATGCTGTGCCACCCGTCGCAATGAGCGGGTCAAGGAGGAAGACAGTGTCTACTGGCACGATCGACGGCAGCTTGGAATAATCTAGTCTGGCATCAGCTCAAGTACGTAGGGCAGCTAAGCACTCACGGACATTCGACAGGCTGCAGTGTTACCTTCTCCCTGAATATTCCCAGATGGTACACCTGCGCTGCGCTGATAACAGGAAGGTGACTCGGTCGATAGCTCTGGTATGCACACCGCTGAGATGCACGTACGGAAACAAGTTAAGCAGCGCGTCGGTCATGCCCAGCCCTGCTCGCAGGATAGGCGTCAGTCCAATCCGCGGCTTGATCGTCGTCCCCGTAAAGGTGCCTATAGGCGTTTGCTAGACATACTGACGGTCAGCGCGATGCATGAAATCAGTGGCATGGTGCTCACGCCAGTAAACTGCTCCTCCTCCAGATCACGACTGGCCTCGATGCCCAGCATCATGCTAATATCATGAATGCCCTATCGGTCCGACGAATGACTCGCATACGATGCACAAGCATCAGATCGGGCGCAAGGCGCACCTCACGGAACTCCTTCGCGCTCGTGGACGTCTGTCGCAGGTGGGACATCCGCGCATTGACGAGCGGGTGGTGCAGGACGTGGATCTTGTCGGACATGGTTGTATGTGTTGAAGCCTGCGTGTCGCCTGCTGCTGTACCCGGCGTCGCTGGCAAGTCGAGATAGGGTAAAGTCACCTCGCGGTCAGGCGTATCGGTCGCGGCCGCGAGTGATCGAGGAACGCGATCACTTGATCATATTGACAAAGTCAATCATGGACCCATGCCGCACCTGGATGCCCCGGGTTCAACGTTCAGACCTAAGGTGCAGTGGCCAACGCCCCTGCCGATAACCTTATAGTCTGGATAAGAAGGCCAGACATGTACAGAGTGTCCAAAGAGCACTAGCATCAAAGAAATCCAAATGTGTACAAATGGTAATCCGAACCTCCAAGTATCATACACTGAACGACATAAAAAGCCAATCAGGACCGCCCGCCCTACAGGTCGTCTGCCCAATCCGTCGTCTGTACCCTCTGCACATACCCTTGGACCCATACTGGCCGCCGCTGATGTGCCTCGAGGGCCCTTGCGCGGCTCTCGTCTTCGGCCCGCTGCCTGCTCTCGCCCTCACTGCCGGGTTCCACATTCTGCTGCGACGCCGATGCGATGATGTTCGCTTCCGTCCGCAGGCGGCCCTCGCGCCTGCGCAGAGCCGCGCGACGGTGGTCCCACACCGCAGGATACAACGTCAGGAGCAGTAAACCCACGAATGTCTGCACCTTATGGCTGATGCTCGGTGGGCGCGTAGGTATGTGACTGTCGAGGACCATGTTTTCCCCTCTGAGATTCAGATTAGACAAGCTTGTGAGGAAGGCTTGCAGCTGACTACGGTTCGCATTGGCGGTTCCTGCGCCCCGCGCTTGACGTCCCTGGCCACCAGCAGCCTGTCCGTTCCCCGCCTGAGCGCCCCCGCCTTGGCCGTTGACATTCGCCCGCTGTCGATCCCGTGGCCTCCCGAACACAGCGCGAATCGCACCCCATGCCTCATAGAGTATCCATGCGCTGAGGAGAAATGCAAACAGTGGCCGCTTGGATGGCGAGAAGAAGTACATGATCAGAATGGTGCGGAAGACGAGCATGATCAATGGAATAATGAGTGCCCGCACGGGGATCGCGCGAATTTCAACGGGCGGGGGAGCAGCACCCGGTAGGTTGTTCGGATCGTTCGCGTTGAGCACCTGGCCAGGGACTAGTCGGATTGGGGGAAGGCCGAGCTGCTGAAGGTGCTCATTCACGTTCGTTGGTGGGGTCATCGGATACGAGACGTTGTAAGCCGTAGGCATGGGATAGTAGGGAACAGGAGGCGGCGCAGCGAGTATCGGGAATGTGACCGATAGCACTTTCAAGGCATGCAGTTGCGCGGGTGTGGGGGTAGCATTGGGAGTAGTGAGCGAGAGATATGGTTGTCCACTGGACAGAGTTGCCAATCGTTTAGCCCACGAACATTCGCTGTAGACGAGACAGTACTCACTCCATAACCACACGCTCGTACTTCACGCCCTCTCCAGCAGCCCCGTTCGTAGGATACTCCTCATCTAGGATGCTTGGCCAGGACCAACCATGGCTTCGCAGCGTGTTGATCGCCACTGATCGGCGGTGCTCATTATCAGCCGGCACCGTTGGGGCAGACCCAGAGTTTCCACTCATAAGGATATGCAGAGCTCGTTGGTGTTTCTCACCCACATGGCGCAGAGGAGAGGTCTCGGGCGGAGATAATGGGGCCTGCACACGATATCGTTGGGTGGTCGGAGTCGGCACAGCATGGGCAGACGCTGAAGACTGAGCGCTGGAAGAGGGATTGGATGAAGAGACTGCGGCGGGGGGAGTCGATGTCCATGCCGAGGGATGCACGGCCAAGTGGACAATGCGGGCGTCGTCGGACGACTTGAGATAGTGTCAGAATGGCGCTCGCCCCACCACAGTCAGCACTGCGCGCGCACCTTCCAGATATCCGCTATCGTCTTGTCGTTCTCCAGAAAGCGACCCTTGTACACCAGCCGCTGACCGTCCGGACGCGGACCTCCGGGGCAGAGCTTCTCTATCTCGCGCTTGACATCATGGATGGTGGCCGAGGAGTCGAGCCGTACAGTGAAGGAATGTGAGTAGGCAGGCAGCTCGATGCGAAGCTCAACGAGAGGGTCGACTGTGGACATGGCGCGAGACGGAAACGGCAGGGAAGGAGGGGGAGAGTGTCTGAATAGACTGGACGGTCGTTGTTCCCGATGTGCAGGTCGGTCGCTGTGTACGTGGAAGTCTCCGGACGCGTGACGTCACGGCACTATCCGGCTCGCGGGACCGGCTGGTGACTGCGTGACGCGGAATGACCCCAGTGCCTGTGACACGTCGCCGACGGAAACGCGATCGTGCAAGGCATACCGGACAATCTCGCTCGCTGCAGACCGTTATGTTCGATGCAAACAGGTCGCCAGGACGAACCCTACCCGAGGGGCGGCGAACGCCCTCTTCGCTCGCTGTTCGCAGTCTCAGCAGAGCTGATTGGGCGCGCGGGCTGTTGTATTTGGAAGCCACGTGGGTCTCGATGATCATTGTCCACACTCTGCACAGGGATTGTACCGCATCTACTCGCCATCCACCTTTATCCCGCCCGAACAAAGCACGCGCGCCCAGCAACGCCTCAAAAGCGGCTCAGGCTCACCCGAGGGCCATATGTCCGACATGTCTACCTTCGAGTCGCTCGTCGCAGACCTCACCCGCGACGCGCAACGCGTACAGCCCAGAGACGCCCTCCAATTCTGCGCCACCTGGTTCCAGTCTCGTCTCGAGGAGCAGCGCACCCGCATGCGCGATGTCCTTGCCCAACGCTCCTCTAACGCTCGCGAGCTGCCTGCCGACCACTATATGGACCGCCCCTTGAGCCCTAACTCTAGCCCGTCCGTTCCCCCTCCCATCTCGCCCTTCTCTACCCCGTTTGCCAGACCGCGTGCCTCGCTGCATAACTCCATGTCGATTCCTAGCCCATTTGGCACGCTCAATGTCCCTGGGAACGCGCTTCTCCCGGATAATCGCGACAGGGCGACGCCGCCGACGTTCAGGGTCGACCCCGACGAGCAGTCACCCTCCTCGCCGCTGAGTTTCCAAAATCCCTTTGCATCATTTGCAAATGGTCCTACAACACCCTCTCCCGTAGACTATCTACATACGCCCGATCCGACGATTCTTGCCCGCCGGCCCTCTGTCAGCGCGGAATCCATAGCCGTCGACAGCGAGATAGACGAGCCTCTGCCTGTGTTCCCCAAAACACCCGATCAAATGCAGCGCATCCGCACATCAATTGCCAATAACTTTATCTTCCGCGACTTGGATGAGGAGCAGGAGAGCGGTGTGCTCGGTGCGATGCGCGAGATACGCGTCGTCAAGGACGAGGTCGTCATCCGCCAAGGCGATGTTGGCGACTTCTTCTACGTCGTTGAGGACGGCTGGCTAAACTGCTTCATTCGCCCCGAGCCTCTGCCTCCGGCTTGGCTGTCCGGCACCGCCGAGACATATGAGAAGTTCTCGCAGCCGGGCTACCACCCGGACTTTGGGAGGCAGGTTGCAGAATGCCGGGAAGGCAGTTCATTCGGGGAGCTTGCGCTCATGTACGGCCATCCGCGTGCGGCGACGGTCTTGGCTATGGAGCCTTCGACTCTGTGGTCACTCGACCGCATCACGTTCCGCACGATCATCCTTAAGGCCGCGCACAGAAGACGCACGATGTACGAGCAGTTCCTGTGCTCCGTCCCTCTCCTCACATCGCTCGAACCGGGTGAGCGCAGCAAGGTTGCCGACGCGCTCGTCAGCCGCGTGCATGGGGACGGCGAGGCAGTGGTGCGGCAAGGAGAACCGGGTGACACGTTCTTTTTCGTCGAGGAAGGCGAGGCGGTGGTGACGAAGACGACGAAGACAGCCGACGGCGAGAAGAGAGAAACCGAGGTCGGGCACCTCACCAAAGGCGATTACTTCGGAGGTTTGTCCGTTGGCCCGTGTATCATGACGCGAACTAATAGCAACTGCGCAGAGTTATCGCTGTTGAGATTGGAGCCCCGCGCGGCCACCGTCAGCGCTGTCGTTCGGACGGAACCCGCACAGCCGAAGCTTAAGGTGGCGGCACTGGACGCAAATGCGTTCACCCGGCTATTGGGGCCACTGCGGGAGATCATGGAGCGCAATGCGGGGCAGACGTATGGCCCTGCCTCGCGACTGTCCCGGTGAATTGTCGGTTGTCTGTATACGGGGTCCGTTCGAGTTCTTGCTGTAATTGCTGTCGTGTATCGTATTTTGTCCATTTCTTGGGATGGAAGTGTAGCCTATTGTAACCACGTGACGCGATTGTGCAGCATTGTCGAGGGAGAGATTCCTGAAAAGGGAAATGTCATGGCGATGTGGCTCCTCCGCTAAATAGGGCCGAGGAAACGCACGCAACAGATATGTTTCGATGCCAACGGGGCACGGGAATCAGTCGTGGTTGAAAATAAATGGCCATCGATTGCCACGCCCGCGGACTGGCTGCTGCATATTTCTCCACACTGCCCGAGTGTCGTCAATGGAGCGGCGTCTGCAATAGCTGCTATTATCCCCCCTGCTTTTGTCCTCGCTTCCCTTCCTTCGTGGCCTGCACTATACCTACCGACCCGGCCATTCTCGCGGGCACTCCGACCTTGACCACTACCTTCCTCCCTAGGTCTCTGGAAGACCAGGACGCCCAGACTATACCACCTCGAGCTCGAGCCCGCCCCCACACTCGTTTTCCCGTCCTGCTTATCCCAAACCTGGGTCCCACACCATCTGCACGTCACGATGAGCGTATTCAACTACAGACACGACACTGAGTTCTCTGAGCGGGGCCTTCTTGGCGGTGGTGAGTCCCCTACCGACCTTCGCCGCGCTCGCGCGCCTTACTAACGCGCCGATCACCCCTAGTCGCGAACGGGATCCTGTGAGCACTCATCTTCGCCAAATGTACGCGAATCGAATTTGCTCGCTGACATGTCCTTTGCAGCGGCGGAGGCGATGCCACAGCCACCGATAACAATCCACTCGGCGGCTTGCCCACCCTCAGCTTACCGCCGCTCCCGTCGATCAGCCTGCCTGGCTTGGGTGGCCAGTCGACATCATCGTCAAGTTCAACGATCACGCTGACCAGTTCGTCCGCCGCCACCTCCTCCGCGGCGACCACTTCGCAGTGAGTGCGTTTATCTTTGTTTGCATCTGATTTTGATGTCGTCGTGCGCTAGACCCTCGTCCACTGCGCAGTCGACGTCCTCCTCGGCTGCTTCCACGACGACTTCCTCATCTTCATTGGTGTCATCTACGTCTACTTCCCTTACGTCAACGTCGCCCACCAGTTCCGCCACCCAGACGTCTTCTTCAACCACCCCGGCCACTGGGGCGTCGACCGGCGGTCTGTCGCGAACTGCGACCACCACGACGGCCACTTCATCTTCCTCGGCGTCCGTATCTGCGGCAGCGCTTCCCGCAACCGCTCCTAAGGGTTTCTTGGAGAATAAAGGCCTTTCTGTCGGTGTCATCACGGCCGCGTCTCTTGTGGGCCTTGTGCTGTTTATTGCACTTGCGACATGGGCGATCCGCAGGCGCCGCCGGAGCAAGCTACATGACGAGGCAGTAGATTTCACTCCGTTCCCGTCGTCGGATGAGCTGCTCAGCAGTGGCCACGATGTCGAGAAGGCCAACGATAAGGGAAACGGCATCCCTGGCTCGGGGAGGCGCGCCTCGGGCGGCAGCGCCAGCGGCGAGAACGGCCAAAGTGGCCCCTCTACCTACGGCTCGTCTAGCGGTCACGCTGCCTCTTCAACTGGTCCGTCTCGCGAAATGTACGAGCGGACGGGCTACCCTGCGCTGCCCGTATTTGTGCCTGCGCCTCCATTGATGTCCACGTCGCAAACGGCTTACTCCGCGCAGTCGTACACGGCCCCAAACCAGGCGTACAACGATGGCGGCCCTTATCCATACTACAACCGCAGCGCTTACCAGGCGAACGCCCCGCTGCTCCCGCGTGCCAACAACTACGAAGACTCGTACCAACCGCGAGGGCTGGCCCCCCGTCCTTCGCAGCGCAAGCCCATCCCGCCGCTCCTCCCTCTCGACATTAGCGCGACCCGCTCCGATATCAGCCCGCCCGCATACCCCGGCACGACTGCTGCGCCGAGCCCCATATCCGCCATCTCCCTGAACGTGGACCCCATGCAGCCCGCGAGCGCGGTGAACCCTGCGAACCCACGTCTGAGCCCAATCGACCAGGGCGCCGCCCAGTCTAAGCGTTCGTCGCTGCTGAACTCGCCTGCGCGCCTCGCGTATTCGTCGGACGGGGGCTCACCGAGCGCAGTGAGATCGCACTCGCAGCGGTTGGAACCGATTGCTCAGCAGCCTCCCTTTATGGAATCGCTGCCCGACCAGTTTGGTGCGGTCGAGCCCCCGCCGAAGGACGAAAAGGCCGCGATACGCCAGCTGACGGTTAGTGCATCCCCTCTATGTTGCAAAGGTGCAGTGTTTTGATGACAGTCACCCCCAATTTCTCAGGTTCGGAACGAGTGAGCGGCCACTGGCGCCAGCTGTCCACACTCGAGCTATACCGACTTCTGCTTCGCCCTGTACGATCCGTGCTTTACGCTTTCCCCTAGTCACCTGCGACTAGGCCTCTTTGCATTCTTGCGCCTCGCAATTGTCTGTTCCGATGTTCCACGCTGTGTATACCGTTCTCGATCTGGATACTTACATTACGCTACCCGCACCCGCATTGCGGGACACTCGGGGACGGGAGACTTAGTGGTGTCTGTCTGGAGAATTTTGATGTTAACATTATAATTGCGATGTTACACACTGTATCACTAGTGCCTTTCCTCGCTCGTTATCTCGCTCTGCGTAGCTCCTAATCACTGACTCGTTAATGAAGTTGACTTCAGTTTGCGCTGGAAAACAGTGATTATATGGCTCAGATCATGTAGTAGTTGGTAGCCTTCGCAGTTCGTTGCTTTGCAGCATTTCAGTTGTTGGACGCAAATCGCTGATCCAGTTGTCTCGCTGCTTGGAATGTCAGGTAGTTCGTCGAGGTAACGTCTACATTTAGCACATCTAAAGGAAACACATTTTTCCTACTCGGCCACAATTTTCTCATCTAGATCCTTCTCACTGATCTTCTCGTCTATAGCTCTGTCGTTTTCCTCGAGCACAGGATGAGACATCTTTTCTCTCCGCTCCATGTACCACACAAAAAATGTCACCATCAATGTGGCCACACCGGTGCCAATCATCGCCCACATTCCCTTGCGGAACTTGGGTGCATCAGTCGCGGGATAAAAAATGAGTGGCCACCAGGCGTTTATAACATTGTTCCACATGCTGCGTTACAGTCATTGGGTCAGCAGTGATAGCAGCGCAGATGGGAGAGAAAACCTCACTTCATCGAAGCGAGTACGATCGCTCGCTCTTGATCATCGTCTGCGCAAATCTGATTTGCCCAACTGAGGAGAGGGCGGTCAGGGGCAGCAGGAGCAGTCCTAAATTAAGACTTACGCAAACGTGGTCGCTTGTCCAGAGTAGCTTGCGCCTGCCAGGTCTTTTCTCATGAATGCCAGTCAAAATCAACAGCACCTAAAGCAAAACACCAAGAAGGCTTACAGTATGCAAAGAACTTCAGCCCTATCGGGCTGCTCCACACGACGATGCAGATGCTCGCAACAATCACGGCTGTGACCATCCATACAAGCACAGGCCACCGCGCCCGCGATCGTGTCGAATCCGTCCATGTTGCACAGACAAGGGTCGAGACAATCCCGACAGCAGTGACACCCGAAGGATAGTAATCTATAGCCCTTTCGCTGTTAGTTGGGACTTACTTTGCAAGTAACAGAACATACCAATTTCTTCTACTGTATAGCCACCAATAGCCTTGAGCCACAGCCCCATTAGATTATTCGACCCAAAGCTTTCGCATTCTCCTGAAATGGCGAACTGTGTACCGTTATTTAGTAACCGTTCGACGGTGACACAGTGGTCAACGCACGAGAAGGCTACAGCCATACCACCTCCATCGCCCAAGCACTCTTCGCACCAAGTCCCAGCTGAGCCGGCCGTGCATACCTTCAGCACTCGACCTTTTATCTTTTTGCACGCGCGCGGTAGCGAGTCGTCGTTCCTATATGATGTCGATGGGTAAGTATCATGAATTGCCACCTCCATTGTCATCTCTGAAATTACTAACCTCTTCCGACAAGTAGAATGCATTCGTGGTAGAAGGCACGTTGGGGAAGACAAGAAAGCCGTACAGTGCGATCGGAAGCGTGATCACACCGTCGATGATAAACCTGGAGATGGGTGGAGTCAATAGCTTGGACGGAGTCAATCGCGATAGAACTCACAGCCAGCGCCAGCCGCTACGACCCGAAACTCCACCAAGGTGTCTGCAATGCCTGGATGAACATCCGGTACCGCGTAATAAGATAAATGTCCTACTGATACACGGCAGCCTGGAGCACGCCGGAAAACCTAGACGCGGTCCCTGCATCAGTACAGAAAGGTGATTGGTAAGCGAGACGAAGACCTACAATGTGCCAATCAAACCCGAGCTGGTGAAGATTCCAGATCTTTTCCCAAGTTCTCCAGTCTTATACCACCTACAGTCTCCAAGGTCAGCTATAAAAAAATTGTAGACAGAACGCCTACGTACGAGCCAAGGACGTAGTGCGTTCCTACGAAGGTGGATGCCTCCGTGACGCCTTGGAAGAACCTGATAGCGTACAACTACGATTTTAAAACGCATGACCTCAGATTTGCGAGGCTATACACACCTGCTCTACATTCTTTACTGCGCTCGAACTACATTCCTAATTAGAATATTTAGACTGACAAGAGAAAGAGAGGCGCATTACCAGAATGTCAGTACGCCCCAAACAATCTGCATCGAAGGGAACCATATCCTAGGCGGTACAACTTGAAGCATTAGATTATCTGCAGAAACCAGAGATCAGGCACCGCTCTGAATGAGCAACGAGGGGGCGTACTCGGAATCATCCCAACGATGTATCCACACGTAAAGATCGTATTGATTTTCTGTCACACGACGGTTCAAACGTCAGAAGACAGGATAGTATGAGAAAAATTACTAACATTGTACTCTGTCCCATACATGTGCAGCTCTTCTTTCATCCCGGAAACGTATGCATTGGATACATTGCTTCTATCCAGATCTAAGGACAGCGCGTTCGTGCGGCCGATAATCATTCATGCGCAGTGCTTACAGTTCGTGAAGTACTGCATAGAATATTCAAATCACGGGCCATGCGAATAGTCAGCGCGGACGCCCACCATTAGGCAACAATACGACAGAATGAACCAGTCGATCTTGAAAAGCAAGATCTGCTCCGCCTTCGTCTCGGGGACATCTCCCCACACGAACTTGCGCACCGCGCGCCAAGTGAGCATTGCGAATCTGTGATCGGCGCAGCCCGTCGGACTCGGAGTTGCCGAAAGTCCTCTTTGTTTGAGCCAACTAAGGCTATTAGGTAAAAGGGGAGAGGAATGGCGGCCAAGAAACGCGATATGTAGCCAGCCACTTATATAGCCCAGGCATGAGATAGCGAACTTTATCACCGCAGGGAGCAAGCAGATCAGAATCGCACCACCAAATTCTCCTGGCCCCCGGCACCGAGGATGGAATGTGGGGTAGAAATCACGTGCCTGAACCTAACCTCAAGCTATGGTTATACCGCGACATTCCTCAATAGTCTGACAATTGTTGTACACAAAGCGTTGGACGACGGCCAGAGTTTGAATCTACTGGTTTTATCGAAACAGGTCAGATGGGGAGGTAAATAGAGTTAACGCTTGTGTTTCACTACCCCGGCGAACGCGTCATTGAAAATTGGCCGGGCCACTAGACGACGAGTTGCACCATCGGCGGACATGTTCAAAGCCGTGCCAACGAACGATACCGTGTTCTAGAGGCCCAACACAACGGCGCGTAGCTACTCTGGTCGGCCGACCGCTCAATGCAGAGCGCCGGCATCGTACACCTGCAGAAGCCGAGTCAGCCCCAGACTACAGCAATCGTACCATAGATAAAATTCATTTGCGCCCCCAAAGCAGAGGCAGATCAACTCAGACCGGGACTCCATCTCCCCCTGGAGGCAAGCACTGACCAGCTATAACAAATCTCACTTACTTTTCCTACTGGACTTGTTTATGAACTAAGAACACGGACCACAAAGGTACGTGCGGGTCGCGTTATGCAGGAAGCAGGCACACGGACACGTAATCCCGCGTGCGCGTGTATATGCAAGATCATGCAAGACGCCAGGCGCCGCACGCGGCTCCGATATCGCGAGCCTACACGAATTTTGTTCGCCTGAGTCAGCAATGACATTACCAGCTAGGCAGATTACACACCACAAACCCCATCTGGCATGGCTGAGATATATGAAATTGTATATATACTGTACGGTGACGACATATCTTGGCCTGGCGGCGGCATCGCTTCACAACTCGCCGAAGGACACTAGCATTCCTGAAGGGAATAATGCGCGGCAAGTGATCCAGCGAACATATCAGGTCGTTCAATACGGCAAAATGTCCTGCGGATCACAATAAAGGATAAAGGCACTCCAAATCACGTCCGCAGAAAGCATGCTTATCGTGTAGGACAACGCTGGCTTGCCTTCTGTCCCGTATTTGTGATGCCCGGAGAACGCATACACCTACCGTGAACCAGAGGTATCACCCGCGGTGCTGGGAGAGGAAACCAGAACGAGGATGCTAGCCAGTCAAGTCGCTCAGGTGCACATCTAGGAGAGCGGAGAAGACGGGCAAACACCGCGCAGAACAACAGGGTGAAGATGCAGAGGGGGGATCGCTGAACGATGACCCCTGCTGACTGTGCCATGCACTGTGTACAATAATCATTTTACGTCGCACTCACTGTTTCTACATCCACATCCTTCTCGCTGATCTTCACATCTCCATCTCCATCGTCTTCCTCGAGCACGAGCCTAGACCTCTTCTCCCTCTGCTCCATGTACCACACGAAGAAAGTCACCATCAATGTAGCCACACCGGTGCCAATCATCGCCCACATTCCCTTGCGGAACTTGGGCGCATCAGTCGCGGGATAGAAAATGAGCGGCCACCAGGCGTTGACGGCATTGTTCCACATGCTACGTTACAGTCATCGTGTCAGTAGTTCAAGAACACGAATAAGAGAGTAAATCTCACTTCATGGAAGCGAGCACGATGGCTCGCTCTTGATCATCGTCTGCGCAAATCTGATTTGCCCATCTACGAAGGGGCAGTAAGTCAAATGTCGTGGAAGAGTCTTTAGTTGAGACTTGCGTGAACGTCGTCGCCTGTCCGGTGTAACTTGCGCCGGCTAAGTCTTTTTTTCAGGGGTGCCAGTCAAATGAAGGACATTAAAGCGAAGGATTGTGCGAGCTTACAGTACGCAAAGAACTTCAGCCCTGTCGGGCTGCTCCACACCACAATGCAGATGCTGGCAACGATCACAGCAACAGATATCCACACAAGCACAGGCCACCGCGCACGCGACCGTGTCGAATCTGTCCATGTTGCACAGACGAGGGTCGAGACGATGCCGAAAGCGGTGACCCCCGAAGGATAGTAATCTATAGCGAGTCTGCCATCAGATGCGCGCCTTCACACGCACACAACGCAGTCGGTCGACATACCAACTTCTTCTACTGTGTAGCCACCGACAGCCTTGAGCCACAGCCCCATCAGATTGTTCGACCCGAAGCTCTCGCATTCTCCCGAGACAAGAAACTATCAACCATTGTTAGTGCACCCTCACTGGCAGTAAAACGGCCGACGCACGAGAAGGCTGCAGCCATACCACCTCCATCGACCGAGCACCCTTCGCACCAGGTCCCAGCTGAGTTGGCCGTGCGCCCCCTTAGCGTTCAGTTTCTTGTCTGCTTGAATACGCGCGACAGCAAGTCGCCGTTCCTTTTTTCCGGCGCCAATGAGTCAGTATCATGGGTCGCCACTTCATTGTCATCTCAGAATCTACTGACCTCTTCTGATAGGTAGAATGCAGTCGTGGTGGAAGGGACATTGGGGAAGACCAGAAAGCCGTACAGCGCTATCGGGAGCGTGATCACACCGTCGATGATGAACCTTAGAGACACACGAATTAATATCCTGTGTGCAGCCGTTTGCGACGTAACTCACAGCCAGCGCCAGCCGCTGCGCCCCGAAACCCCGTTTAGGTTTCTGCAATGACCCTCCTTGAACGTCGGGCTTCGCGTAGCAAAATAGGTGACCTACTGATACACGGCTGCTTGGAGCACACCCGAAAATCTGATCTTGTTTGTGCATCAAGGGATCACGAGTGAAACAAGACCAAGGCTTACAATGTGCCAATCAGCCCTGAGCTGGTGAATATTCCAGATCTCTTGCCGAGTTCTCCAGTCTTGTACCACCTACGCAGTCCCGTTCATGCACGAGAAGAGAATAGATATAACGTTGACGTACGAGCCCAGGACGTAATGCGTGCCTATAAAGGCAGATGCCTCTGCCACGCCCTGGATGAACCTGATAGCATACAACTATGATTGAAACGCAATTCAGACATGAATCCAGATTATGCGAGTTCATACACACCTGGTTGATGTTCTTCACTGTGCTCGCGCTGCGCCCCCCTTAGCGCACGCACACCCTCAAGCAAGTGGGGATCTACGTTACCAGAACGTCAATACGCCCCATACGATCTGCGTCGAAGGAAACCATATTCTGGGCGATACGACTTGAAGCATCAAATTATCTGCCGGCACAAGAGCCTCAGTTGTCACTGGGACGTGAGCAATGGTGGGACGTACTCGGGATCATCCCAATAATGTACCCGCACGTCCATATGGTGTTGAGTTTCTGTCACACGGCTGTTTGACCGCCGTCCGCGCAGAATGCGATGATATAATACGGACATTATACTGCGTCCCATACATGTGCAACTCTTCCTTCATCCCGGAAACGTATGCGTTGGCCACATTGCTTGTGTCCAGGTCTAAGGACGCATTCGTATGGCTGGCCGAACACTCACGCCAGCGCGGTACTCACAGATCGTAAAGTACTGCGCGTCGATCTCAATCACGAACTGTGCGAACAGTCGGCGCGAACACTTACCATTAGACAGCAATACGACAGGATGAACCAGTCGATCTTCAAGAGCAAGATCTGCTCCGCCCTCGTCTCGGGGACATCTCCCCACACGAACTTGCGCACCGCGCGCCAAGTGAGCATCGTGAATCTGCGATCGGTGCAGGCCGGGGGATTCGGAGTTGCTACCGAGAGCCCTGTACTCAGATTGAATCGCCTGAAGAGGGCAGATGAAGAGGAGAAGGACGGCGGACAAGATGCGCGATAGGCAGCTAGTCACTCAAGTACTCATACTGACAGCGAGCGTTATCACTATCGGCTACAAGGAGGGAGAACGCAAATTGATTGCTGGGTTTGACGCGAACCTGTCGCGCAAGCACGCGTCCCGTGGAGAGGCATGGCACGGGACTGGGAAGATTGCCAGTTTCTCGCCTCCAAATGGGGACAAGTAACACCTTTAGAGGAATCGACAGCTTAGTAAGCGCAGTCGGGCGATTATGAGTGTAGGCACTCCTGTGTGACCACCTTCTTCATGCAGACTGTGCAGCGGGGGCCACAGTGAGGGCTATGAGTTGCACAATATGTGACATGCAGAACACGCTCACCTAATTAGGGAACACGGTCGTCGCCGTGTCTAAGCATGTTTTCACTTTTTTTCGGAGTGAATGCACGTAAGACGTAGACATAGACGCGGATGTGGACGCGGATGCAGACGCGGATGCAGATGCGGACGCAGACGCGGACGCAGAATCGCAGCACTAAGCAGACACAGGACGCCAGTCATACAACGCCGATCGCAGGACGCAAGACGACCGATACAGTGCAGGATGCATGACAGAACGCAAGGGAACGTGCGTGTCCCATAGAGGTACGCACATTCATACTTCCACACGCGTCCAAGCACGCAAGGCGCCAAGTGCCGGACACAGAACAAAAGACGCAGACACGCGATCCTCTAGACGCCTGAGTCAGCGATGGTGTTGCCGGTTGACCAAGTTGCGCGCCTCGAGGCCTCCCCGATAGGGTTGTAATTTACGTATTCTTGGAGTCAGCACCCTGGAGAGCACAAACAAAGGGAGGAGGGAAGGCAAAAGCGCTGCGAACCCCATCCACAGAAAGCATGTCTTATCGCCGAGGTGAGACACGTTGGTTTGCCTTCTATCTTGTGGTCGTGATGACCGGAGGATGCGCAATGGACATGTGCCTAGCACAACCCAGAGCCTGCTTTTCGAGACAGCGCTAGAAGACAGCAGGAGGATCACTACCAGCAGCCCTGAGGGGACCAGGACCAGGACGCTGTCCTGTCAAGCCGGCCGGAAGCACGCGTGGGAGAGCTACAGAAGACGCGGCAAACGCCACCGAAAGTGACAGGGCAAGGATGCACAGACGACAGGCGCGGAGTCGCTGACCACAGCAGAGCTTGCTGCTCTGATTCATTTGATGAACACCAAGCAGCCGTCCGTCAACACATCGGCGCACGATAAGTTGTCGTGCCGCAGCGTTCCGTTGCGGCTTGTTTGACAGATCATCGATCATGACGCCCAGCCTGCAGCATTCGCGCGGCGTGCGAGCAGCACTAGCAGATTGGAAGTCCGTCTCGGACCCGCGCGGATTTGGCAACGGGTTCTCGGTAAGCTGTGCCCCGAGCTGGTCGTGTGGGGTGGGAAGGCGGAACGTGCGAGCAAACCTTGTAGCTTATGTCGCGGACACTAGTACTGTGTGCGCGAGCCCGCCTCCTGCGCCGTACACGCCGTTCTGGCGCTGCGCGATTGCATCCATGTCCAGCCAGACACGATGCTTCCAGTTGGCATGCGCGCGACGATCGCGGGAGAGCCTCGGGGCCGCGCATGTGCAGACATGTGCGTGCGGCAGCGGCGGGTTGCTTCTGTTTCTCTGGGCTGCGTTATTCAGGAGATGATCACGTCAGAACGCGCTGCTGGGTGTGGACCTTGCGAGGCGGTCGCGAATAGGCGCGGCGCGTCGAGACGGGTGTGAGCATGACGCAGGGTGGTATGGGCGCGCACAGGGCCCGGGCGAGGGCGCGATCCCGGCGGCGGGCTAGGAGAGACGAGCGCGGCCTGGTCCGGGGGAACGGGGCGCACACGAGAATGCACGGGCGGTGACCGGTGACAGCGGATAAGGACGCCGACCATCACGAATCTGATGCGGGCGTGATGAGCGTTTGTTTTTCGACCGTCTTGTTCGACCGTCGAGTCAGGAGGGCAGCGGCCGAGCAGCCGGGAGTACTCGTACTGGAAGCCGGGTGCTCATAGGACGTGGACCAGAACGACCCAGACAATCAGCGCGTATTGTGATGGCGCGTTGGTTCTACAGCAGTGTATGTGACAGGAGACTGGGACACCGCACGGCGGATGCAACAGCAGTCTCAATGCGAGCGCAAGAGGGGACGCGGCGGGGCCACGGCAAACAGCGGCTGACAGCGATCGGGAGGCCCAATGCGGCAGGATGATGATGCGGAAGATGATGAGGTCACGAAGCCTCGATCGGGCCAATTTGACTCGGGTGATGGCACTGGCGGATGACCATAGACTGCGCGGGCTGGCCGTCATCGCTGAGGGGGCGGGGGGGAGTATGGCGGGGGCGGGGGGGAGTATGGCGGGGGTGGGGTGGTGCATAGCGGTCGAGTGTGGCCTAAAACAGGGACGGTGGGGGGACAGGAGCAGCGAACCGGGGATCGGAGGAGGGTCCGACGTCCTGACTCAGCGCGGCTCACGTCTGCGTCAGGCTTGGGATGCTGAGTCTCAGTCCTCCAGGCGCCCGCCCAGGACGTTCGCCCACCTTCCTCCGACCTTCCCCGTTCTCAGTCAGCCTCCAGAAAATACTTAAGCTCGCGCACCCATGCCGCCCGCCCCTCTCTTCGTCACCCCCTCCGCCCCCGCCGCCCCCCGCCCCCGCCATGCGCGCCTTCCACATCCTCCCCTTCCTCGTCCCTGCCTTCGCAGGCGCCCTCGCCGACGCCTCACATGACCTCCACGCGCTTGAGGACCATTTTGCGCCGCAACTCGGGCAGGTCCTCGGTCGACGTGATGGTGACCACCATGCGCACGGCGCACCCCTTCTCATCCTCAATGAGACCGAGGTGACTATGTACCATCAACCTACTCCACCGTCATATTGGACGATCGACGTCGTGGACCCAGTTCCGCAAGGGGAGCACCGCTACCCCTGGCTCATGGCCATCCATGTTCTCTCCATGATGGCGGCATTCTTCGGTGCCCTGCCTGCAGGTCAGTTCTCATCTGATCTACCACAAGATGGTTGTATCCGACAGACACTCTCACAGGCATCGCACTGCGCTCTGTAAAATCCGCATGGCATGGCATCTCGGTCATTGTCTTTTACGCATTCATTGCCCTCGGCCTCGGCTCAAGTATGTTGTACCGCAAGCTGACCCCCAACATGTGAGTGATTTCTTCTATGGATTTGGCGATCGATTGCACGGCCTGTCTTCACGGTCCGTCTTCGTGCATTCCTGCCGTTCGCCGGCACATTCCGTCTACAAGCTACCGAGACTGCCATCATGGCTGCCATTACGATGCTATCAAGTCGCACCAGCCGGGATCCGCGTTCTATATATAGCTTTCCTTGGTCCAGCTCTTAGCATATGCTCAGTCCCGATGAGCATCTGGAGCAATTTCATGGCTCGATCGGAAATGCTTGTTTGGCTCCACACTATCTCATGCCACGGCGTTCGCCGTGGGTCTCGTCCTTGGGATAGATCCCTACTTTCTACGGAGGTTTGCTCAGACAGGTTCACAGGTACGAGGGCGCGCGACATGGAAGCCAAGGCTATGGCTGGCTCGCCTTCGCTGTTGCACTGTCGACCCTTGACGTGCTCACGATGGGCGTGCGTCTCGTCCAGTATGTCCGTGCGATTCGGAGCGGCGAAGAGCGGTTCGGCTTCAAGGCGGCGTGGGGCACCGTTGTCCTGGGACGCGAGGACCATCACCTCGCCAACGGCCCGGAGTACATCAACCTGGTGGCTGACGATGAGTACGCCGAGGCTGAGCTCAAGGTCAGGGAGCTCGAGTCCGATGACAGCGTCGACGAGACGGTGCCTGGGGCGATCCATGAGCGACGGAACTGCCCGATGCAGCCTATTCGCACGGTCTTCGATGCAGACGAGGAGGATCATACTGAGACGGCAGAGTGGGCGAATGATGTTCGCCGCCACAGCCGCCAGCCCTCGTACCCCCAGTCCGCGGCGTCCGAGCGCACTCTGTTCGGTCCGCGCTCTCCGCGCCATTCGGACGACACGTTGCATGAATACCCTGGTCGCATGGCATGGATTGCTGGCGTCAAGAAACCGTCGACGCTCAAGAAGCTCGGCAGAATTGCCTTCGCCACTTCCGAGCGGGTTCTTGTCTTCGCGGGCTTCATGCAAGTGTTAACGGGGATTGTGACGTACACCGGTGGCTGCCGTCAGAACTACATTAATGGATGTTTGGCGCACCTGATTAGTATGTCCGCTTGCCTTTCCCGGTGGAGTCTCGCTAACTTCCTCGACCGTCAGAGGGCGGGATCTTCTGGTGCTATGGTCTTGTGACGTTCGCTCGCTTCCTGGGCTCATTTTCTGAACTCGGCTGGGCGTGGAACCGCGCGCCGTCGGGCAACTATGTCAGCGCCGAATTCGTCGAGTCGGCTGTCATCTTCGTCTACGGCATAACTAATACCTGGATGGAGCGTTTCGGCGCAAACCCGGGGGACCCGTACACGGCAAAGCAGGTGCAGCACATCAGCATCGCGGTCATGTTCTGGTTCGCAGGCCTCGTTGGCATGGGCATCGAATCCAAGATGGTGCGACGATGGCTGGCGTCGGGCAGCACCGCGGCGGTCCCCCAGTCTGCGCGTGAGCAGGAGGCGGTCGCCGAGCCGCCGAGCTACGGCGCGAGCTTCAACCCGTTCCCCGCCCTGTGCATCGGCATCACAGGCGCAGCCATGAGCGCACATGCGCAGACGTACCTCTTCCAGGTGCAGATCCACATGCTATGGGGCTACCTCCTGAGCGGCTTCGCGGTGCTGCGCTGCCTGACGTACTTTTTCGTCTGGCTCGCGCCGCCGCGCTCGATCCTGCCAAGCCGCCCGCCGACGGAGGCGCTCGCGTCGTTCTTCCTCGCATGTGGCGGGCTGATGTTCATGTTCTCCACCGAGGAGCTCACGATCGCGGCGATGCGCCAGAAGCGGGACGATATGATGATGTTCCTGAACCTCGGGGTCGCGATAACGTGCCTCGCGTTCTGCTGGGCGCTCGCGGTCGTCGCGTTCAAGGGCTGGCTGAAGAGCCATACGCACAAGGCGGTGCAATTCCACCCGTCCGCATGAGGAAGACAATTTGCAAGCTCATCTTTCATCGCTCTGCCCCGTGCTCTCGCCTCGCGGCCGCTGGGGAGGCTCGTCCCTCGCGCTCGATAACCAAGCCAGCTGATACCTCAGACGCACGCCTCACCAGTCTCAGCCACATCTCTCCGTCCCACATCCACTTAACAAGGATCTATCCTGCCATTCACGCTCCCCGTCCCCGTACCCCCTGCATTACTGTCTTATTACTACTCCCATATAATTTCGCATCCCCGCGCCACGCGCGGGGCCGTTGTCCGTTGACCCTTCTCCATCAGTGTTCGCATAGTTGTAGCCACAGAATCCACCCCGCTTTTCCCCCGTCCCCGTCTCGCGCCTTGCGCCTGTTAGGTCCTGTTGTTGCCACTACCATTGTTCATTATCTCTCGCCCTTACGACTACCCACGCCGCCGCACTGATGCCCTTTTACGCCGTATATATCTCTTGGTAGTAGTGATGTTCGTCTACTCTAGGTTGGGAACAGAGTTTGTTTGAAATACGGCTTGTGTGTGATAGAAGTAGCATGAACACTGATCATGAGCAAGCAAACCGACCTGTTGAGAACAGTCCGCCGGATGCACGGCATTGCGCACGGCGAATGTCGGCCAGTGAACAGTGCCGAGGGCAGCAGATGGCGTACAAAAATATGTTGCGTCGGTCATGATATCCTTGTGAAAGCATAAGCAGGCCGCCGGAATACTTCTGGGATTTCAAGCACCTAAGGCCGACATATTGCGCCCGATCTGACGGACACAAAGGACCGAGGTCGAAGGCAAGAAGCACATCCGATCAATCCCAGTACAAGTATATATAACAAGTTCAATGACGAATAGTGACAAATCAAAGACAAAAAAAGTACTAAGCATCCACTACATTGCGCAAGGGTACATATATAAATTCATTCTGACATCTCCAACTCCCTTCGGATTTTTTCTCTCACTTCCCTCAAACCACATCCCTCCTTTTTGACCCGACGCGGGCTTCTCGTGAGCACCTCCTTTGCGCTCTCATCCTTGTTCTTGATGCGGCCCGGACTGCTGGGTATTTTGGAAGGACTGCTCGTCCCGACTCCGTCCACTTCGGCAGTCGTGTTAGGAGCGGGCATTTCGAGCCATTCTCCACCAGCAACGTCCAATTTCCGCAGAAAGAACGGACACAACTTGGCTAGAAGTTGCAGTGATTCTTGTGCCTCGGCGGATGAGATAGGGACGGGCGAGGACTTGAGCACAGCAGCAGAGACCTCCGACATAGGCAGCGCTCGTCGTTTGCGCGTGGTTGGTGCAGATGTGGAAGCGCCAGGATTAGAGAATAGCCTAGAATATCGAGGTCAACGCCTGTAGAAAACTAGAACAGGACGAACGCACATCCAGACGCTCTCCGCTACGCCGCCAAGCCGTCCCAGGAGACACCGTCTGCGCATTTCCTCTTGGCTCAGCTTCAAGAGCTGGTCTTTCGTCATTTTCCCACTCGCGCCCTCGACGGCCAGCGCTTTCGTAGGAGAGGTCGTGAGGGAGCGTTGGCGAACACGCTCATACAGCGCTTGGCGACGCGAGCTTGTCGGCGTCTGGGGTGCGGTCAATGCATCCGAACCGCGCTGGTGAGTCGGAGTTGACGGGACTGAGTCGGACGTGAATGATGAAGGTGTGCTCCGGCCAGACAAGGAGGGGGTGCGTGAACTGCTGGGTGTGAGCAGGCTCGCGCGCGAAGGCGACCGCGAACTGCTGGGTGTGAGCAAACTTGTGAGGGAATCCTTACGTCCATGTCGGGAGGAGGGAGTTTGTGGGAATATAAGCGTGTTCTTTGAAGGAGTGCCTGCCTTGCTCGAAGGCGTGATAGGGAATGGAATGACGAAATCATGCGCCTTCTTGGTGGGAGATTTGAACGGGGAACGCGTAGACGATGTAGGTGTAGCAAGAATAGATGCAGCAGATGGTGACTTAGGGGAGGATGAAGCGAGTAAACGAGTCAGAGTAGAAGGTTTATTGTTAGATGGCAGCGGAGGAAGATCTGCCAAGGGAATATTTGGGACAGATATTTCACCGAAATGCAGCTGGTAAACAGAGCTTTAGTCGAGCATGCGTCCACCAGGATGATTACACCTACCTGGACCCACTTTTCCAGCTTGACGCGCACTTCCTTTCGGCGAGTTTCGCTCGCGGCTGTCCATCGGGCGACCGCCGCCATTCCCCCGCCCATGCCCTTCGTGATATCCATCTCGACTTCAATACCGACGCCGTACACGGGCACTCGCATGTTGAGCGACTTTGAGAAATGACTAGTCTGGCTAATCACGAAGCCCATGGCACCACGGGTCCAATCCTTTGAAGTCGACGCGACAGGTCGTTTCTCCAGGAAGACATTTTCGTCATCGCTGTCAAGTTGAGCCTTCACTCTCGGCGTCTTGTAAGGAGATCGAGGGGGGCGCGTGTCAAGGAATGGATTTTCGTCGATGTCCTTGATCGGCGTCTTGACAACTTTCGATTTCATCGCCACATTCGCCTTAGGCGTACTGTCCAAGAAAGGATTGTCGTCCTCATCAAGAATAGCCGTCGAAGAGGTAGTTGCTCTAATAGGAATCTTCGAGGTGGACGAGGCCGGTCGTGTCTTTGCCTTCGGAGTCATATTCGATGGCGACATGACAGGTGGATCATCGAGAAAGGGATTATCATCGTCAACTTGAGACTTGTCTCTATTGTCCTTCACATCTTTAGCTGAAGGCAGTTGCTCTCCGTCCCATTCCCACAACCAGCAGAGCCGTTTAAGTTCGTCCGCATCGAATTTTGTGGTGAAGCCGGAATAGGTGGTTAATGACATATGATTCAAGACATTGCGGACAACACCGGTGTCTTCGGATGGTGCGACAGCGCAGGTTGCTAGAGCATGCGAGAGCGCTTGTTGTAACGCAGTCTGAATGTTGTACAAGCGCATCAGAGGAGGAGGGAACGAGGCATCCTTAATTGCTGTATCTCGACGCGTCACAGTAGCTGGCGGCGTCGGAGGCGGGCTACAAGCGACCGCAACGTTGTTCAATGAGCTATGGAGGAAACAGAGATTGTTTACTTACGCGGTTCGTAGTCTCTTGGGTGTAAGGACGTCGTCGTCGTCGAGCTCAGCAGGAGCTCGCTTCTTCCTAGGCGACACGTGCAGGGCAGCGTATATATTCGACATAGAGAATACGACTACGTGACGCCCGGTACCAGGAGAGGTTGATTGGGGAAGAACCTGCGCGGTGATTGCGGAGGAAGAACGCGGCGCGGCGCCAATACGCGTCGACGTAAGCAATTCTCACACGACGCGTCTTGTCACGCGTTTACGCGACGCGACGCGACATGTCACAGCTGGGTGGCCACCCCACCTCAAGGCTAACCCCGACGCTCGATGTCTATCGGCGCAATCATCATAAGCAAATAAGCCCTTTACAACTGGTATGCTTGTGTTTGGTCTCAGCCTTCCAAGTTCTTGACAAGATCGGATGCAGGTGTCCACCGCGAACAAGTTGACACAGGGATCTCTGTCAGCAGAAACTACAAAGGTTGGTGGTGTACAGTTCTTGTGCGTGACGTGTGTTGTCCTCTGTCTGAACAACAGTAGCCTTATAGCAGGCAACTAACCTCTGCACTCTGCGGCGGCGAAGGGTTGCTGTCGGAAAGACACCCGGGGTACTTAGCAGAGCGTGCGGTAAGAAGTTATATTGAAAGGGAATATACTCAACAGCCACAAGTTATCGTGAAGATGGCTGCGCCATTATTCAATCCGGGCCTATTTGATCAGAACACGACAGTGTTGGTCACACCGGCCACGACCACGAATCAGCCACTGGAACATGAGAACTACATCGGCATGACATGCGCCTCTACTCTACAAACGGGAGGCACCTACTCTGACTCGGTTGGTTCTAGCACATCATTCCCTACCTTTGCTCCCTCGACTGTCAAGCTTGACGGAGAAGAGATTCTATGGGATAATGCAGGTCATAACGGCACGACAAGGATGCGATGCCCGCGTTGTCAGACGTGGGTGGCAACAGGATCGAGGAGGGTCGTATTGCACTCGCTGCGCGCCCACATGGGCGGAAATAAGTGCCGCCGCACTTGCGCTACATTTGTCTATCGCCAAGAGAGGGAGAATGCACAGAATGCTCGCAGGGCTCTATTTTCCTCATTTTCAGATCGGACACCTCAACCACAAGCACCCGTCACTATTAACGCGTTGGCACCCGAGTCTTGTCGGCCAAGCCCTGTGCAATGGGGGCACTTGACGCCGGTCGATTTTTCTGGGGAGAAGTATGCTTATGGCTGGTAAGTTCAATTGCCGGTGCCGTCCATTGCAACTATCTGTAACTCACCGTCTGCACAGGGAATCTGAGGACGACACAGACTTGTCCAGCATCTTGCCATGTGCTGATGGCTTGTCGGGTCGCTCATCTGTAATACCATTCGCCGGCACCTCATCTGCTTCAGTCTGGCCTCCGCCGTCTACATCTGTGCCTCACCCGACAGCTTACAGGGGACTTCCATGTCGCGGGATCCCTCTTGACTGGCCACTAGATAACATTTTCCAGACCTACCCCTGGCAACGCCACTCACCCGATATGCCTTCTGTGGGCTACCACATCTGCGCCGTAGAGGAGCGAGGGACCAAGTTCCGCGTCCGTTCTGATCGATGCGTGATGCCGATATTGCCAGAGGGAGGTCCCTGCTCGTCTTGTCTCGCAGTCATGAAGCCCATCAATCATCTGGCGAATATGGCCAAAAAGGTCGAGTCAGGTACGAACCGCAAATGGTGTACACACAAGCAGCTGTGCGAGCGTTTGCAAGAGCGCGATAAAACGCTCAAAACCTGGAAGCTGAAGGTATGCTGCTGCCTGGTTAGGTCACAATCTTCTGACGCCTAAGATTACACAGAGCCTCAATACCGACCGCGCACTGAAGCGGCAGCGAGTCGACTCCCAGCCTACAACAGAAGTCGAATCCGCAAATCAACAATTGACCACCGCGCTCGCTAGTTCTACTGAACACAAGAAAACCTAGTACAAATGCGATACAAATACATAACGACTCTTGTTAATAGAATTAGAGTGCATTCAGGTGCTTATCGAGTGGTGTGTGCTGAAGACCATTAGGACCATCCCGGCGTACGCACACAGTTGCAGTCAGCAAAGCAATGTATCATTGCACAGTGAAGAGACAAGTGTGTAGTACACAACGCGTATAGTAATGTAGAATAACAATATTGATACACTCCTGCGGAGGGGGTAAACATGAGCATCGTCGCCTTCGTGGGTATGGTCAAGCATCGCGAGGTAATCATATCGTACACCGGCTCGCCCGTCTCAAGCAACACGCATGCATCTGGTATGCATCTACAGAATGCATCTACTGCTTATTTTGCTCATCGACGGCGTCGCTGCGAGTCGACCGCGGGCGCACGCCAAGAATCTCATCGGCCTCCGGAGATCCAGCGGGAGGTATGTCGTCCCTGAGGGAAACGCCGACTGGGGAGACGCCTTCGTTATATGCCAGGGCGAATATAACGTCCATGTCTGCAAGTACGGGGGTGAGCGTTGGATTATCACCCGAGACCGGGAAGACATACCTTCCAGCGACCGGCCCTTTGTCTCGGGGAAGAAGAAGTACACAACGGGGATGATGAACGCATTGAGCGCCGCAAACACTGAAAACGAGTCAGTCTCCAAGGCATCGGAATGCCAGATAGCAGCAACTTACCAATATAGGTGCGCCACCCGATGCTGCTGAAGGCCGGTCCGGTGACCATCACGACAACGAAGTTGAAGATCCAATTGGATGCAGTACTGAACGCGTTCGCGGGCGCACGTATCCGCAGGCCGACGATCTCAGCGGGCTAGGGGCGCACGTTAGTGGGTTGAACTCCAGCCTATGGGAAGATATGACTCACGTAAAGCCACGTCATACCCAACCAGCCGATGGCGAAGAATGAGTTAAACACGAAGAGCAGCACCGCCGAGGCGACCTGGCACCCTGGCGTGTTGATCTTCCCAAGGACGGCGAGGAGGACCATGGTGATCGTCTGCCCAATGGCACCAAACAGCATGAGTGGCCGACGACCGACACGGTCGATGAGGAAGATGGCGATGAGACTGGCTAGGAAGTACTCCGTGCCGTTACCAGCCGCAATAATCCGCGACTTGACGTCATCGAGGCCAAGGCGCTGGAAGAGAAGCGTAGCATAGCTATTAGGAAGGCAGCGGTCAGCGGTGGCTCGGCAGCACTGCATGAAAGCAAACTTACTAAGTGATGAGGTTGATACCGGTGATCTGCTGGAAGCACTGGTTGACGACACCGAGACACGCGCGACGGAAGTTTTGCGAGCGGCCATTGGTGAAGACCTCGCGCAGGGGAGAGCGTTCCGAGTCCGTCGACCGCGATTCCGCATCAATGGCTTCTCGGATACCGTGATATGTCAGCTGGACCGAGTCGCTTGTGTAATCTTTGTCCTCGAGCGCGGCAATAACGGCTAGAGCTTCTAAATTGCGGCCTTTCTTGGCAAGCCAACGAGGCGACTCGGGCAGCTGGTCCAGGGTCAGCAGACCGCGTGATCAACGGAACATACACACTCACGAAGAGGACGCCGATGATCATCATGAGGGCAAGGATGATCTGGAATGAGATCGGTACCCGCCACTGAGCCGATGAACCGGTGAGCCAATAGCTAAATGCTGATATCAGCATTTCTGTGGCGGGGAAGTTCTAGGTTGCAATACTTACAAGGCAAAATCAATCCACTGAGTTGGATGACGCAAATTGAGCACTTGAATACTAAAAACCAAAATGATAGGACACGTACATATCTGCCAAAGAATATTAGCACTTGTGAGGTACAAGCTGAAAGAAATCACATACGAGATCATGATGCCAAATGTAATGAGAGCGCCTTCAACCATGATAAAGCTGCCTCTTTTCGCGGCTGGTGAACACTCTGCGTGATACGACGGGACTGTTGACGTCTGGGGCGCCAATACTGTCAATCTCAAGATTCCCGCAGACTTCTCGGAAGCAACTCACGTTCAGGCCGTTACCGAGACCTGTGATAATACGCGCCACGATCATCTGCGCGTAGGTGAAGGATGTCGTTTGCAGGATGGCGCCAACAATCATGATCGAGCCACCAATGAAGATTGTTTTCCGACGACCCAACCTGTCGCCCAGCCAGAGGTTCGCCAGGGCACCAAAGAGGCAGCCAATTTCCTGAAGCGCCAAGGGTCAGCAGGGAATTTCCAACACCCAACGGAGCAAGAAGAGAGCATCAAGCAGGTGAGCAGCGGCCGTCCTGGCGTTCCGCCCCCGCAGTCCAGCAAGTCAAGGGCTTCGTGATGAATGTGGGGAAATAGACGCGAATTTAGAGCGGACCGTCAGCTGACGTGGGGTTGATGGCGGTTCCCCGCCAGAAAACATCAGCTGACGAATTCTCCGTTGCGTACAACCCGCACATCCAAGATGCGGCCGTGCGCGCCAAGTGAGACACCACGCCGGACGGGACAAACCTGCACCCCAGAATCATGAATTATTCAAATGAATTGACACTCACGTAGATAGCGACCACAAAGCTCTGCAGGGTCGCATGGTTCGCCGGATATCCGGAGCCCGTTATCACCTCGGGGAACACCTTCTCAAACTGGTTGGCCGTAAGTAGTGCAGACATAACGCCTTGGTCGTAACTGTAGAGCAGGTCGCGTCAACTGGAGAGCGCCTTGTGCAAGAGGGGGCTGCGACGCACCCAAATAGCGTAAAGCCCGTGCCGGCGACGAAGGCCAGGGCAGCGGTCAGTTTTCGACCGCGCATGGAGGGGAGGAGTCCGCGAATCTCATCGTCGTCACCCACGCCGTAGGTATAGGAGACATCAGCGCGACCCTTCTCAGAGACAGCGTCGTCGTGGCTGTGGTGTGAACTGAGTGATGGCGTAGACATGATCGTTAGGCACCAGGAGGACAGGGTGCGGATGGGGAACAGTCCGGGGGAGGGGGGGATGTCTTATATACATACACGCGACAGGTATCGACCGTTTCTGGGAGATGTTTGTGCAAACTTTCGGGGGTTCCTCCGGGGGGAGCGGGGGATGGTCACGGGACAAGGACGAAGGCGAGGTGGCGAGGAGGCGAAGCTAGCGAGTGGCACTGAGTCTGCGTCTGCGATTGTGCGGGCGGCGGTGACGGAATAGAGATGATCGCAAAGACACCCCAAAAGCACCACCACACGGTGTGAGGTGGCGCTGAAAGGGAGAATAGGTGCGATGCCGAGTATGGTAAACTCATTCTCCCTGATCGCTCATGTGTAGCGTGCGTCCCCCGCCGCCCTGCGCTCCACACTTCGGACCGTCCTGGTACCGGCATCCAGCGCGACGCTCGGAGCATCGCTGTCTCTGATTAACGCTAACCTCGGCATACCGCTCGGCGCGCTCGCCAATCTGGGTTCCCGACAAAACGTTCGCAGGCGAAGAAATGGGGTGCAATGTGCGACAGCGCTTGCTTATCGTCGATGTCCTCGGCCGTGCGCTGCAAGCCACACAGACAATGCGTGAGATTGTCAGGCAACCCATCGGCCGCCTTACATACAACAGTTATGTCAGAGGACATCGCAGACGCGTGGCGGTGGCTCTTGGTGGCTGGGACACGGGAGGTAGTGCGCGTGGGAAAATGACGCGCTTGACCGGCGGGAACAACAGCCATTTTGGGAGGTGGTGCGCAAATTGAGCGCCCTGATCGGGCTGGCATCTTGTCGCCAGGTACGACCGCCAACGGCGGGCACCGGCTGTGAGCCGGCTCATTCCTTTCCCTCCATGCACCCACAACGCCTGTCCCCTTTGGGCCGCCTCTCTGCGAAAACATACAAATCCCTGCCTTTTGGCAGGTCGCCGTCATCGCGTCGGTGGCCCGACTATCGATGACGCATCTGCTCGACGCCCCTGCATTCGGGCTCTCCGGCTCTCATCGCACAGCACTGCCCGGGCGTGGGATGAGCTTAGATCCCCGAGCGATTCGGCCCACATCGTACGAGTGGCGTTCGCACATATTCCTCGTCCATTGTGCACAGTAGCCCTCTTCGTGTTGGCGGATCTACAGTCTATGCTTGATAGAAGCTGCTCCGAAGCTACATTATGTACATATGACGCATGCGTGAATTATTTTGCCAGGTGCACGAAAAGACGAACGCGAAGATTATGCCAACGCCCTCTTCGTTGCATTCGTGCGGACAATGCGGTTGAGACAAGCTTTCTCAACGAGCGGGTGCCGTCCTGACACATCCTGGTCCTGTACATCACATCATTGAGGGTAGACACACCTGCATGTGTCCGTACGTGTTCTATCAAGCGCCAGCCGACCGACGAGGTGGAGTTCCACCAAGTAAGAGCCTCCTCTTCTTCTCGTTTGAGGTCGTAGCGAGCGCATGTCGGCCACGGAGCACGAAAATGCGAAAAGCGTGTGACGACAGTTCCACACAGAACGCTGGTGTGGAAGATCCGTGTTTTACTCTATCTTCGGGAACGAAATCTTCTGCACGAAGTGCGCCCGTGAGAACGTCTATTGTCGCATCGAAGCCTGAATGACGACGGTGTGCCGTGAGTGCTCTCCAACGATATCTCCGAGCTTACCTCTTGTGTAACATCTTGTATGCCTCATCATCCGCGATGGCGGATAACAGTCCTGGGAGTTCACATCAGTACGCTTGATTGGCAGGATAAGCCGAGAGTTAATGTCCGTGCCACCAGTGACCAGCTACTTGAGTAGCGGCTAGAGCGGGATGCTAGTCCACGTTCGTCGCACCAGACGCGCATACTAGCGACATTTCAGCATCCTCCTGCCCGAGGAGTCGCTTCGAACGCGTTGCCACTTACCCTCCTTTTTTTGAGGAACCATAAGAAGCAGGGAGGGCAACCAGCATGAATACCTGTGCCACCTTCTCTTTTTTGCTGATCGCCAGTATGGACTTCCGATACCGTCGGCATCCACCGCTGCATTATCTCCTCGGCAGTCAACAGTGTGCCACCTTCCATCGCGGGCAAAGCAGTGCCAGGAATTGGTCGTCTTGCCCATTGCCTTAGATTGCCGATCTCCCCCTTACAGCCTCACCTCACCTTCACTGCATTTCCGGGGGTGCTCCGTTGACTACTCGGCAAAGCGATTATGACTGAATGTCTCGCTGAGCGCAGACCAGTTGCGGTCGGACGATTCCACGGGCGGAGGACTTGCAAAGTGGTCTCAAATGGATCCTGTTTCGTCATCGAGCGACGTTAGCAAAACCCCGAATCTAAGTCTAGCAAGTCCATGCCTCTCTCTATACAAAATCGCTCTGCGGAGACTTTTCATGAAGTCCCACAAAGTCAGCATATCCGCGCAAGTAGACGCTCGATCGTCGTGTTGCGACATGGACAGTTTTCAGACTGTTGAGATGAACCACCAACAGCCTGCAGCCCATGACAGCGTATGAGCGTCTGTCGCTGACGCACAGAAGAAGAGCAAATCGTACGTTGCTACCTCCCGGTGTAACCTAGCTTATTTACAGATCGGAGACAACACGATTCGGGCTGGAGGACGCTCGCATTTCAGTTGAAGGTACGCACATGTTCGTGTCCATCGCCGTGCAGTTGTCACGATCTGTACGTTGCACATCCGTTACCACGTACCCGCGCCGATGATAGACTGCGCGTCGCAATGCAGCAGTGATCACCGTCAAATTCCCGATGCGGTCCATATGCGACTCATCATCAACAGATGCTGGACCAACACGTGCAGCGACTGGTATGTCCATCTGGTTGAGCTTCACTGCAAAGGCACGCACTCTGCTTTCGGTTGACGCCCGCCATTAATTCTACTAAGTAGAGTTCAATGACTGTGAGTGCACTCACCCTTCCCGGACCTTCCCAGCATCACCGAACACTTCCAGCGCGTGACTTATCAATAACATGTACGCCGATATATGTCCACCAGTATTGAGGCCACGCTCACCACATAGATCCGCGAGTTGCTGCCCCAGGTACGAACGGCCGCCTCAGCAGTCGTCTACAACTTAGCACGAGCATGCACTGGCGTGGGATATGATATTCACCCGTGATCATCTAACATCGAACTCCCTAACTTCCAATCCAAGCACCGATGGAAGCATATCAGAGACAAGCGGTGGCATGATAGGCACCAGCCCCCTTACCGCCGTAGTTCGTGAGTGCTACACATACGTGCCTGGGACCGTCTATGTTCCGTTCCCCGTGCGATGGTGGAGGATGCTATCGGTGGACGTTCGAGCCCTTGTGTAAGGAGAGGCCATGGCCTCGAAGATCGCATTGAAGGGGAAGTACATAGCTCTAGCTCGGAACAGAGGGCTTCCCTTTCGCGCGGCGTTTCCAGTTGTTCGGGACCGTATGTCTCATTTAAGATATGCCGCTGCCTGCAGAATCAGTGTTATTGATCATGGAACCGCGGTCCCGGCGGCGAAAAATGGACCAGAAGTGACTCCGAGTAGGTGGTCTCGGCCCACTGCCTGCATCTGCTCAGCTTGAAGGGCTGTCGAGGGCGGTAAAAATGGCGACCTGCACTGCTGTTGCGGCCAGCCGTACCTACCGCAACAGTCCGCTGACAGCTTGCGCCAATATCATGAGCGAACGTGGTGCTCTTTGAGGAACGATTTGGTCAGCGCCGGGACTCGAAGAAGCTCAAGGTGTCTATCAGCCGTTCCTGTGGGTATCGCCTCACGTGAGATGCACGCCCTTGACACGCAGAAATCAGAAGAGTTTTGGTGGCTTGCGTATGGGCCCTGACGGTCTTCCGTGCCAACACCGGGGCGTGCGCATTGGCGCAGTGTGCGTGTGCGAGAGCGATAGTACGCGGTTGCGCGGTGTGAGGTGCCGCCGGTTGTGTTCGCGGGAAGTCGAAGATCAGCGATGGGCGGAGTTGAGCATTGTGGCTGTCGTGTTAGCCAAATTGAGAAACAAGGAACACCAGAACGGATGCGATTGTTCTCCCCGCGCGCTGCCAGCCCGCCTCAGATGCGGTTGCCCTGCGAAGGGCACAGCGCACAGATGCCCCTCTTCGTGTGTATCTCAACTGCTCAGTGTGCCGGCCTAGTCATCGCGTCTTCTGCACATCTAGGGAGTCGGCGCGAGGATCTAGCCCAGTAGCCGCAGTTGGCACCAGGAGGCATCATGCCCTCGGCGGTTATAAGGCCTCAAGTTCTTCTCCTCTTACCCTCACTTACTGCACGTTCTAAGTTACATTCCCCCTCTTGTTTATAATACATGGCGTCGCCGTCGGCAGGAGACACTACTAAGCAGCTCTGGTGAGTTTAACCGTGTTGTGGCGTCGCTCCGCGGAGGTCGCGAAAGCTTCAATTGACTCGGCTATTGTTCTGCCAATCAGGGATGAAGCCCTCACCAGAGTGCTCGGTGAGTGCACCCGCAATGAAAACGTGTCGCTCTGCTCAAATTTTGTGTTTTCTGGTCTTGTAGACCTCTCTACAGCGACGCTCAAGAGGAACTCGGAGTTGGAAGCCCGGGTGACCGAGCTCGAGCTCGAACTTTCAGTTTGGAAGCAAGCCCATTCAGGCATAGTTGAGATGGCTGAACGAGACAAAAAAGCGCATAACGCGCAGGTTGCCACGCTCAACAGGCAGATTTCTTCGATTGGATTCCTCAAGGCGAGTTTGTCGTCCTTGCGGGCCCGATATCGTCTTAACACATTGTCCCAGGACCAGCATCCCCTCATCCTGTGCGTTATAGATGGAGATGCGAACATTTTTCACCCCTCGCTACTGGTTCAGGGGCAACAGGGAGGCCGACAAGCGGCGCAAGAGCTTACAAAGGCAATTGCAGAGTACCTTTCACAGGAAGAGGCCCAGGTCTTCGGAAGGCTCTCGTTCTGGGTCACCGTCTACTACAACAGGCGGGGCCTCTTGAGTGCCCTACAGAACGAAAGCATTTGCAATGGAGAACAATTCGAGGGCTTCTTGTCAGGTCTGAGTCAGGCTTCTCCTCGCTTCCACTTGGTGGACGTCGGCCCGGGGAGGGACGGGACGGATGTGAAGATCAAAGGTATGTGCCGCTGGTCTCCCCGTCCTTCCCTTCACCTATTTACCCCACGACGCGCCCAGAATACCTACAGACGTATACCCGCCTGCCCCAAACTTTGCGTGTGTTCTTTGCTGGTGAGCACAATTTCTGTTTATCTGGTGCCTTCTCATGAACTCGCCTTAGACGGCCATGACGGGACTTATACCTCAACGCTGATGGCGCTCGAGAAGGAGGAGCTACTTGGCAAAGTCATTCTTCTGCATGGAGGCAACGTACCCCCCGAAACTCTGCAACAGCTCCCGGTTCATATAATGCCAGTCGACGGACTTTTTATGCTGCATGCGCCTTCTTACGTCCAGCGGCGGCCTGGACCTATACCCCTAACTGGATTGAAACACAACGTTACCACCCATGGAGGCCTAATCAGTCCAGAGTCCGAGACGTACTCGACCATAGCTACTGCTCGTAAGGCTAATGGTACGAAGCCGATCGACTCCACGAAGGTGCGTTATCTTGCGTATTGCGTCGCTAACGATGTCTGACAACTGGTCTTAGCCTCTTCATAAACGTAGGTAGACATATTTGGTCCTCCTGAGCCATTTTTACCATTTCATGTGGTATTCACAGAGATTCCCCCTCCATGCAACGAGCACTATTTAATGACATGCTCTAAGGGGGTGAGTGTTTCTGACGTGTGGCCTTGGGTTCAACACCTGAGAGGCATTGCCAGGCGAACTGCAAATACTCGCACGAGTGGTACCTATCGCCAGAGCAGCTAGACATCTTGTCCAAAAATGCCAAGAAAGCACCTTGCAACTATCTGAAGAATGGCATGTTTTTCGTCGATGTTTTCAAACTGAATCCGACTCACCCGGTAATAGGTATAGAGTGCCCTTATGGAGATAGGTGCTGCTGGGCAAGTAGTGATTCTTCATCTACTTCTCGTAGGCTCCACTAATCGCGTTCCTGATCGTCCCTTCACAGGGCCACATTTGTCCAAGCGGCGTGCGCTGCTTCCACCTCAGCAAGGGGAAATGCTGGTTCAAAGGCGGTGAGTAACATGCTGCGTATATTGCGCCTTCTGATATCTTCTGCAGATGGGATGCACCCCATTCTAGTCGGAGGGGAAGACTAAAACACGACGCCATAGGCCAGCTGGTCGATATAACGATCATCGCTGCCGCAATACTGCTATTATGTCGCGACTTGCCCAAGGGGCCGTCGCACTGGCTAATGTCACTAAATCTCACCAATTCTTTTGTTGTTCAAACATGTTTGTATGATCGTCGGCTACCGTAGGAAGGCATATATAACTACTTGATCGGTATAGTGGAGCTCTTCACCTGTCGAAGATCGGTACGGCATTGAGACCGGTGTGTCGGATTTTGCGTGCCCCTGCGATGGGATCTTGTGGACATCGGCATGCGCACCAACGACTTTGCCTCCGCGATGCTGGCGATCTTGCTGGAGGCGGGACGCCCGGTGCGAGCCCAGGCCTGGCGTGGGCGCCTCCTAGACCCATGCAATTTCGGCCAAGGCCGTATAGCAGCCGTGGGAAATCGATTAATAGTGGCCCTGTGCTATGGCAATGTCACCCTGGCATCGCCGTTGCTCTCTAACTCCCAATCCGCCTTCCATCCTCTCAATCAGCTTCTCTAACTATGTCGGCGGTGAGTTTAGACTTGGCGATTATGTACGCGGATTTTAATAACATGGCACGTAGCCCCACGAGGAAGAGGACTTCGCGCCCACCGCTACTCCCGGTAAGTGCGCGAACGAAATCGTATCGCGGGCAGGGCTTATGCAAACCGAGCGTAGGGTACAAGCCAGCTGCTGTCAAGTCCTTGGATGAGTATGCGCAGCTTGATGCCGAGGATGAGAGCTTGGCTCGGTGGAAAGCAAGCCTTGGTATCTTGCCCGGTGCTTCGACTTCGCCAGCTGTCGGACCCAAGGTATGCACAGCACTGCGTGCGATTGCAACGCATGGTTTTAATCTGTCTACCGGGACTTGCAGGTCACCGTGGTGACCCTTGAGCTCGCATCTCCCACTCTCCCTGCGGGCAGGAAGTTATCATTGGACATCCAGGACCCTGCCCAGCTCGTGAACGTCAAGAAGAACCCAATCACTATCAAGGAGGGAGTGGAGTACAAGTAAGCATTGACGTGTGCAGCTGTCACTCATGTCGACTTATCTCATATGTATGCAGTGTTCGCATCACGTTCAAAGTAAACCACTCCATCATCTCTGTAAGAAGCAGCCTATCTCCAGCTGCTGACGTGCTTACACCTTCTGTTACGCCATAGGGTGTCCGATACATGCAAGTCGTCAAGAGATCTGGTGTGAGGGGTGAGTGATAGCGACATTCTCGATCAACCTGTTCACAAAAACTGCGATCAGTGGACAAGATGGAGCAGATGCTGGGATCGTACGGTCCACACCCCCAGGGAGAGGCGTATACCAAGAATTTCGACCCTGAGGAGTCTCCGTCGGGCATGCTTGCGCGTTCGGGGACATACAACGTCCGTAGCCGTGTTGTAGACGATGATGGTGAAGTGTATGCCGGTAAGCAAGCGCGTTGTTCGACTGTGGTGATTCACTGACGCGTATTCCAGACTGGGATTGGTCATTTAAGCTGGCCAAGGAATGGTAAAGGAAGGTTTCGCGTGCGGGTTATATAGGTCTCCATCATTGTATTCCCTTCAGGCATAGTCTTTTGTTTTACGTACCGTGATCACAACCAATACGTCTCAGTTGCACAAACTTATTCCCCTTATGATACGCTCGACCGTGCCTCTAGCTTGTCATTTCACAGTGAGCAGTGTGCTCGACGTCGGCATCTTCCGGTATTTGGATCGTCATGAACTTGTTCACTGCACCCACGCGCGCGGGGATCCTCCCGTACATCCATGCTAGTGCGCACCCAGGTCGTCTCGCCAGCACCAAAATCATCCGTCCCTATGCTGCTAGTCAAGCTTTGCGACGTGTGGCCCTGCGTCAGACTGGGACGCTATCGTCGTCCCCACCAGCCGCAAAAAAGTCATGGGTGGAATACGCTCCAAATAGACTACGGCCATACCTCTACTTGACGCGTATCGACAAGCCCATCGGGACCCTGCTCCTGTTCTACCCATGCAGTATGTCGGAAAGCCCTCTGAGACACCCGAATGGTACTGAACGACGCGCTTTGTCGCGCGCCTTGCTCAGCGTGGTCGATCACGATGGCCTCCTACGCGCTGCAAACGCCGTTCACGACGCCGCTCACGTATATCAGCTTGTTTGGCATTGGCGCGCTGGTTATGCGAGGGGCGGGGTGCACAATCAATGACATGTGGGACAAGAACTTGGACAAATCTGTCGGTACGTTTCCTTCGTCAAGTTCATGAGACCCAGGCGAATGTTCGCGACAGCCAGGACAAAAGAGAGACCACTGGCCCGAGGTGATATATCCTTACCTCAAGCCGTCGGATTCCTGGGCCTGCAGCTGAGCGCCGGCCTCGCCGTACTCACTCAGTTTAACTGGTATAGGTAAGGAGCCATTTGAAAGCCGCGTGCAGTGCACTGAACTTCCCTACAGCATCCTGCTGGGAGCTTCATCCCTCTCCGTCGTAACCATTTATCCGTTCATGAAACGGGTGACGTATTGGCCTCAGGCGGTCCTAGGTCTGTGCATGTTTTCAGAGTAGGCTGTGCTACTTAGCTGAAGGAGCACGCCGAATACTTAGGGCTCGCGTTCAACTGGGGCGCACTTCTCGGATGGTCCGCTGTGGCAGGCTCTGTGAACTGGAGCGTAGCTCTTCCCTTATACGCCGGCGGTTTCTGCTGGACCTTGGTGTACGACAGCATCTACGCCCACCAGGTAGACAAGCTTGCCCCTCCCCCCCCATGCATATACGTATTCTGACCCTCGTCCAGGACAAAACCGACGATGTCCAAGTTGGCATTCGCTCGACTGCCTTGCTCTTCGGCGAGCAGACACGGCCGATCCTCAGCGCGCTTTCCGCATCCAGCATCTCACTGATTACTTTGGCCGGCTACCTGAATGAGCAGGGTTCGCTGTTCTACGCAGGGACCACGCTCGCGGCGCTCCAGCTGGCACGGGTACTCAGGCGAACGGATTTCGACAACCACGCCAGCTGCTGGAAGGGGTTCGTGGGCTGTGGCTGGTCGGGCTTCTGGGTATGGATGGGGGCGTTGGCAGACTACACTTTCGTCATAGCTGGCTTGTCGTGAACCGAGTACGACATTCGTTCTTCAGCGACTACCATGCAAGCGCTCCAATATGCAAATCCCGAACGGCCCACAGACTGCTATTTCGTGATCTCTCCCTCTTGCGCCGCAGCTGCGCTTGGTTTGTTACCATTCTGCGTAATACCGTAATCTCCCCTCTCCGCGTCAAGCTCCCGACATCTAGTCTGTAACCGTGCGCATGAGAATGACGCGGTCCAAGTAGACTGTAAATCCAGTTCACCTCGAGCGCGAACAGATGAGAGTCGTGCGACTCCGGCGCGAGTCGCTTCACGGCGGCTGACAACTCGTATAGATAGTCTTTGTTTCTACCTGATGGGCCAACAGACTGCCAGATTCGTTCCCCCAGCGCGTCGATTGGTTCCGAGCCAACTGTCGGCGATGCTGTGATATGAACGCGGGGTGAGATTCATGAAACAGGCCACGCACTGAACGATGGATTGTCGTTATGACCGACATAACACTACAGATCCAGCCATATAAGCATCCAGGGAAGGAGACATTGTCACGAACTCACGAAGGCCTGTGTTTCTGCATGAGCCACCTGCTATCGTGATGCCATAGCTGACATACGCACGTTCTGTATCACGACTTTCTCATGGCCGTGCTCCACGCCGTACACATCTAGTTGCTCTAGGGTATAGCCGTCCTGGTAGGGTCGTTCAGACCTTAGATGTCTATCGCAAGGGAGTACGAATCACCTTTTCACGGTAATCTAGAAAGCACGATGAACATATGTAAACAGAGGACATGTTGACCGAACACTACCTAGATAGTCCCTGACCTCAGATTCGTACTGGGGATCAATCGTGTACGCGATGCCTACAGGAGTTCTCGTCACCTCCGTTGCTTCAACTCGCGAAGGCTCAAAACGCACCCCAGACCACATCGTCGTCAGGGAATGGATCCTGCCGCGACGCACAGTTATCACTGGGCGTTCGCACAGCAAAGATTTTGCCACTCACCGATCCGGAGAACGCGTCCCAGTCCTCCTTGTGGATGAGCGTCACCACCCGTCCTGGGTTCTACAGGCAAAGACGCCGCGGCGAAGACGAGGACGAGCCTCACATTATGATCAACCGCAGGCCGTTTCGCGCACGCGTGCTCACCTCTGGCGTACCGCGGTGGTCATGCGACTTCTGCGCGAACCTCCGCACGTAGCCCTTCAAGTATCCGGGGACTGCAGAAACGTCGTGTGCACTCGGCAATCACGTCCCAATCCTTCAATCCTTCAAGGATGTGCAGCGCACCTTGAGCAATGACATGAGGCGGGGGCTGGTATATCTTTGTTCGGTTTTCATCTGACAGGGGTCCAAATTGCCTCCTACCTTGAAGATGAGAGATCCGTACCCGAACACTACGTACGGTACCTTGGCACCCATGACTACAGCGTCGAAGGTCTTCTTCTACTGGAGCAGAGGAAGATCGTGTCGCCGGACGAACAAGCGATCTGAAGGCACGACCCAAGAATTGCACCCTGCAAGCCAGAAGCTCATGCATACATGTTGTTATGTCACACGTGTAGTGCTCATTTTTTGGAGAATGACAACATCGCGCGCAATCCAATTTGCATTTGAGCTAGTCAGGTTTGACACGAGTCACGAAACAGAAATGCGTCTGTAACGCAATTACGTTGTAGTTCGCGAGTTAGAACAAACTTGGTTGATATAGGCGGCTCCGCTCGCCCGGTCCGAATGGCGTCAAATCAGCGCGTGAGACATAATTCCTAACAGTCATGTGACTACACGTGACATACATTAGCGCCAATGCTACCTCCTATCTTGAGGGGGCAGACGAAAAAAGTGGTAGTAATTGTCACGTGTGGGCATGTGATGTTTTCATGGTAAGCCGAATGTGGCCATTCGGAAACGCAAGGGCACCTTGAAAACTTGAGGTCTGAGGTCTGTAGATCTGCATACTGAATACTTGTGCGCGCATGTGGTCACCAGGCCCAATTGTCAAGTGCTGCGATCGACCGTTTGTGCGATAAGCGAGGAGAATCTCGACATATAATCAACAGGTACTAATTAAGACATGAGCGCCGTAAAATATGTATAGCAAGGCACCATTATGCATGAGCTAAACCAACCACAGCTAAAAGTCATCCCATAGGGAAGAGAACATATTAACGTTACTACATGACGATTCCTTGGTTAAGATGGTCTTTCAAAGCCGACTCCCACGCGTTGTCCCGCGGTGGGAGACAACGACAACTAGGGTCGTCGTGATATACCCCTAGGCGTACAACGTTCGCCATCCGGGTGTCCAGGCAATACAGCAGGACGAGTATTGAGCCTGCCACAATGCTCGGATCAAAACCCTCTGCGAACGGCTTGGCGAGCTCTGCGCGAAGCGTTGCAGCCTTTGCGGGAGGAAACATGTCGACAGGCGTCACTTCAGCGCTCTCGAGGAAGAAAGCGGTCTCTGCACGAGTGGAGTCTGGGCGCCTGTGTAGGAAAAGCACCAGAACTTCATTCTTTGAACGCTGGGGTTTCTCGAAGAGTTCGAGTGCATGGCACCCGAACGTGGTCAAGATGGGACGGTGCTTCCTCGTAAAGTCGCAAAGGATCTGCCATCGAGCCTGAACGCTCGAGCTCATCATATCTTGTGTGTCTTTACATTTCTTCTTGTGATTACGCCAAGCCTTGCGCTGGCATTCCTCACTCTGTACGACAAGGAGCAATGTCAATACTCAGGGGCAGAGTAGCTCGTCGTCCAACTTACGCAATAATGGTCAATATGACACCCAGCACATATCTTTAACGTCACCCCGGGAGTAGACCTTGATTTAAAGCAGTATTGGCACTGCATGGACTTCCTGCGGACAGTCTCCTTCGGGTCCGAAGCTTCGTGGCGGCGGTTTGGGCTCGGAGGAATTGGCTCCGGCAAGGCACTCAGAAGCGAGGATGTGCTTGGAAATGCATCATCATTGTGGGTCTGAGAGGCCATATGTAAAAAAAGAGGGAGAAGAAAGTGTATAGGAGGGTGATGTTGTCGTTCGAACATTTGAGGCTGAGTGGGTCTGAGAATTAGTAGAGGTGACCAGCGGAACGAACTTGATCCGCACGTCAAAATCATCGATCCGTCCGATTAAAATTCAAATTGCCCCCTACTATGGGGTGTATAGAGTTGCTCAAGGCATAGAGTTGCTCAAACCGCCTTGTATGGCCTTCCAAATTTTTATTTTAAATCCAAAAAAATCAGTGAGAGTGTATATAGTCCCTATGGATGCCCCCATGGCACCAGAATAATAAAATCATGAATGTGGAAAGAGTAGCATGCTCGACAAGGCATTTTGACAACAGTGTACACAAATATTGAACTAGATCTCGCCCAAATGCGATGAGAATTTTACCCCGGAAGCTTTCAGTCTTCATTCTCTATTGATATAAATGTCTATCGACAAGCCCGATACTTCAAAGCACTTGAGGTATGATGTAGACAAGCATGGTGGGTGAGATCGTCTTGCTCCTGTGGCTGAATGTGACTGTAGTTTAGACTCCGCTCGGCACGTCGCACAGATGCGTTTGCAAGACCATGCTCGTTTCGCTGCTGGCAGGCGTTGCCGCGTCGGAGTGCGAACTTGTCGCGGTGACATGCCGTGACGATTTGAGCAACTCTATGCCTATTACACCCTCAAAACGAGCCGTCCTCGCAGATTCGTGCCGGTACAAGTAACAATCATTGTATTGCACTGAAAATATTCACAGGTGTGAAGAAGATCTCAACGCATCTATTGACACAAGAATCATGAAAAAATGTGGAGTGCTTGGTGAACCTGAGGCTTGCGAACGCGGCCATGAGCAACTCTATACACCCCATAGTATTACGAAGCGTTCGATCACCCGTCACGGACTGTGACGGAGTCCAAATGTCACAATCTGAGGCAGGCGCGTCAGCGGGGCTGCTGAAGCGATGAACAAGGTTAACTTTTGTGTCGCGATGATAAGGGCTAAGTTGTTGCAGTACTTGGCATGATTGTACAGGTTTAAGACCACAACACAGTCAAGTCGGCGTCCATCAGAGGAAGGAAGAGGACACGGGAGTCGGGTAGAAGCCTTAAACAAACTTGGCCTTTGCTTCGCGCTCGAAATCCGCACAGTTTACAACCGTACCCTCACGACGACTTTTCTCCGCTGCGAAGACCGTCAGATGGCTCTTCAGCACCTCTGTAACGTCGGTTCCCAGCAGCTCTTGCTTCCCGGTGCGCACGGCCTCGACGAACGTACGAATAAGACCGATGTCTCCGCCACCATGGTTTCCGCCCTCGCTCGGCGGTGTATGGCGTGTCGTGGTGCCCGTGCGGAAGTCAGTCACTGTGAATGTATTCATGTCACCGACAATCTCGCCGTGCGAGAAATGCAGCCGCGATTGCCGTTCGCAGATGCGCTCTGTTTGAGCGATCATCGTGAACGACACGGTCGCTCCATTTGAGAATTCCAGATTGACAATCTGGGAATGATAAAGTAGGTTTCTGGGGCCTTGGCAAGTCCGGTTTTGAACGCTTACCTGGTTGTCGCAGACATTATTGTCGCTCTCGTAGACGCACTGGCCGTACCGACCATGCCTGAGGGCTGACGTCACGTTCTCGATGTCGGGAAGACCGTCGACGATTGTTGCCGCTGGCCATCCAAGTTGGCCCTTGGCCACAGGATCGAGGTAGACTGCCACCAGACAAGTCAGTATGTTGTGCAATAGTATTGTGTCGTGCTGTGCATACTCTTCTTCGCGCTGTAAGGGCAATCGCGTTCATAGGAACAGTCAAGGCAACTAGTAGCCTCCCCAGCCTCCTTGGGCTTAGACTCTTTTCGGAAGTGGAGAAGCGATCCAAAGGAGGAAACGCGAGTGGGAGTCCCAGGGGAGAGCCAATGGCAAAGCAAATCAATGTCGCTGTAACAAGTTAGCATTGTTACTATACAGTCAAGGAAAAGGCGCACTGGCAGCTCTTCGTCATGAGCGAAAAGCAACATTCCTCCTCTCTGGCCCAGTTGCCCCGGACGTATGAATGGGCAAAATGGAAGTAGCCTACGGGTTCGATATGAACGACGTTGATCAGTTGACCCAGTTTCCCAGACAAAACGATCTCCGAGACGGCTTTGTTGTAGGGGGAGTAGCGGAGTACTGTCAACAGCAATGAGATTGGCAATCGATTGCGGACAGAAATATCGTACCGTGACCCATTCCAAATATGATACCGGCCTTCTTCACTGCAGCCTCCATCTTGACACAGTCCTCTACAGTGGTCGACATTGGTTTCTCGCAAAGAATATGATAACCTTGCGCGGCGAAGGCCAGAGTGACCTCAAGATGCATGCGATCCTGAACCGCGATGATCACAGCATCAGCGAGCCGCTTGCCCACTGTCTTAATGGTCTCCTCAGAAGCCTTCAAGAGATCCTCCCAGGAACTGAAAACGAGAGTCTTGTCGACGCTATGTCCCTCAGCCATGAACTTCCGCGTCTTAGGGCGCGGCTCCGCGACCGCGACGACCTTGCATTTCGTCGGTTCAGCGAGGGCATACGCACTGTAAGCCTAGTGCATATCATTCATCGTTGGAGGCACAGTCAGTCAAAGCAACATTACTGCGCGCACCGTACCGCGGCTCCCGCAACCTATGATGGCGAGGGTAATGGGCTGAGCAGAGAAGGTCGCAATGTCAAGCCCCATGTTGGGATGCGAAGAGCCTGATAGGTCAGGGAGTCTAAGAGAACGCCTCCATGCGCTTTTAATAGGGTCGGGCAGGGGCATCGCGGTCCGGTGAGTTCAAGCTATCGTGTCGTGCCTCGAAAGATCAAATTGCTTGTACGCTGGGCGGCAAGGAAGTGCTGAGATAGACTTCGATATCAGCCCAGATAGTCTCGAGAGACGCCGTCCAGGCATGGTAAGGACCGTATATCATGCTGTGCGATGGAGTCTAACTGAGGTACAGGCGATATGAATGGTTAGCGGCGCACACAGCGTGACATATTGCCATGTGCACGACAGAGACGAGCATGAAAGCGGGATTGTTCACCGCGGCGCAGATGACGGTTGGGAGCAACTTGGTCTAGCGCGTCGGGTCGATCGGCGAGCACGGCGGCAAATGGTCGCTCATGCCTCGTCTCCTGCCACGACTACTCAAGGCCCTCCAAACTGTGCGTCTTCAGCCAACACCGATTTCTCCTCGCCGAAGACCGCAGCGTAGACCTCTACTACTGCCGCAAGATCCTCCACAATGCCCGCCAATCTCTCCCGAAGGCCGCACGCAGTCCATCGTGCTCGACTCGCTTGACCCCATCCTTGCGCTCTCAATGTACAAGCGACATAAGGCCCCCGCGCCCCGCTTGAGAGCGTCCAAGTCGAGGAGTTCGCAAAAGCGCGACCATGAGGCGCAGGTTCCGAACCTGCGCAGCATGTCCGAAGAGGAGCGCCGCTACTGGGCAAGTCCATATTGTGCGTGTAGCCTTTCTTGACGCCATGTCTGCTCATGCGCAGTCTGGTAGTACGTATGCTGTCAACTCCTTTACGCCGATGTTTCGCGACCAAGCGCTATCTGCCCAGAGGTACGTCAGGTGGACCGATCATGCGCTCCCTTCATTCACATTGCTGGTGAAGCATTTCTAGTACGGCTCGCCCCCGTACGGCTGCCCGGACCATTGGCAGGTAAAGCTACTCAGATCTTGGTACCTGACGGCGTCGAGCATCCAAGATTCAAGCCCAGGAAGGTCGGCCAAGGCCATTATGTCCTATGCTGGAAAGCAATTATTGAGACCCTTGCTGAGCGAGGTCCGTGTGCTTCGCCTTGTAGGATCATTGGTCTATGGAACTTGCCTCACATATTGCAGGCTCTTACAGACGCCTTAGTAGCAACATGGTCATGCATTCTTGGCTTGAACGACACATTGCACACATACTACGGTTGCGTGTTCTACAGGAATTGCAAGTCCTAGAAGAACGTCTGCGGGCACACCCTGAAGGAGCGCAGGAGGCCCCTTTGCTTCGACGACTGACTCGTGCTGAATGGGGGCAGATGAAGTCTTCTGGCGTGTTACCATGCGAGAACGCCATCGCAGTCCTGGTAGTTCCGCAACTCAACCGAAGTGTCACCACTAAACGAAGACCGGAGCCAAGTATGTCTGCAGTGCCTCCAATGGCAGAAGAGTCTTCAGCAAATATGCGGTCCAGTCTTCCTATTTCAACAGTACTACGTACTACTGAAGAGGCATTCGATGAGGATGGGGACATCCTGCCGTCTTTCTTACCTCAATCAAAAGTGCCATTATATCATGGCATCTCCCTATTCCCTTCGCGATCACATCGTGCTACGCTACATGCATCTCTCTCGCGCTTGCTGGACATTGAGCGTCGGTCACGCTTCGTGGAAAAGGCTAGAAAGACGGCGGTGACACAGACTTGCGGTCCGACACAGTGCCACCCATCGGATTCACTCCCTCAACCCATCCAATCAACACAACGAGCCCGAAAGGATGACAAAGCTAGTCATGCCTGTGTATTATGCTCAGACTCAAATACACTCTTGAGGGCGGACACAGTGCCGCTGGCTATTGCATTATGGCGAATACGGATTTGGGAAGGTGCCGGATGGGAAGACTCAAATGAGTGGATATTGAAGTCGACTTAAACACTACATGTACACTCCGCTAGTTCGCTCATTGTATACCGGACACATACGAAACACACTTCACGGTGCGACGAGTGCGCACTAGAAGATCAAGAGATGTCCGATATAACAGATGCACTTATACTTCTACAGCCATGGGCACTACGGATGTCGCGCCCTTGGGTTTCGCGGAAACACCAAGGACCTCTTTGCCCTCCCAGAATTTCGGTAGCTCGTTCCCCGGAACGAACAGCCGCTCGACCCCATCTTCAGTGATCACACACATCCGGATAACACCTCCTGACGAGCCATCTCGTGACATTGCTAGAGCAAGAGCTGTGAAAAACAGGTGAGCAGGAATGCCTTTGTCTACCGAGGAATGTCGGCGTACTGTTTCTGACAAAATTGATTGTCTGATCTCTGTCCCAGCCATCCTGGTATGTTGCATCGCAGTACCCATATACATACGTGGATCCCGAGCCTGCGCGCGAATGAGTTCAATGCTGCGCTGGGAGGAAAGAGCACCGACCTCCGATTGCCCATGGTTGGCGGAACAGCCCGCCACCCAGAGGAATATTGTACACGCTGGGGCCTACTTCCTTGTCCCAGCCCGCGACGATGATCCCAGCCGACAGCGCATCCTTGTTCTCGTAGCAGAGCTTCTGGAAGACATTGGCGACTGTGTGCACCGGGGGCGCCTCTCCATGCGTTTGTCTGTGAGGGATATCCTTAAGCATAGAGCCTCAACAATATGCGTATGATTGGTGCGCTCACGAATATACTTGGAAGTGATAATGCACGATGTCTGCGATAGCCTGCGTATCTGCGGCAGAACCAGAACGGCAGCAGTAAATCCGGTCATGGATGTGGGTAAGCTTGTCTGTGACACGGTTGGCCTGCGCTTTATGAGCATAAAAACAGCAAACCTGAGGGGATAACGTACAATGTAGCTGCCGGTCGTCGTTCGACTGTCTGCACCGATAACGACGCCATCCTTGAATTGGACCGCCATAATGGATGTCTACAGGCATCGTGAGTGGACCGCTATGTGAGCTCATGCGTTCGACGTACTCCGAGGTTCACTTCGCCCGACTTGAGGCGGTTGATGTCGACGTTGAGGGCCTCCATGGTGAGTAAGGGTGGTCGGTGTCGATGGTAGACGCGTCTGAGTAGATGAGTGCTGAAAGTGATCGAGCAAGTGGCTGAAGAGGTGACGCGTCTCGACGCGCGTCGGGCGCGTGCAGTCTCCAGCTTCAACGACCCTTCTTCATCGCGCAAGACAAGTCCCTCTCTCTATCTTTGGTTTCCTTGGCTCCTCCTCGAAAGCATACCTGCATCGCGATGGCTCCCCCTCAACTCGTCACTCTATTCAGGCAGCTGCAGCAAGCGTTTACTGCGCGCCCATGCGACTTGCAAAAGTGCGGGACCTTGCTTGCACAACTCAAGGTACTTGAACAATATACACCTGTAGCTGGGATATTTGTCGACTCCGTGATTGCAGATCGGCCTTATTGAAGCGGGCCTTTTGATGCCTTCTGGGGACGAGAATCTCGAGGACCTGGTAATGGCTCGTGAGATGCAGACTTCCCTCGCCCCGGAGGAAACGAAGTTAACGTATGTCTTACGCCATTAGGTGACGTACTCGAAGTCGGCGCGTTCTGGAGTATACGCTCGCGAGATATACCATCTTTCGACCGCTACTTCTCACAACTGCAGACATTCTACAATGATTATAGGTTTGCGTCCTTTCACGCGCCTTCGGCCCTCCGCTGAACTCACTGTACCCTTCACAACAGTTCAGTCCTTCCCCCCTCACCCCGCGAGTACCCCGTGCGCGGTCTCTACCTCATCCGCCTCCTGACCCAGAACCGCATCGCCGACTTCCACACGACCCTTGAATCACTACCTCTTGCCGCAGACTCCCTCACTGCCAACCCCTACATTCAGCACCCAGTCAACCTTGAGCGTTGGCTCATGGAGGGCAGTTACAGCAAAGTTTGGAACGCACGGGAAGAGGCACCAGCAGAGGAGTACAAGTTCTTTGTGGACAGCTTGATGGGAACTATCAGGTATAAGATTATACTGGCGTCGAGTCTGTCTTATATTCATCTTTCGCCAAAAGGAACGAGATTGCGCGTTGTGAAGAGGCAGCGTATGAGAGCTTGCCAATAAAGGACGCTGCCACATTACTGTTTTTCACAAGTCAGTCCGAACTTCTGAGCTTCGCACAACAGGTATGTGGTGTTTATACACGCATTGGGTCATTTTACTAACCATCTACTTAGCGGGGGTGGCAAGTCAACGTGTCTGCAGGAACCATTGCATTCGCAAAGAAGGGCGAGGAGAAGACCGAGATTCCGAGGGAGAAACTCATTCAGACGAATTTGAAGCTAGCGCGAGAACTAGAGCAGATCATTTAGTGACCGCACATCATGACGTTTGCCTATCCTTTTTGTGCTCAACCGGAAGACAGTCAGCATCAGAGTGCGTTTTTTAGGGAATGCTGCAAGTCCATTAACAATACAAATAGCACACGATGTTCCTACTACTCGAAGTTCTCCAGTGCCTCCTTTGCTTTCCGTGATGCCTCTTCAAGCAGATCTTTGGGCACCGGCAGATGCAAGCCGTTTGTCTCGTCGCCGATCCATGACATCTCGAGCTCGAAATCCTTTTCCTTTGCATCATCGTGGACAAGGTAAATTCTGCCAAAGGGTGAGACTAAGAAGATGTATCGAATAGTAGGTCGACATACATTCGCGCCGCTTCGATGACTGCTTCTCGGGTCGAAAGTTCCGCAAGCTTTAGCTTCTCGAGCTCTGTCTTAGCTAGCTGACGACCTTTGCCGATCGCGGCGCCGTGGTAGCCCTATACAACGAGGCAGTTGGGTGAGCACTCCAGCGGTGAAATTAGAAAGACCTACGTAGGCGACACCACTGGGTTCAATGACATACAGGATAGGGCCTGTCTTGTCAACAGCACCCAAAATGGTACTACAGCCGAATGGCCGGACTGACGAGTACAGAGTGTACGCCTGCACGTATAACCCTACCCTATCCACAAGGGACTGAGGGAGGGCGTTAACGACCAGACCGCAGATGTAAAGCAAATGGTTGCAGCTTACCTTGAGACTGATGGGCGAGCGATACGTATCTCCGTAGCTGGCCGCTTCGTCTCTTGCACGATTCGATATATGTCTGCCGTCTGCCAAGAGTCCAGAGGATGCCTGCGGTTGAGGATGCATTTAGCTTCGCCGCGAAGGGTAACCAATGCCTGAAACTTACTAGGCCGATATGCCTGTCTATAGTTTGTATACGTCGGTTGGCCTCCGGCACGAGAAGCTTGGAATGGATCAATTTCTCGACGGCTATCACGATCCCATCCTTGACTCTCAGTCCAATCGCCGTTCTGTTCGACGTAACGGACAGAGAATGCGTAAGCCTGTGAGAAGAGGTCAACGTGTTTAGAATGGGCTTGATGCTCACCCCGAGTTCTCAACGGCCTTGTTGGCGTACTCGACCTACGCAACTTCATGCTAAGCTACATTCCATGACGCGTACCGAGAACAATACCTGGAAGATGCGGCCATCTGGAGAGTAGGTACTGGCTGAAAGATCGTATCCCGTTCCAATAGAAGTCATGTCGGAGGCCTCAGAGAGCTGGTGGACGGGGAAAGCAGGAGTATGTCAAAGGCCCGGCAGTCAGAGGTGCATGTAGGACGCGCAAGCTTGAGCGAGACGCATGCGACGCGTGAGCGTGCGAATGGCGCCCATATTGGGCCATGAGCGCGTCGTTGAATGACCGCGACAAGAACGCGTCTCAGGCTCGGAACTCATATTCCATCTTTCTCGCTTTCTCACTGCCACCGACGATCTCTGTAATCTCATGGAGAAAGATATTGATTGGAATAAGCTACTCCGCGACCACCCCATTTTCACATTGCCAAAACCCACAGAGGCTTACGGCAAGGGCAAGGGATCTTTAGAACTCTCGCTCAATTCTCTGTCGAGGTCCGCGCATACATATGCCCGGAGTGATGGGCCGGCACCATCCAAACGACGCCAGGTTATGGTGATTAACGATAATGAGCTTTTTGTGGCCGTCGGCAGCGAAATACGGATGGCGCCGTTGGCTGAGCCGAAACTTGGCGGGAGTCCCCCCAAGCCATTCAAAGTATGCGAATTCTCGCGTCTCCTACAAACTGACACTGAGCTCAGCTTATTGTCAGATTCTGGAGACCTCGAATATCCAATTTGAGATCCACGAAATTGCTCTAAGCCCTATACCAAGGTTGCTTGCTGTGGCAGGTGCATACGAAGTAGCTGTGGTTGTGTTACCTCGTGCTGGCGTCGCAAAGCCATCGCTTGCCACAATTGAGTGCAAGTACGCTTGTCACTTTGTGCTACCTACATGTTAGGACTGGGCTCATTGTGCTCTACGGCAGGTCAATACCAATTGGACAATATTACCACGCAGGCGAGGATTCTGCGCCAATCGCGAAGATTGACTGGCATCCATGGGGAAACGGTGGTACCACTCTTTTAGTGATGACTACAGATGGGCAGCTGCGGTATGTCGCTCATATTTTGAGACTAGAGAATGTCAATAAACGTGCACAACTTGCAGCGAATACGACATCTCCACTGATGCGGAAGAGCCACAACAGGTCCTCTCCTTCGTACCGCCAAAGAGGAAGAGTGGATTCGCTGCACAGGACGATTCTGAACGGGAGGTTGCGTCATTCACTCTCGGGAAGGGAAGGGCAGATTGGGGCCCCTTGACCATCTACACAATTATGAAAAGTGGCGACATATACGCCATGTGTCCATATATGCCCAAGAACGCGTAAGTCAATAATCTGCATACCGTTTCTCTGAACTGAGTTAGGTCGGCCGTAGTGCTATTCCCTCGTCCTATGTATACGCCTTGGAATGTTTCGTTGCGGCGAAACAGGAATTCCTATCAAGGTCACAAGGGGAAGGCACTTCTTCTAGCGGACTATCGAGCATGTATGAATACCAGCACAAATTTATCACTGCACTTCTCAAGCAGTTGCCTCCGGGGGTCAAGCCAACCTCTGTGTCGCGTTCTGTCCCGATGCATCCACCAGTAATCGTGAAGAATCCTCCCGTGCGGCAAGGTCCCTTCTTGCTGCAACCGTCCCCTTGTGCCCTCGAGGGTAGTGAAGGTGGGGACGCCACGGATATAGTGTATCTGGCGTTCGGCAGCGATGTCGAAGAAGCCATCGAGGGCGAAACTGAACGACTAGGGGTCGTCCTCTCATCCTTCCAAGATGGAAGGGTGGATGTTTATCTTGATGTTGAGAAGGTTGAGGCTTGCTGGGAGCAGAGTCAGGTAAGACTAGCATTATACTGCCCTTGCATGCACGTTCATTGACGCATCTCAGCATCCGGATAGCGACCTCCCGATGCTTGCAGCATACGAGACGATTGATTTGGGGCTCGTGACCATGCTATCGAACGCAAGTGCACCGGGAGGCGATTCTATTCTTCTAGAACTTCTAGAGGACAATCACCCTGTTCTTCTGCTCGACCCTATCCACAATGATGCTGTTTATATTCATCACGCGTTTGGAGTCCACGCTCTACAGCTAGGCCGCCTCCTGCGGAGTCTTGCCCTCGCAATTCACAACGATGCTAGTGAAGGCAGCGATATAGAGTCATCGCTGCAGCATTGTAAGGGCACCGAGGTACAATCGTTGTTCTCAACGTACTCGATTGAGAGAAAGTAAGATTTCTTCACTCCCTGTTTCAGCTGTCCTGGTCTGACCGGGTGTTTAATAGATGCTCGAGTCCGATAGTAGCCGTCGCTATTCCAACCGATATCTATCTGACGTACAGCATGTTCATCCTCACTTCAGCTATGCGAATACAAGTGATTCCTCTCAGTCTCCGATCAGAAACTCCGTACTCGGCGTCACCGGCAAATCCTTCGACACCCGAGAAGACACCTTCGCCAAAGCCTCTCCAGGGATCAAGCGATGACTCCTTGTATGTGGGTCTCCTGGGCAGTGAAGCTTATGTTCCCCCTCCCATCCTATCACAACCCGTCCCTCGATTACCACCTCCCCTATCCCTGACACCTCCGAGCGAGTTCGTGCTCACGCCGGACTCGTTGCGTCGCTTAGGCAAGACGGTCGAGACCTTCATGGGGCATATAGATCAAGTCGATCTAGCTCATAATACCGGTTTCATGCGATTTAAGTTGCAGGTGAATGAATTCACCCGACAACGCGACACCTGCTACAAGATGTCGCAAAGGATCGAACAACTGAAGGGTCCTTGGCTAGCGGTCAGGAAGGCCAAGGTGGAACACTTGCAACAAGCTCAAAAGACGCTTATATCGCGAGCAGATCAGGTGCTACGGTCGTTGATGTACAAAGCATCCCCGGAGCTCAGCGAGACCGAAAACAAGTGGTTCGAAGAACTGAGACGGATGAAGCAAGAAGTCGTCGGCGCAAGCACATATGATCCTCGGTCACTGGCCTTCCGAGCGAAAATGGTAAGGATACCTAAAACGCGCATTGAGTATGCATACTGATCAATGTATATTGCAATAGCTACGCAAGGAGGTAGGCCGCCTGACCCCACAGCTCAAGGAGCTGCAAGAAAGGCACCGACAGTACCAAATGAGGCTAACACGAACTCGGGAGAGCTTGGGTGTGTCCCAGGCGTTTGAACTCGGCAAACGTTCAAATGAGGAGTATGTGACAGTCCTTCTCGCTCCTTCCTTTCGTTAATCTGTATTGCTTGCAGACGTACCAAAATTGATAGCCTCGAGCAAGAAATTCTGCTACTTGCAACAAGACTAGACATGACATTGGGCAAACGACCTTCAGAGTCAACATCATTAACCTCTTCGACACGATCAGATGACTCTTTTTCTGTGTAACACTACGTTGCATCTTGTAGTGTAGTATTAATGATCTGTCCATGCTCTTCGGTTAGGCTAAGTGAATTGAGGTCAAGCGATGAGTGGCAAACCGCGACGTCCCTAATACTGCTAAACTGATATCATGTGACCGCGTCAAGGGTGTCTTGAGGACTCATGGGATCAAAACTCAAAGTACTATCTTGAAGTCATATCCCTCCCTGCGTGGGCGCATATGCCCACTCTGTCACAAAGCAACTCCATATGGATTGGGCTCAAGAGTTTTGCGGCCGACTGGAGGAACAACTTGGCTTAAAAGAATCTATTCCTCCGCCTCCGCCTCCTCCCAACACCCGCCATCATGAATCTGACCCTGAAGAGAAGTTACGCAAGGAAGCCATGCAGTGTCAAAACTGCTTTGTCTCCCGAGCAGACGGAGCAGTTCTACATAGATGCGGTGCTTGCAAAGTCGATTTCTATTGCGTGAGCTACTGGCATGCGTCTCACTTCGCGTCTGACGTTCTCATTTGCACGCCAGAGCAGGAAGTGTCAGAAGGAAGCCTGGCCAATCCATAAGGCCAGGTGCCAGATCAATAAGAAAGCCCAAGGCGGTCGAACCGATCGGCTGAAAATTCTCCGCGATTTCACGCAGAAGCACCGACCCTCTATCTCAGAGGCAGGTCCGCGGGCCCTCGACCTTGCCACGGACCCAACCCGCTGCAAGCGGTACATGCTAGTGATCGACGTCCTTCCGCGCCCCGGCTCCACTCGTGTCGAGACCCTCTTCTATGTCACTGGCATCAGCGTTATGCGGCACGAAGACTTCGCGGCGGAGAAGACGGAAGAGATGCGTTCGCAGCTAAAGTACGCGCACGACATGAACGTGAAGCATGGGTCGCTCGGCGCATTCCTGGTTGCGCTCTCATGCGCGAAGGAAATGATGGCCAACATCGCACCGGTAGGGTTTGGACAAGAAGTGCTGGACCAGACCACCGAGGTTGAGCCTGGTCGACCATGGAAGGAATGGTTGATGACTCGGATGAACGAAGGGATCGTTAGCTAATTCTGGCTACACATTCATCGACTTGATATTCAATAACACTTGTAGCCACAACCATGTCCCTGTACACGTACATGACCATCACTCACACATGTACACGCAATATTCTATCGAAACAGCCTCCTGACGCAGCTCACTGGTGATGAGCCAGCACGCCATCGCCACATCAAAGAGAAAGTATATACCGCCATGAACATGCAGCATAAGACCAAGAAAAAGACTCCAAAGATGATGAACGTTGTAGCGACGTCCGTCATGCTGCCGTCTGTGACGCTTTGCAGCGAATAAGCCGACAACGCGACCATGAAGCCAATCAATGACCACATTAGTAGAGCGGCGGGGAGGCTGAGGAGGATGGAATGGCCAGGCAACCCCAAGACTTGCTTGCGAGCATTATTCATGTATGCGAACTGTTTCGGTACTTTCTTGAGTGAAGACTTCCAACACAGTCAATGGTGACTTACCGTGTGTGAAGAAGATAGGTTGGTGTTGTGTTGGTGCCGCCATACAAAAAACACACCGGTGGTGATGCTGCCTAATGACGCAAAGGCGGACATGATGGCACATACTCTCGCCATCTGATATATATTCCCTACAGACAGCAGACCCACCGTAGCTCTGTGAATTCAAAAGTTAGCGGGTTAGAGGAACGATGGCTGTACAACCCGAAGGCAACACAGCTTACGAAAGCAGTACGGTAGACTATATAATAAAGGAGTATCAGCAAATTACTGCGAGATTAAATAGATGGCACTCACGACTAGGATAAAATCAGAATATTCTTTCGTAAGCTGGTCGGTGTACGTTTGCCAGGCTTGATGCAGGCTAGACAAACGTCCCTGAAACTCACTAGCTCTTTGAACGTTCTCAAGATAGGAGTACGGAATACCAAATAATGGACCATTGATTAGTATCCATAAGCAGTTCCGAGACGTCCTAGATGAGCTTTGCCAGACAAAATGCGGGCGCAACGTGCTTTGGCGATGCATCTCTGTTTGCTGAAATGTGAGCGCGCCATAGCGCTCCGCCCTCCGGAAACTGTCTATAATCCCATAAATTATACGTAATGTCACGTAAAGAGGAAGGACACTTGCAAGTCTCTCTTAGTATCCATGCGATGAACATGTTTGTGGAAACCATGTTTCGGTCTGAGGTGTTATCTAAGCAGACATAGCTAGCTGGTCAGGCCATGATATACGAAATACAGACTGGCTACCCACAGTGTGGTACGTCGAGAATACGTAGGAGTTCCTCACACTCCGCTTTGGTGAACGGGACGGTGCTTTTCGTGCCTTGAGTGAGATTATCTATCCACTTGTAAGAGGTAACCCCAGCGAAAACGACAAAGTAGAACAACTACCAAAATAATAGGACTTGATGATATCCACCGTGTACATGAGCATGTCTTGAGGAACCGAGACGTGGGTAGGATGCTGTGACACAAAATGCCAGTACCGCTGTCGATGGCGTAGCACTGATCATCTTGGCTTTTAGTAGAGTTCTCGAACTGGCATGGATAACTTACCCCGAGATAGCGGAATGTTATGGATAGGTTGGGTTGCAGAAGATAATTCAAAGCCATATCTCGCAGTGCATTGAGTATGGTCAATGACTAAATAGAGAGCGGAATTCGAGTTGAAGCCAGCGATACAAAATTCCTGCCCTCCAGATAAGAGTGAAAGGTTCTCTTTTATGCAAATACTTGTGATTCTCTCTAGAGTTTCAGGGACCCGTATGTCTTCGTCGAAGACAATTTTGTACTCCTCACTCCGGAAATATACCCATCCACGGGGGTGAATGTACATGGTCCATCCTGGGGGAAGACAGCGGTCAGTGGACTGAAGGGCGAGATACGTAGCCTTGGCAGCGGTAGAGTCATTTGAGTTGAAGGAGCTGGCGTTGTCGTTAGAGGACTCGGGCATAGTGTGGACGTCGAACGCGGCTGTGTGCTCGAAGAAGACTCTTTATAACCGATGCTATAATTAATGCATTCGTGAGAGGGATCTAGTAAGCTGTGAGCCTCATGACGGATGGATTGCTCTGACTTCGTTTCAAATTCACAAATTCAGATCGTGGCCACAGACGCGGCGGCACGTCTCACGTGCGCGCGTCGCGTATAGCCGCGAGTCGTCTTCGACCCTCGAGTCGCCTTGTTCATTCCCTTCATACACGCAGCTTAGCGTACCCATCATGAGTTTCTTCTCGCAAAACGCCAACTCAGGGACACAACCAGGTGGATCCACTCTAGGGGCACCACCGACAAATAACGCCACATCAGGTTCCGGTACTACGAATGTATTTGGAGGCCCCTTGTTCGGAGGTGGAGGTTAGTGCGAGAACTGGCCATTCATTTTGTCACTCACAATTTGAAGGTACAGCTGGCTCAACAAGCGGAGGTACACAGCCAAGCACTAGTGGGGGGTCCTTATTAGGAGGAACAACCTCAAGCACTCTTGCTAGTGGTGGTTCGTTCGGCTCATCGAATCCAGCACCAACCCCAGCTTCTGCATTTTTTGGAAATAACAACGCGCCGACACAACCAGCCACTGGGTCTGGTCTTTTCGGAAATAACAGTGCGACGACACAATCGGCCACTGGGTCTGGGCTATTCGGAAATAACAACGCGACCACACAACCAGCCACAGCCACTGGATCTGGTCTTTTCGGAAATAATAGCGCCACGACACAACCGGCCACCGGGTCTGGTCTTTTTGGAAATAACAATGCGACGACACAACCAGCCACCGGGTCTGGTCTTTTTGGTACCCCCTCCAGTGCGACGCCAGCCATCGGGGGTGGCATCTCGGGCAACACAACCTCGACCACACCCGGTGGTGGGCTATTTGGAAACGCTTCCCCTGCTACAGGTAATAGTCTGTTCGGCAACACTGGTTCGGCTACATCTGCACTGGGTGGTGGTCTGCTGGGCAACGCTACTTCTGCCACACCTGCCGCAGGCGCTACCAGTTCGACTACTCCTACGACAGGAGGAGCTTTGTTTGGTACTGCGAACAACACAGCCAATGCCAATGCCACTGCAGCATCGACTGCAACTCCAGGCAGTGGGCTGTTTGGGTCGACTCCTGCTACCTCATCAGGGACGAATGCCTCGAGCGCACCAGGTACGCAGCCCACAACCAATCTATTCGGCGGTTTGGGTGCGAAGCCGGCGGAACAAGCGAGCTCTACAGCCGCTAAACCTGCAACTCTCAATTGTGAGCTCGTCAGCGCAAGCCTCTAAGTATGTTTAAATATTGAATCAATGACAGTATTTGGTCAACCAATTACCTCGGCCACCGCGTCTACAACAAGTATGTATCGTGGTCCCTAGAGAAGGGTTTCGCTAATTATCTTTCGTAGCACCTGCAACAGGCACATCGGGCGGTCTTTTTGGTTCGGTACCCAAGCCTGCAGAGAGCTCCTCCAATACTACCAACTCGACCACGACATCAGCTCCATCTGGAGGGCTCTTCGGTGGCGCTTCGCTAGGAAGCAAGCCGAGTACTCCGGCACCTACTACCACCCTTACGCCGCCCACGCTGCCACCCTTCACACTCGGTGGGAATACCGCGAATACCGCGAATAAGGATGCGCCAGCGTCGAAGGATGCAAGCTCATCTGGCTCTTGTGAGGACATCGCGTATGTCATGTCAGGTTATCATGTTGACCGGTATGCCTATCAGCCATTCCCAACTTCTTCGCGAAGCCCAGCGAGAAAAAAGATGCCCCTGCTACGTGTGGGTGCGATTCATTGTAATGATTCTAGAAGCTGATCTTCAGCGACAGCCGCTCCCAGTACATTGCCGTTCAGTCTCTTTCCGAACAAAGACAAGGACAATGCAGCTGGCTCCACCGAGAAAAAGGATGGTGCACCAGGTATAAGACTCTCGTCGTCGTTCATTTTGCGGCTCTGATAATGCCTCCCGTAGCCCCATCGTCGAGTCTCTCATTTCTTGGGGCCGGTGCTATGAAGGATAGTGACAAGTCGACCGGTGAGTAGGACTTCTGTTTACAGCGCTGGAGGGTCGTCTGACAACATCTGCGTTTTAGGTGCGCAGGCTGGTACATCTAACGCACCGAGCACCAGCGGGCCGCCAATCGCAGTTCCGCCACCATCAATGCTCCGAGGCAAGTCGATCGAGGAAATTGTCAACCGCTGGGCGATGGACCTCGAAGGCCATGTTCGCGAATTCAACAAGTTTGCCGGGGAGATCGCTGTGTGGGACCGTGCTCTTATCGAAAACAGCAACAACGTACGGGTGCCTCGATAGTCGTGTTCTATTTGACTAATTGTTTGCGGGCAGCTGGGGGCGTTATACGCGCATCTCGTGGCGGCGGAGCAAGAACAGAACGATATCGATCAATCCTTGGCTCACATAGAACAGCAGCAGAAAGATCTCGCGGCCACACTCGATGCTTACGAAAGGTCAACAGAAGAGATTCTTGGCGGGCAAGGGGGCAACCTTCGAGCCTTGGACACGGGTCCCGCCGACTCGGAGCGTGATAAGAAGTGTGTGGTCTAGTCCTATTGTCGCCCTCTATGAATTGACCAGTTTCTCCAGCTACATGCTTGCAACCGAGCTACACGGTCATCTCGATGACCTGTCGGGCTCGCTCGCACAGATGATTGATGCAGTGAACGGGCTCGCTCTTTCTTCCGACAATACGACGCAGGACAATGGCGAGGATGCGATGGGTCAAATCGCGCAAATCCTTAACAGCCATCTCGAAAGTCTTGTGTGGATCGATGGTGCAGCACAGGAGGTCGAGTTCAAGGTCAACGATGTAGAAAAGCGTGTACGACTAGCATCGGAAAGCGGGGTTGGAGCTGGACTGAAGAAAGGGTTTGGTGTGAACGGCCAGCGGTGAAACCAGTGTACTTCCTATCGTAGATGCTGGGTCTATGTGCCGTGTATAATATCACTCTTGGACTGTTGCTGTGTATGCCTTACTGTGCTTAGCGCACCTCATTTGGTAAAGATATATCTATGTGTATTGTCAGCTGTAGTGAGGTGCAATTTATACACCCGACGCGTGGTGCGCCACAATTCATGAATGGCGCTCAACCATCCCTTCCTCCCTACCTTCCGTCGCGTAATCACCTCAGAACGGCCTCAACGAGTTCATAACGCAAAAAGTACATTAAAGCGACGCCAGCAGGACTCGAACCTGCGCCCTCGAAGAGGAACAGATAGCGCAGGTTCGAATCCTGCGATTCTAACCCTGAATTCTAATCTGTCGCCGTAACCACTTGGCTATAGCGCCTTGAAGAGATACTGTGAGCCAACAATATGACGGGCCAGGAGTACAGCTCCATGTATTGGAAGTCACTCATGCATTAGTATCCTAATCGTGGTATGTAGCAATATAGTAAGCGGGCTGTAGCATGCAAAGTCGTGTAATTTACGCTGGAGCGTGCAGGACGCGTCGGGTGTCAACGCTGCGAGAGATGTGTGTATATAAAGTTGTCGAAGTCCCTCATGCAAAGGAAACGGTGCTCGTGGGGCGTGGCGTTCGTGGGTGTCAGGCATCGGGGAGGTATCAATGGCGAGTGAGGGAACTGTTCGCGCGTACGCGCTCTCCCGCAAAGTACAGCCAGATGGGGAACGGGATGCCGATCACGATCCCGAGGCCAGCGAGGAGCGAATTCCCACCGCCGAAGCCCAACGCGTCGAACATCTGCTGGCCGAATAGAGGAAATGCGAAACCAAGCATGGAACGAAAAACCTGGAAAAGAGGGTGCGCGTCAGCTTACCGCTGTGGGCATCCTGCGTGAGAGAGGACAGTATCACGTACGGAAGCCGCGGCCAATGCACTTGCAGCATATTGGAATGTGTCTACTAGGTATAGCTGGATGGGTAGGCTGCACGACATAGTCAGTCCGTGTAACGCAGCCCGTGCGGGAAATTGCTCACAAACTGGTCATCATTCCGAAACCGAAAATGGCTGTACCGATGATGGGCATAATCCAGTGGACCTGCGCCTGTGCTGACCAGCCGTACCAGCTATATGTACAATGTCAGTCCAGATATCCATGCACATGCACCAGAACACTCACAACAGCCCGATGGGCACGAACAACGAGCCCAGAATGAGTGCGGGAATACGCATTTCGGGCTTGCCTACGCCGCCGTTACGCTCCGCGAGCTGCATTCGCGAATAGTCCGGTAAATATGTAATTAATGCTCGCACGGATGCCTGACGCGCACCTTCTTATATACGGTATCGGCGACACCAGCTCCGACAACGGTAGCCGACATGAAGCCCAGCCCAAGCCCGATGTAGGCCAGACCACTGATGCCAGTGCTGAAGTGGTAGATATCCGTGAAGAGCTCTGTAGGGAACTCGTCAGCCGTATTGCAGACACAAAAAGAAAATGTCACGTACGAGGGAAGGTCGTGAACATCAAATAGTAGATCCCTGCAGTTAAACGTGAGCTACAATCTTCATAACGCACAGAAACAGCACAAACCGTATATCCTGTAATACGCCGTCAGCGACACTCTTCGCACGCGAAAAGAACAGAATTACTCACAAGGCCATGTACAAGCTGAGTAAGAAGCAGACGTAGCTGCGCGTGAGCAAAATGAACGGCCGACTAATGTCTACCCAGACGCGGTGTGCTGCGCTGCCGTGCTCCTTGAGCAGATGCGGGTGTGCCTTCGCCGCCTTCTCCGGGTCCCCGGATTGCTCCGCGAGGCGCAGGCGGATAACTGGGGCGTATGTCTCGCGCAATAAGGGAATGCCAATGACCGCGGCGACGGCGCACAGCGCGGCAATAACGATGAAGATCCATTTGATGCCAATTGTCTCTGTGATAAAGCCGCCCGCTATGGGCCCGACGACTGGTCCGATGAGCGGGCCGAGCGAGAAGACGGCCATAGCGGATGCGCGATCCCGTTCGGAGAAGAGGTCGCTGACGGTGCCACCTCCACAGGCAATCGGCGCACTGCCCACGAACCCAGCTACGGAAAGAAATGACGGTGAGGACGTCTCGACACGGGAGGGAGCACGAGGACACACCTAATAATCGCAATCCAATCAGCTGCCCGACATTCTTGGAGTATCCACAGCCGACGTTGAAGCAGAGGAACATGAGGTTACAGACATGGTATATCTGCACATTCAACCGTGAGGGCGACCTCAAGCACGACGCTGTTCATGACGCACCCATGTGCGCCCATACATTTCCGATAGAGGGCCCCATAACAGCGGCCCGAGAGCGAAGGTAAGCAGGAAGATACTCAGAGTCAATGCTACGACGGTGGCACTAGTGATGTCGTATTTTATTGCAATCTCAGGCAGACCAGGAGCCATCATGGAACTGGCAAGGGGAGTGACGAATGTGTACAGTGAGACCTGGCCGTGCACAGAAGATGTTGAGATATGAATACCGTCGTGGATACATGATGTGCACGTACGATGCCGGTCATTGTCCATTTCTTCTTGAAGGACCAGTTGCGAGGATTGGCGGGGTCATGTGCCCAGTCGTCTTCCTCATTCTCTAGTGCTTCCTCCTGGATAGACTGTGAGTAGGCGCGCTAATCATCCTGGCGCTGAGAGCAAACCTTCTTGTCCTCAGGGATGGCAGACTCGCCCTCTCCTCCTTTCAGCTCAGTTGGATACTGAGGCACGCCCAACGCCTCGTGGTTCTTGGAGCTGGGCGCCGCGACATCAGCGGCGGTCTTGACGCTCGATGCCCTGGTTTCCGAGGCTGCATGCTCGTTGTCGGACATGACGGTAGAGCACAGAGACAGGGAGTAGGGGACGCCGACGATGTGAGATCAGGGCAAGGCCATACTTGATATACTTAAACGGAGCAGCTGCCCGCTGACGAGAGAGCGAGAAGTAACCGGCCCAATTTGTCGCTCAGATCCTATTTAAGCGCCCACTATATGCTTATCCCCCCATTTCAAATTCATTACTGGATGCACGGCACGATGTGCTCAGAATGGTGCACATCCCCGACAAGCAAGAGTTTTGAGCAGGAAACATGGCCGGACAGTGGGAATGGCTGGGGGCATTGCGAAGCGTGTGTATGCGTCCGAGAGGCACGGCGCTGTGTGCACAGTGAGTCAATTTCTATGACATTCCTGAGCCCGTCTGTCAATGTCCACCAGACAGCCCCACGTGGTGCATAGATCAGGATCCTCGATCACTGGTGGCAGCTTGTTCATTCTCTGTGCCGTCCCTTCGAACATTGTGCCTTCCGAAATAGTGCATGGGAGGTGGCAGGTACAGACCGCATTGGAGCGCCACAGATGGCTCAATGACTAGTGTCGCGCAACATTCACAGCTTGACAGACTTACACAGGCAGATATGGAGCACATGATACAACAACTGACTACACGACACTGTACCGACCAGCTGTAGCCGTCGGATTACGCATCTCAGCCTGCAGAGCGGCAGCAGACGCCTCGACGAGCAGACGTTTGATCTCCCGCACGGCCTGCTCGACCTGCACATTCCAGCATGTTGTCAGTGCCAGGCGCCACAAACGGGAAGCCAAGGGAACACGCACTCTCCACTCCTCATTAGACTCAATGAGAAGATGCAGCTTGGGCGGGCCTTCCGGCGGAGGCTCCTTGCTCGGTTCGTAGTAAATGCCTGTCAAGCGTGTCAGTGCCTCGCTAGCCAAGCACAACCTCCCACGGCGACTCACCCTTGTTGGTAACTGATGCACCAGTCATGTCGATGAGCTAATTGGCGACGGATCAGTAATCAAGCTCGCAATCTTAGCGACTTCAGGCGGCGCACCTGCACCATCGTCTCCTTGTTCGTGACCCGCCACCTCGCCTTCTGCGGGTAGTCGTTGATCGGTATGATCGCATGGAACTCGGTCGCGTCCACCGCGCCCTTCTTCCCCGTGAGCTCCTCGTGCTGCAGTTGCGACTGTGCGACGAGCTTGTGCGCCCGCAGCTGCGCATTCAGCTTCGCGACGACGCTCAGCGCCTGCTTGTGCGCTGCGGTGTCCTTACCCGCCCGGGCGGCGGCCTCCTCCGCCACGCGCAGCGAGTTCTGGATCTTCTCCTCCTCCTTCGCCTGGGCGAGGCGGCGTGCTGCCGCGGCAGCCCCAGCAACGCCGAGAAGGCCCTTGGACGAGTCTGGTGCGGGGCCGCGCTTGACCTCGACCTTGAACGAGCCGAACGTCATATCGTCGGTCACCGGGGCCGCCTTTGCAGGCTCGTCAACGGCGGCCTTCTCCTCTTCTGGCTCGCCGTACGCCTTGCGTTCTGCCTTCTCCTTGGCATCGCGCTCCTGATCGAGCCTGTCAAGCCCCTTGCCACCAAATCCAGAGCCGGCGATCTTAGCCTTGCCGGACTTGACCTTCTCGAGGAAGCCTGTGATGACGCAAACCGATAAGAATATGGTGCAAACTGTGGGAAAGCGGGCTTACCATTGGCCAAATCTTCCAGCTCCTTCGGGACGTTAGCATTACTTGCCTTCAGAGCTCGATAGATATCGACAGAATACCTGTCCTGCTCCGGGGTAATGAACGTGACACACGTCCCCTTGTTGCCGGCACGACCTGTCCGGCCCGCACGATGGACATAGTCCTCCATGTGGTTTGGGGCGTCATGGTTGATGACCAGCTTGAGCTGCTTGACATCCAGGCCTCTTGCGGCAACAGAGGTCGCGATGACAATCGGGACAACGCCCGACTTGAAGTCCGCGATCGTCGAGTCACGGTCCACCTGGTCTTTGCCGCCATGAAGGGACATGCATAGGTACCCCTTGCGGAGCAACTCGCGCAAAAGATCATCCGCAGCCTCTTGGCGGTCGACGAATATTAGCGTCCTCGACTCCGGGTCCTCATTGTACGTCTGGCCCAGGATCTCGAGGAGGCGGTTGAACTTCGACTCCTCATCCCGCACCTCAACAATCTGGTCGATCTCCGGCGCTACAACGGACCTACCGCCAACTGTGATCTCAAGGGGCTTCCGCAGAATCTTCCGCGCAAGCGAGTCCATCTGCCTCGGGAACGTTGCAGAGAAGAGAACTGTCTGGCGGTCTGGCCGAATGTTATTGACTATTTTCATGACTTGAGGTTCGAAGCCCATGTCGAACATCCGATCGGCTTCGTCGAGGACGAGGTACGTAACGCGCTTGAGGTTGGTAACACGGCCGGAATTCGCGGTCAGCAAGTCGATCATTCGTCCCGGGGTGCACACAATAATCTCAGCGCCCTTCTTCATTTCGGCAATCTGGTCCTTGATCGGAGAACCCCCGTACGCGCATACAGCCTGCGAAACGACCGTCAATGGACGTTCCAGTATCACGATATCAGAATGGACTCACTCGCAGGCCCAAGACGCGTAAAAACGGCTTACATTCCCGATGAATTTGCACAGCCAGTTCTCGTGTCGGGGTCATGACCACGGCGACAGGTCCCTCCATCTGCTCTAATGGCCGCTGGTCCTTTATGTGCCGGAACATAGGGAGGAGGAAGGCAATCGTCTTTCCGGAACCCGTCTTCGCTACACCAATAACATCTCGCCCGGACATGATGGCGGGAATGGCTTGCGCCTGAATCGGCGTAGGCCCTGCATAGCCAAGCTTCTTAATGACTTCTAGACTACATAACCGATTTTGTTAACATGATTGTATGCAACCTTGACGCACACGACGCACCAGCTCGCTGGGAGACCAAAGTGGCTCCATTTTGTGACAGGACGAGGACAGTCGACGCCACGGATCTTGATCCCGTCTAGCTCTAAGCGAAGGAGATCCGCTTCCTCGTCGGTCATTGCAGCGATATCCGGGGGTGCAGTGTAAAACTCCTTGCGGAAGGGCTCGTAGGCAATGCGCGAGTGGTCGATGGCAGCAAGGTCTTTCTTCTTCGCCTTCTTAGCGGCTAAGGCCAAGATATCTTCTGGGTTGAGCTCGGTTGCATCTAGTTCATCAAGCTCAGGACCGTCAACATCCTCAGGGCCATCGTCCAGAGTCCCGCTGTCAAGGCGGACACGACTGTCGTTGGCCTTCAACTTCTTGAGGTCCTCAATGTTGACCTTCTTTACTTCCTCCTTCACGCCAGACATGAAAGCATCGAGAGGATCGACATCATCCTCGTCTTCCACTATGACGTCCTTCACCTTTGCCTGGGGCGTCGCGCCGGATGCATCCTCTTCGTCATCGTCAACCTCGAGATTACCCACGGTTGCCAGTGGATCCATAGTCATGTCGACCTCGGGCAGGTCCAACATCTCGAGCTTGCGCTTCGTCTCAACGGCGTCGTCCAGAGCACTCAGCTTGGATGTCTTGAGCAGATCTGGCTTCAAAGGCAAGCCCTTCAGCCCCAGGCCGCCGAGTGCAGATCGGTTGAGGTGCACAGTCGTTTTTGCGGGTACCGCGGCAGCGGTAGCAGCAGGAACTGGGGCAATACCGATCAAGTGGTGTGAAATCCCGAATTTCTGCGAGCGTAACGGCAGTACGCACCTGGAACAGACTTCCCGGCGAGGGCCATTGCCTTGGCCTTGGCCTCATCTAACGCCTTCTTCGCCTCGCGCTCCTTCTTCCATGCCTCTAACTTTGCTCTCTTTGACTTCAGCTTCTCATCCTCAACAGGCGGTGTCTCGCCCTTTTTCTCCTGCGCAGGGACCGCTCGCGACGGAGACTGTTGCCTTTCACGGTCCCTTCGCTCTCGTGAGCGAGACCGCCGACGGTCACGGTCGTCTCTGCGGTCGTCCCGATAGTCCCGCCGTCTGTCATCACGGTACCGGTCGTCGCGGTATCGGTCTCTGTCTCTGTCTCGTTCACGGTGGCTATCCCGGTCTCTATCCCTATCCCGGTCTCTGTCGTCGTCGTACCTCGACCTAGTGGGCCTTTGGGCATGGCGCCTGGTCGGCGACGGAGACCGCGGTGAAGAGCGGTGGGAAGGTCTTACCCTCTTATTTGGAGAGTCCGGCGAATACGACCTGTCTCTTCGCGCCATTATCGCTGAGGTTCTGGAATGAGATGGGCGTGGACGCTGTCTCGAGCGTCGACGAAGGTGCGGGAAGGTGAAGGTGCTGATGAAAGAGCCTGGGCGCGTGTGTTGGCAGGTGTTTGTCCATTGCCCTGTATGGTATCGTGGCACCGATCGTATACGCGTCGAGTCGATCGTCATCGGGTACAACTAGCTTCGTCTGCGACCACGATGAGCAAGAATATACTCGACCCGTCTGCGCTCATTTCTGCGCTGCAGAATGTACTTCCCCCGACAAGGAAGAGGCTTGAGTCGCCACAGGATGGCCTCGCAGCGCTGATTCATACTGTCATGGTCTCCCTCGGCTTCCGCCTGGTCGGTGTAGACGAATCGTCGCCTGCGCGTTCCATTCTGAACAGTGTCCTTCCCGACGAATGGAACCAGCATGGGCCTGGAAACTACACATTCAGATACAAACATGAACAGAGCAGCCTTGAGTTCGTGGTGAAGGTGGTGAAGCTGGGCTCACGCACGCTGATCAACTCGATCGCTGTAGAGGTACGCTACTGCCTAGTTGAAAACATACTCTGGACTGACGCGCTGGCGAACAGAGCGACAAGGCAGCTACGCTCGACATTTCTACAAATGACTTCGTATCACCGTCGTTCTTCCCGCACGACGCCACAGCTGCTGATGCTCAGCCTCTTGTACATGGCTTCATTTCTTCAAATCGAGTTGCCGACCTCGTGTCGCAGTTTCAACTCACCACAGTACAAAAACTGATTCCCGGTTTGCGCAAGGAGGGTTACACAGAGCAGTCAACTGACTCGTCCACTAACGCTGGAGGTAGCCAGCCAAGAGCGGAAGCTCCGCCTCCAGCTCGCTCCAGTCTCGTTGAGCCTCCTTATGGGCCTGACCGCTCGCGACTGTACAACCCTCCTCAGGGAATACCAGCCATTGGTAGGCGCGACCTTGATCCCATTCCTCACAACCCATTCGCGCCTCCCCCGCTCTTCCCAGGCAATGCTGGGGACGGCATGTACGTTGGGCCCAACCACCCTATCTTCGGTGGTGGATTCAGGGGTCCTAATTTCCCTGGTGGAAGAGGACCGTGGGGCGGGGACGGATTCCTCCCGCCAATGGGTGCACCACCCGGAGCGCGGTTCGACCCTGTTGGTCCGGGTCTTGGACCGTTCCCTGGTGGTCCATTACCTGGTAGAGGACCACTCGGTGGACCTAGGGGCATGCCGGGAGGAGGAAGCATGAATGACCCGGATAATGATGAAGCAATGCCTCCGGGAGCAGTGAGTACTAGTGTTTTGTGGCAGCCCAATGCTGATCGGATGTTGTAGGGGGATATGTACATGTGAGGGGCGCAGTAATGCTTACGAGACGAGAGAAGAGTACTAGTCGTTGTATTTGTACCGAGATTGCACCTGTGTATGCCGCGAACAAGCCTTGACCATCACAAATGACAAGAAATGCCGCACAGCAGGAGTGGCGCAAGTGAACAATGGCACTGGCTCTTGGACCTTCGGGTTGTCAGGGCGAGTGAGACACTTGAGTTGCGATATTGTCCGGGATCTTCTGATCACTGCATACGACATCATATACCATAACAGGCCGTCAGTGGCGGCCCAACTCATTCGTCTTAGCGCGCAGACGGCCACTATAAAAGCGCCTCTTCTACCCCTCTTGCATTCCATCGCCCCTCAGCAAGCACATCCCCCCGACAAACACATATACCAATGCAATCCTCGAACGGCTACTCTAGGGCCACACCGCCCGCGAGCCCGCACAGACAGGCACCGCCCGGCTTCCTCATCCCGCCCAAGCCAAATGCTACCCCGATCTCGCGTATGAGTGCCCGCGAACTACGCGACCGCTATGCACGCAACGCGAAGACCCTCGCAGAGCCGTACGTCGTTTGTGAACCGTCCATGCTAGCCAGTCTGATCTGAACCCCACACTGACAGGACAGCCTCCTCCTCCTCCTATGCGCAACGCATGGCGGCTGAGCAGGCTCAAATTGAATCTCGCCTAGTCGAGCTCGTAGGCATGGAGAACCTACAGACCAAGATGCAACAGACCTCCATACAGGATGAGGACCCCATGAAGGTGGACTCCGTCCCGCAATATCGCGCGATAGGTGCGAAGCAGAGAGCACTTGCGAAATACGTACGTCGCTAGATTAGGATTGCTTCGCTCAAAGCTTTGCTGACTATATGGTCCTGCAGGCAGCGCACATTCCGAAAGACCAAGGCTCTCAAGGCTTCACATTCGAGGAAGCCATACGCATCGAGCAAGAGGCACATGAGGCAGACCGCAAGAGGCAGGAGGAACGTGAGGAGAGGCGAAGGCGGCAAGGCCTGTCTCCCACCGGTGAACATCTCAGTAGGGCAGAACGAGATCTCAGGATGTGGGCCTTCATGTGAGTGATGACATTGCATATGCCCACAGCAAGCACTGACAATCCGCCAGGAGCTACGAACCTACGGACTCCGATTTGGAGGAGGAGGATGACGATGAAGACGACGATGACCCGGCCAGCTGGTTTGAGGATGACCAGAGCGACGGCATCAAGGGTCAGGACATTATCGAGCCAGATTATTATGAAGACTATTCGAGCGTCATACGCATTGATGAGAGTAGGATTCCGTATTCCATACCAAGAGAAGAATAGGAAGATTATCCAGTTAATCCATGTGTAACATGATCGGTATCCATAGGTGTGACAATAGCACAAAATCCGCGGCAAGATATAGCAAGCACAAGGCAGAACCACCATTAACGAGCGTGAACAGGACAACTCCTTCCCCTCTGGAGCCAGGACGATAAGCAAGCTGGAGAACAGCTGTTAAATAATATCCTCGTGTGAAGAAGACCCGCATACCGTTGTGGAAGCTACATAAGCAGCTGAGACGAGCGACAGTGGATCCTGGAAATGGCCATAAGCGAGGATTCTACCCAAATTACATGATCCTTACCTTTGACAAACTCCTCAAGACAGATCGCACCTGCGTCACAATACCATGAGCATATATCCTCGGATACAATAAACATAACTTACATTCTACACCGATTAGAGCACTTTCTGCAGGCAGCTTGTAGACTAGATATTTGGCCGTTTGCGGTGCGGCTCCACTGCCGCCTTCTAGACAGTTTCTGACATGGGCTTCTTGCACCGCAGCCGGCCCTAGGTCGGACAAGTTGGAATTACAGACCGGACATCTGCATGCGATGCGTTAGCGTGTACAGACCACATTTATGAGTGACACATACTCCGCAAGGTCACTCAGCTGCGAGCTTGTGTGCCCACTGGTGGGACTGGGGATGGTAAGCCTTCTCTGGTCAATGACAATCCGCTCCATCGAGGTCGTTCGACTGCTTTGCAAGCCATTCGGAACACTCGCGGTCACCTCTTCATAGCAGGCCCGGCACACTCTTTGCGTTGTGGGCGAATGGGGCGTCTCAGGAAACGACGGGTCGTGCACGACGTCCGAGGGGTCGAGTAGCGCCCGCCAGGAGGAGCACCGATCACAGAAAATCTTGCCACACCGGCGACAATGCTGCAAAGCGATCAGCAATACAGAAGGAGCCCGACTGTGTGATACTTACGTGCTAGAAGCAAACAGAGGTCAGTAATGCCAGTAGGTTTACTTTCCATGATACTTACTCGACGAGTCAGGAAGTTGAACCTGCGTTTGCATTCGCGACATTCGCTGACAGAATCATCCCTCTCCCACTGTGCATGAATTTGATGGGGTGTCGGCGGCGTCCACCTCGGCGTGAGTACTTTCTGGGGTGCTTCGTGAGTAGGGACGCGGAACTCGGGTGCTTGCGAAAGATGGGGAGTGAGATCTGTAGGACCTCGGGAGCCTGAGCGAGCGAAATAGTCTGTGGTCGACGACCGAATCGAGGGTGCTCGCGGAGTGTGGACGGGTTCCGAGCCCGGATAGTGGAACTCGTCGTCCGAGTCATCATCATCGATCTCGTCGTCCTCTAGAACAAAGTTGTTAATTCGGTGGACAGGCATGTTGCTCGGTCTTAACGTACCACCTTCTGTCAACAGGAGCCCTTGCGCGCCGGCAGCGAGACGCCTCCGCTCCAGTTCGCGGCTGTATGCATTCATGAGCACCTCGGCCTGCGTCTTCCGCTCAACGTCAGAGTCATCTGGTAGAGTGAGATCATGATCTGGCGTATAAATCATGGTGACTTACTGAGAATGCCCTGGCGCAACTCTGTGGTCGCGCGTTCCAGCTTAGCAATAGCTCTCCGTGCTTCCAGAGCAGAATTAAATCCATTGACCGACTCCGTATCTCCATGTTGAGTACCTGCAAGGTATCGTGCTCTCGCCACATAGTCTTGCGCAGATGACAGCACGCTTCTGGGTATAGCGCTCAGCTCCTGACCTTCGCCATCACCGAAGTCACTGTCGTCGTGCTCCTCATAGGGAATCATCGTGCCGTCTGGCCCAACATGGTACAGCTGGCCGTTGGGCTGCAAGAAAGGCAACGGTGGAATGTCCAACCTGCGGCGCATGACTCGTACCCAACGGCGACGGCGCGCCCATGACTGGGGATTGGCGTCGCGGCGCGGGGCAGAACTCGAGCTCGCACCGCTGCTACTCCGAGATCTATTGCTACCGAGCCCAGCGGTCATTGTACCGTTGCCACTAAGCAGACGCTCCAACTGAGGCGGCTGTTCCGCTGTCCACTCTTCATCCGGATCATCAAGGCTATGTGCATACTGCCACCCATCTTCCGCGTCGACACCGGGGTGGGTGACGTCTAATGTCCAATCAGATCTGTCGACATACTGCGTCAGTTGAGGCACACGACTGATGGCAGGAACATACAGCCAGAAATGACTCCGCTCGGTCCCCTCCCTCGAGGATCCAGGCCGCGGCAACGTCCATGGGTCTTCTCGTAACGGCAATTGCACGTCGCTGCGCCACGCCGCAATCTCCTTCTTTCCAGTAGTCTGCTCAGGCGCAGGCAAGCGGAGCTCGAACGGCGCCCGCCTGCCTCGTTTGCCGAGACCGGAGGCAGAGAATCTGGGCCGCCCGCCAGATACCGCGAGCGTCTTCAAGCGCATGTCGAGTCGTTGACTTTCGTACAGCACCAGCGGCACTGTAGTATGGACCGCCAGAGGATTATATGGCATAGTAGGGCTTTGCCACCGTTCGGCTTCCGCCTTTTGTAGCACCTGTACGGAACCACGTCAAGACCCCTGATCCTGGAATTCGCCAAGGCACTCACCTCGCATATCCACACCTCGAACACCGCTGCGGCAACGTCGTATGCAGTCTCCCCCCAGTTGTTCCTCACGAATGGATCCGCTGACTGTTTCGTTAGGAGATACAGTACGACTGGAAGATGCCCCTTGGAAGCGGCATTCACTAAAGAGCCAAATGAGATAGACAACACAAAATCTGAGTGCTCGGACTTACTAAGAGGCGTCCAGCCTCCTTTGCTCCTTGTGTCGACCCCTCGTACCCCATCTACTTCAACAGCTGCCCCTCCGTTCTCGCATAACCATCGTACAATATCAAGATATCCCTGCAAGGTGTCAGAAGATGGTATACGTTTAAGGCAGTAAGTAAGCTACCTTCGAGCACGCGTTATGCAATGCGGTCCATCCGTCAGCGTCCTGTGCATGTACATCGGCCTTGTCAGGTAGCAGATAGGTCACAATGTGCAGATGACCGTTCAGCGCGGCTTTGTGCAGTGCGGTCTCGGGTGAGAATAAGTATAGCACGGCAGTATTCAAAGGCTAGAAAATACCTCGCTCTCCCTGTCTTCGATATCAGGCATAGCGCCACAGTCTTCCACCACTGTGTGCACGACAAGGGATCAATACTATGCCTCGGCTCTCATACACAAACACGTACACCACCGCACGATGGCTAGGTATCCCCTGCTTGATGCTGCATGCAAAGCAGTCTGGCCAATACGCGAGGGGGCGTCGTTGGCGAGTGCAAAACTCTCGACGTCACCATGATGTACCGCTTTTGTGAACACGGTCTGCACGCGCTTCAAGTCGCCGGATGTTGCTGCCGCATGAAGAGCCTCCAACTGCTCTGGCGACGGAGGACGCTTCGCAGGAACAGGAGAATCCGCTACCGATGGGCGTTCGGATTTCGGCTCCACCGGTATTGCTGGTGGGACCTCTAAAGTTATCGATTCCGTGACGGCTGCTACCACGACCGGCTCTTCTGGTATTGCTGGCATAGCTGCTGGTGCTGGCTCTGCTGGTGTCTCTGACTCTTGATCCGCGCCAGGATAAACAAATTCCTCGTCATCCGAAAATGCATGCTCCGCCGTCTGCTCCAGGACAGCATTGCTCGCGAGTCTGATTATTCGTACTCCTGTGAACGGAGTCGGCGCGTTAAGTAAAGCGGTACGCACTCATCACTGGGTTCATATATAAAGACAGAGTCGTCTGCCATAATGCAAAATAGTCCAAGAGAACAAAGCACCCAGCAGAGTGGATATTGAAGAGAAATGCTAAGCCCAAGCACAGGAGCACGCACGATCAGTCTGCTCTATGCTCGTCATCTTTCACTTAACTTTTGTGTTACGTAATCCGATCATCAACTCGAAACGGCAAGTAAGTTCGGACTTGTTCAATCCAACACTTTGCGTTACAAAATCGTACTAGTATTCCTCCATATTCCTACTCCGCAACGCACGACGACAACCTGCGTGATAGGGTAGATGAGGCATGAGGAACGTCCGTGCCAATTGAATAAACCAAAGGCAAGCCAATATCATGAGCAGCAATGAATGTTGAACCCCACTTCCAAAGTTCGTCACAATATGCTCTCAAGAGAACAGGCTGTCAATTACATACGGTCACTCGAGCATGGACTCACGCTCTCATGCATCACGAAAAATGCGAGTAGGGAACTTGAACACAATGTTAAACACATTATGAACGGTACGGTACATCTGCACCGTGACCATCGTGCAGCGCTCATCAACACGCTCAGGGGGGTGGCGGTTCGTATTGACGCTGACCCTGAAACAGTATTCAGTCCTGCTACCAGGGTCTTGATAGTCTAACATTGTGTAAAGTGGGCCGTAGACAGGGTTCCCACTTACGAGAGGTTTACTCCGGCCCAACGTAAAAACAATCAACGCAGCCACCTGATAAAGATGCGGTATGCGGTTCCGCTTGAGATGCTGACGGGAACAAGTTATGCTATGTGACGGGAAACAAGTCTCTCTGCTATGGCGAACTTGACATAGAAGAGCGCAAGTGAGAGACGCCATAAAGCTTTCGACTTTCCCAAGATCTGTCGAAGATAGTGCTTGAACCGCGACTGTCGGACACTTGACGATCTGAGAAAATATGTAGCCGTTCTTGAGATATTACTCATGGATTAGAGACATCAATCGGGTAAGGTCCGCAGGAGAGATTGAGAATCTCACAGCGGTGTGTTGGCAAGAGATTAGCTGACGTGACACTGCCTGATAATGCAACACGATCATGAGAGATCGAGAAACGTTATTCCCATCCTCAGAGAGGTCGTGTGCTACGAACTGAACTGGAAGAAAGCATGGTAATAACAAGTCAACAAGCTTTTTAAGGAATTGTGATGGTAGCCACCGATAATGGCAAAAGCTGGACTGGCCAACAACCCACGGTGCCGTCAGGGGACAATGAGTACGCGGTTGTCAGAGGCGTCATTCTCAACTCATTCCAGCATGACGGCAGGCTAGATGAACATAGCCCACGGCGCTGCGATACGCTGGGAGCTGAGTCGATGTGTGGGAGCGGGCGGTGAGGAGAGCGAGTGCCTTACGGCAGCCAATCACGCACATATGCGCAAGTTCACGCGATGATATGCAACACGGTCACCCTGGTCTCCCGGCAGAGAAAAATGCTGAGCACAAGTCCCGACGAAATACCCGGTCTCTCGCAGACGCTCATCAGGATATAAGATTGTAGCTAATACCATTTCCAAGAGATGGTCATACGTGCCGGGTTCAATCTGACTCACTCACTCGCCAGACTCCACACACTCCCTGCTCGCTCGCTTCACACTTTTGCATCCCTCGCGATGTCTCCTGCTGCTGCCACGGGTTACACGAACGGCTCGAGCACCGCGCTCAACGGACTCAAGAAGTCTAATGACCGTTCCAACCTCGTTCCCTTCTCATCGAGGCTCAAGGAAGGCAGGGCACTGGCCGAAGATGTGTGGTCCATCTTCAAGTACGTAGTGTGCGTAGATGAATAGCGTGCCGAGTCAGACGACGACCACCTAGTGCCGCCAATTTGCCCGCGGACTGTCTCAACCTAGGGCAGGGCTACATGAACTTTGCGCCCCCAACGTGGGTGAAAGAGGCGGCTGAGGAGGCCTTGAACCACGTCGCCCCTAACCACTACTCACACCCGAAAGGTCGAATGCGCCTTCGGGAGGCGATCAGAGATGTATACGGTCCTCAGCTCGGGCGGAACCTCGACGTAGAGTCCGAGATCCTGGTCACGAGTGGGGCGAACGAAGGTGAGCCTCACGTATCTCATGCGGCTCCTTACTCTCAACGGTTTGGACAGGACAGTACTCCGTGTTTGTCGCCTTCCTGGAGCTGGGGGACGAGGTGATCATGTTCGAGCCGTTCTTCGACCAGTATCTGCCGTCTGTGACCTTCAACGGTGGCGTCCCCGTTTTCGTGCCCCTCCATCCCGACTTCTCGGCTGAGAAGCCCACGAGCGACGACTGGAAGATCGACTTCGACGAGCTGGAGTGCGTGTTCCGAAGTTGTCGCACGATGTCATGATTGACCGGACGGATCTGCTGTCCAGGCGCGCGATCTCGCCTCGCACGAAGATGATCATTGTAAATACCCCACACAATCCTGTCGGCAAGGTCTTCACGCGTGAAGAGCTCGAGAAGATCGCTGCCCTCGCTGAGAAGCACAACCTGCTTGTGATGGCAGATGAAGTGGTGCGTATTCGTACGGCACATCAATCGCATTAGACGCCAAGTAACGTTGCTCAATAGTACGATTTCCTTGTTTTCGACAACAAAGAGCACGTCCGCATCGCGACACTCCCAGGCATGTGGGATCGCACTGTCACAGTTGGCTCTGCCGGGAGTAAGGCATAATCTGTCTCCTCGCCATGCGAATATTCATCGCCTCCTCAACAGAGTTGTTCTCTGCTACGGGTTGGCGCATTGGCTGGCTCATCGGGCCCCCGTCCATCATCAGGCCCACGCTGGCCGCCACGACACGCATTGTGTTCTGTACCAACTCACCGTTCCAGGAGGCTGCCGCTGCCGGTCTGGAGCAGGTCGAAAGGCGCGACTTCTTCGCACAGCAAGTGCGGGAGTATGATGAGCGGCGCCTGGCGCTTACCGCGGGATTCGACAAGCTTGGCATGAAATACTCGCAGCCCGAGGGCAGCTATTTTGTCCTGCTGGTATGTATGGTGCTTCATTAAGATCTCAGCTCGCCTGATGTGCAATCGCTTCAGGACGTTTCCAACGTCACATGGCCTGAGGACTACCCATTCCCCCAGAGCGTGCGTGGCAGAGGACGAGACTTCAGGTAAGTTCGCTTACCTGTTTGCAATCTGTTCACTTCTTACGCGGGTCTAGGGCATGTTGGTTCATTGCTATGGAAGTTGGCGTGTCTTCGATCCCCGTCAGCGAGGTGAGATACCCAGTTTGTATCAGCGCACATGCAATTGACCCAAATAATCTGTGATCAAGTTCTACTGCGAGGAGCATTGCTCGATTGGCGAGAGTTATGCTCGTTTCGCCTTCTGCAAGGACGTCGATACTTTGCGACGCGCCGCCGACCGTCTGCAAGCTCTCAAAAAATACTTGAAGTAAAGTTGACAACCACTAACAAAAAGGAGTCTCGCGTCCTCTTGCATATACCTTACCTGTGTTCTTCATATTTGTACTATCTTTCGCTTGCTATAGATCATGTCACTTCCTTTATCATTATATTCAACCGTTTGCCACGCCTTCCTCTAATCTGTCCACGATGCGTGAGAGCAGCTCGTTAACCGACGTCGACGACCCGTCGTAGTAGACCGGATTGCTACTCAGTCTCCGCGCAAGGAAAGTGAACGAGAGCGCGTCAACTGCCTGCTGCCTGTCCGCGATAGTGCCGTCCTTCCGGCGGTCGTGGTACCAAGCCTCTAGCAGCCCTGTCTCTAATAGCTTTGACTCAAGCGGGAGACCATCGTCAAGGAAGCGGATGAATATGTCCTTGCTCTCCGCCTGGCAAAACAGATGGAAGTGGCCTGCACCATGATGTCGCACGGCGCGTCCTTGCATCCGGACGAGCTCCTGGAGGTCGTAGTCGCGCACCCGCCGCTCCTCGCCGCTGATGTATTGCGTACCCATGACCACGACGGTTGCCGCTCGGACAGGCAGCCGCCAGCACGCTTCCCGGGGGACGATGAGGACGCGCACCATGCCTTCTGCGTAGAGCTCTAGTGTCAACTTGCGATCTGTCTTCGTCATCCCGTCGTGGTAGAAGCCTATGCCCTGCGTCAAGAAGTCCTCCAAACTGTCACGGTCCTGCAGTCTATTGATAATGTTTTTCAGCGACTGCGCTGGCACGTCGTCGGGTAGATAGCCTCTGTCCGTTCCCGATCCTAGTGCACATTGTGTCATCAAATCGTGTGCTATCGATCGACACTGGTTACGGGAGGGAATGAACACGATCGACGGTTCCTTTGGAGTACCCTGAACAGCCGTGTGAGTTGGCTTCGCCATAGCTTTGAACAGCGCGGCTGACTGAGGGATTGTGAAAGTTTGGATATGAACCGATAACGACTGGCCACGGTCGCTGGGACGAAAACTATGCAAAGCCAATGGGTCGGCGCCGAGCCACGATGCGAGGTCGGATGGATCGTTGAGCGAGCTCGATAAGCCTATGAAACGAACTGGAAGGCTTTGCGTTGCATGCAGGAGCAGGGAAACCCCGAGCTCGTAGGTCGCATCCAAATCCTGCAGATCCTCGCATAGGACGAGCATCAAGCTAGACAGCGCGTCTTTCCCAGCTTGTCGATGCCCCATGGCAGCCTGCAGATCTGCCACGCTGGATAGTCGGACAGTTCTGCTGCTGACAGGCCTGAGGAGTGTCTCACTCGTAGCGACCGACACGGAGACCTTCAAAATATCCGACACAGCGCGCATTTCTGCGGCCAATTCGAAAACGCCACTACGGCGAGGAGCAACCACTAGAACCCACGAGTTATCAGGAGCGTCTTGTAGAATTTCCCTAAGACGATATCAGCATGAGAAAGAAATGGGATTTGGTGGGAAGCTTGCCATATTGCCATCTGGCCAAGGATCGATTTTCCACAGCCCGCGGGAGCACATAGCAATGCATGCATTTTGGTTCTCACGATACTCCAAAGAGCCTGAGTCTGAAGTGCATTGAAACCTCGTATGTGGCGGGACAGTGCCTTTTCAACAGCAGGCTGATGCAACACTGATAGCGGGAGGAAAGGAAGGTCGAGGGGAGGCGAATGGCATTCGGATGAAGACGGCATGATGAGGCCATCCAAGGGAACAGCGACTTCGTCTTCGGCTCCTATCCATCTGTCGGAGACAAAGCGTATTGTGACAGATGGAGGTGCCTTGCCGTTCGGTATCGCAATAACGAAGTCGACGTCGAGAGCGTCTACGTCCTGTCGAAAGGCGAGATGGGAGAGCTGTAGAATAGTCAAACCCTCGTTATCCTCAATCCACAACCAGAATGGTTCGATCTGTCCATGAATCTTGGTATTCCAGTTGAAGTCCCTTGAAACTCGTGCCGCAACTCGGAGCACGTCGAAGCCTAGCGGCCGTAACTTGCAGTCAATCATAACAGTCGGGAACTGCTTCGCCGCATTACGTATCGCTAGGCCATGGTCCGCGTTGAGACGAACTAGCTTTCCCAGCTCGTCTGGGGTCTGTGAAGCAAGCTCTGCCACCGAATACTCGTCCGCCCACCTCTCGAGATTGTAGAGAACATCCGGCTTGAGGCTAAATTGTTTGAGTGGATGCTCAAACGGCCAGAGTCGTTTCTCGATCGCCTTACTCATGCCCATAAGTACGGAGCTCGCATTCGCCCATTTTCGGCTGATTGCGATCTCGAGTAGAGCTCGCACGATGCGACCGCCATTCTGCGCCGCGTAAGCTTGATCGGAAACCAGGGCAAAATCATCGGGTCTACGACCAGAGATGTAGCTTTGAAGCAAAATATTGACTTTGCCTTGACTGGTATCTGTGCCTCCCTTTGACCCCCTGAGCATTCGGCGAATATCAACGAACTAGACGAGACGAGACGTACTTTCACGTAACATGGTACTGTTTCCTCAGATTTCATCAACTGATCGAGTTCCTTGACCTCGTTCTCTCGAACTTGGATTTGATCAAACTGGGAACGTCAGCGAACGCTTGAGGGCACGTATCTGATCATAGGCTCACTTCCGTGCTCATGCAAAGCATTGCCAATACGTCGGCCTCAGACATCCTGGGCTTGAAAAGTTGATTGAAGATCTCGATGGATGCATGTCTGATATAGTATTTAGCAGCGATCCGCCCCAGGTCTGTGATCGTGAAATTCTTGCTACTGTCAGAGGTGATCATTCGTGCTTCTTGGAGTTTTGAGGCCGACTCAAGAACAAGTTGACCACATTTGGCACCTAGAGATGGATCATCTTGCACTTGCTCGCGCGTTAGGCCTGTCACCACAGTCAATACTTGTGCAATATCGTGTGGCTCTTGTTCAGCTCTTACCATACTGGAATGGGTTCTTGCGCATTCTAACAAACATGTATGTATATCCCAGCCATTGCACCGCGTCGCGCACGTTAGCCACTGTTCCCAATGCGATCTCCGCATTCAAAGCGTCGATCATACCGGAGGTAAATCTGAAACACAGCTTGTCTCAAGAAGCTCTCCATAGCGAGAAACCACATACCTCGATTCGATTGGAGTCTGTAAGTAGAATTAGCAGATCCTTAGACAGGCACGCTGGTTTTCCCTTACCTGAGCGGTGACAGCATCGAGATAGTGGTCTAGTTTGTCGTTAGTTGTGCAAATGAACCCAACTCCACTGGTTTCTAATCCAGGTCGACCCGCCCGTCCAAACACTTGCAAGACGTCTAGGACAGAGAGGTCGGTGAATGCACCCTTGGCACTGTCGTAGACCTGAGTGCCCTTGATAATAACTATATCTTATCAGACATGATGGAGCAATATAAGAAGAAGGCAGAGCTGACCAGCGTGTGCAGGCAAGTTTACTCCCCATGCCAATGTGGCTGTACAGCATAGAACCTTAAAAACCATTCAGTCATGAAAGGGTGGAAACAGAAGCCCTACCTTAATTGCTCTAGCTTCAAACATTCTTTCCATCATGTTCCTGTCGCTCCTGAGCATGCCAGCATGATGAATCCCAAAGCCAGTATCAAACAACTGCTTCATCTCCTTATTCCTGGACTGGGAAATATCACGGCGGAAGAGTGAGAAAGAAGGATGATCTTCGCAGCTGAATTCATCCAATACGCCCTCGGCCGTGGCGGCCTCCTCAAGCGCCAGCGCTGATTTTACTGTCTCTTTTCTGGCATGCACAAAAACCATGACCTGGTGCCCCTCATGCACCAGTTCTTTGACCTTGTCGAATGTGACTCGATCGAGATTTTTGCGTGACTGCTGGCTGTTTGGCTTGCCCCTCACTCCAATGAAGTGCTGCTCCAGAGGAACAGGCCTGAAGGATGAATCGAAATAGAAAAGCCCAGTGTATCGGTTCACACTTTCCACGAATAAGCGGAGATCCTAAAGAGCCTTGAATATCAAGCATACCTCAGGAAATCGCCAACGTCGATATAGTTTGGCAGAGTGGCACTCAGACCCACGATGCGGATGACAGATTGACTGGACTCGACCTATGCAATAGTTACATTCCGTCGACTTATATAAAACGATAGGCTGACTGACCTGTCGCAGGGTACGAGCAACGATAGTTTCTATCACAGCACCACGGTCGTCGTTGAGAAGATGGACTTCATCGATGACGAGTAGCTTCACTGTCTGGCCGCACCATGAGCTACGGGGGTTCCAATTATATATTTTAGCTGAGCTTACAGATGCTACTTCACCCTCCCCGGTTGGTTTGCGAGTGACTACGTCCCACTTCTCTGGAGTGGTAACAATAATTTGCGTTTCGGCGATCTCTTTCTTTGTCAACTGCATGTCGCCTAGAACACCATACATGACGTTACTCCGATGGCGGAATATCGGCACCTACCTGTGAGTTCTCGGACCGTGATCGACAGCCACTTCAGACGTCTCCCAAGTTTTCGCACAATTTCCGATGCGAGCGCTTTCATAGGAGCGCTATGCATCCGTCGTTGTCGATACTCCATGAAACGACCAGAATTCAGCAAAATTACTTACACATATATGATCTTGAATTTATCTCGATTGATGGTCGAGGCTAACGAAGACGAGCCCTTCGCGGGACCACGATGTTGGTCCAAGACGCGTAGGATGGCCAACATAGCGACATCTGTCTTACCCTGGAATTATGCATGGCGCGCGTAAGCGGGACCGCTGATAGTGTAACAGTCACAAGCATACTGACAGCGCCGGTGGGAGCTAAAAGAAGGGGTCAGCCTGGAAACTCAACCAAAAGCCAAAACCACGGACCGCATACAAGCATATTCTCGTTGGACTTGTATGCAGTCGGATACACAATAGACTGTATCCTGTTCAATGAAGTGTACCCCTGCAACGTTGGGCTATTATGGGTATGCTGGTCGCTATACAAGCAGGAACCCCACCGGAAACGACCCTTTTGCGAGATCATCGAGCTCAGTCACAGGAATGAGTCGTTCGGTCGCGCGGGGAGGAACAGCATTAGCGGGGGGTAAGATAACTTCTTCGTAATCCTTAGGAGAACTTCTTGAGTTTATCAATCAACTACGCAATGCCTAAGAAACTCACTTCATAATCCTGCCGAACTGTACCCAGTGGCAACATGTACTTCGTGCCGAGATGAGAAAGAACATTGCCTTGGACCATCGACGAGGATGTGTATACATGTGGCAGTGTTTCTGGCGCGTTATCCTGAATGTGGGTGAACATCGCGAGCGGTTAATGAGACTGAATGTCAGCCTACTGCTGTTCCAGTAAAGAGTGGACGGGAAGCGTTCGCCCGTAAGGTCTCTTCTATCCGCCTTCTAGCCTGTTCAGGATCAAGGCCGATGTCTCCGACGCCTGGTAAACACTCAGCGGATATTCGAGCGTGGCCATATTGCACGGAATGTGATCTCTACCTTGAGACCCAGAAGCTCTACTATTTCCTATGACGGCAGGTCTCGACGTGGCTCGATTCTTTACCACGCTTTCTAGCTTTAAAGGTGATTTTACGACGTCAATTCATTAATATACACAGTAGTGCATCAACTCACTTCTCGGACAATTTGGCGACGGTTGACTAAGATGTCCGTTGCTAGTTCGATATTGTCAAAACCAATAGCCTCGACGAGTTCCCCAGAGATATCGTCATCTTGTCGTTCCGAGGAGAGCGTAGTGAGGAGGGACGGTATTAGAGGTTCAATATTTGGCTTCCTGAAGATTCGTACAATGACGTGAATTGAGGAACACATGGGTACAATCTTAGACTTTACACACGACAGCAGCCTGGATACTATTGTGGAATATTGTCCGCTAGAAGAGCTTGCCTGACTACCGTAAACTTCGAGCACCGAGCTCCAACCCCCCTCAGCTTCAAGATCGTCGCTGGCGATGTGATCTGCAGCAGCTACAACCTATGCTTAAGAGAAATATTTCGTGATAGAGTTATGGGGTGCGTGCCTTTGCTCTTTGTGTCAAGTCTGTCCACAGTCGAGTGAGCCGACGCAACGCGCTCAACTAAAACTACTAACCTTGTCCATGCGTCGATCGCGCGGCGGTCGCTGTCAGACGATTCTTCTTGGGATCCGGTCAGGTATGCGAGATGAGCAGTAAAGGACATCAGTGATGCACTAAGGAAAGAGGACAATGGTTATGGTCAGAGGTATAAGCATATGCCGAGGCGCCGGGCCCGATCATGGCCTCGGGATAGGCGCTTATAGATCCTCTAGTGCTTCAGCCAACTCGACAGAGGCGACAGCGAGCTCCAGCCCACATCACCCGCGACGCACAAAATGGCGAGCTCTGCGTATGTCTGGATGCGACTCGCTACCTCAAGGAAACCTGAACTGAACTTCTTGCAGGGCTTCTCTGTACCTAGATCCCCAGATCCGCGACTGGGTCCTATTTCCCATTACACTGGTCATGGTATGGTTCAAGATCGCGTAACTCTGAAATCATGTCAATTGACCCAAGTTCGCGCGTAGATTCTAGTGGGAGTGCTAAGACACTACGTTGTTCTCCTCCTCCAGTCGCCACCGAAAAAGCTATCACGAGCTGCAATACGCGAGCAGTGAGTCTGTCCTACCGAGGTTGGTGCGTGTCCTAGCTGACAGTTCGCGTAGACGTGCCCTCATGCGCGCGCAAATACTGCGTACCACTTCCGCTAACTCCCCCGTCCCGCCATCTGTATACCGGTCCATCTCGCAGCATCTCTCGCAGGCTTTCGTCGACGGAACTTACCTGAAGGATGGACCACCGAAAGGCGACGCGCCGTCCGCTCCCCCGAATCCACTCACGGACCCATCGCAAATGGACGGAATGATGGCTGGTATGAAGACGCAGATGGTCATGATGGTACCCCAGATGGTCATCATGGGCTGGATCAATTTCTTCTTCCAGGGGTTTGTACTTAGTAAGTTGTACGTTGGAATGCTGCCCAGAAATGACTCACGTATGACCCCTCAGTCAAGCTCCCGTTCCCTCTGACATTGGGGTTCAAGTCTATGCTCCAACGCGGCGTGGAGACCCCTGACATGGATGTTCGCTGGGTCTCCTCGCTCTCCTGGTACTTTCTTAACTTCTTCGGCTTGAATGGCCTGTATCGCCTCATACTCGGAAATGAAAACTGTATGACACATGCTCTTACTCTACTATCACTGACTGACAAACATCTGTCTGTTTTAGCTGCCGACTCGTCCCGCGACATGACCACCCCGTTTGCAGCAGCCGCTGCGGCTCCTCAAGCGCCACAAGCCCAGGATTTCAACAAATCGTTCAAGGCCGAACGAGATAATCTGGAATTCGCTGAAGGTCTGTACGAATGGGTTGGCAAAGACGTCGAGACACGGATCCTGAAGAAGTACGGTCGACTGTCCTAGTGCGACCTATGTGTATCTACCAGGCGGTACACGCATGTATGTCATTAATTAATCTATTTATGCGGAAGTTGGTAGGTGTCCTGAGTAAATGTGGGGTGGTAAAGTACAATGGTCTTCTACACATGAGATAGAAGTACAATTGGTTCCTACAACCTCTGAAACCCATGTGTCCGGAGAGCAAACTGATAGCGAAAGGTGATGATTATAAGTACAGCCACGCACTCGTGGGTTCCGTCCAGGGCTTGAGGGGACATGCAAAACGGGAAGTCCACGGCCATCACGAGTGGTAGATGAGCATAAGAGTAAAGTAACCATGTCATACGAGACCATCATACAATGACAAGGCCTAGAAGCACGGTCAAGGATTATGTCTCGCATAACATAAGTTTCTGGACAAACCTGTACGATTGTGGGATCCTGTTTGCTCCCTTCTACAAATTCATCATACGTAAGCTTGGCATCCTTGTTGCGGTCCATGTTTCTAAATATCTTGTCCACACGCTATGACAAAGGTTAGTAGTGTGCAACAATGATACGCGACCGAATTTGCCTTTTCTGGTGTGTCCTCGTCCGCCGGGAGCTTCACCATTTGGCCAGTCATTTTGTATATTGACTGAACAATCTTGAGCATCTCCTGGTATGTTATGAAGCCGTCGCCGTCGATGTCATATAACTGGAATGCCCCTGCAAAAAGAACGCGTCAATGACAACAGCATTGCGGACGTGGCGTAAGATCCACATCTTAGCTTCTCATCCAGCCTTCCTCTACTCGTGACGCTGAGTGCACATATAAACTCTTTGAAGTCAATTGTGCCATTCTTGTTCTCATCGAAGACATTGAAGACATAGTCCGCGAACTCGCCGGGGTCTCCAAAGGGGAAGAATTGCTTGTAAATCCGGCCGAACTCGGTCTTGTCCAGGTGGCCAGACGGACAGTCTTTCAGGAAGCCCTTGTACCTGTCGTCGTTGTTGATGTTTCAGTGACAAGAGGGCGGCAAACGAATGACGTGAGATACCATTGTTGTAGCTCCCGCTTATCAACTTTACAACGTCGGTAAATCCTGTCGTAATGCGATATAGAGAACAACATACAGTACGTGTGCTTCTGAAGATCCGCAAGTTGTTCAGGTGATAGCTTACTCTGTGATTTCCCCATGATATCAAGCGTGTGTTGCGCGCGCTAGCCGTTCAGGTGAGTGGAGACGGTCGGTTACAAGAGGGTGCAGACACGAGCGGTGCCAAGCGGTGCAACACAGCGCCTGGAGCGCGTCATAGGCATTTTGATTATCGACAACCCCAGATAGGCAAGTGCAAACAAGGGAACTAATGGGTTATCCGACAAGAACTTAATTGCCCTCTGTCCACGATGCAGCCTCGAGGCTGCAGGGACATGAAAACGAAGCATGGTAGACCAGAGGTTGCGTAGAACCCCCACGATCCCTGCCAGAACCGACCGCAGACCAGCTCTGCCTACCCCGCTTCACTGTAGACCAGTGGTATCGTTGTAAACGCTTGATCCGCCTAAATGCACTTGATCAGCGACACGAAAAGGAACCGCATGCATCCCTTCTTCAAGTTCGTTCTCAGCGGAGACGGCCCTGTAGCCCTCTTATAGTGCACCTCTTGTTCGGTCCAGCCTGCGGCACCTCCTGCCCTGTTCGTCTGCTGCTGCTCCATCTCGCTAGTATGTGCTACGCGTACGGCTCTCTTGATCAAGCAACGGGTGTCTGCCCGATGTGCAAGGTCTTCAAGCCGATCGGCAACGTCAGGTAGCTCTCTCTCCCGTTGTCCCCAGTCATAGCGCCCATTCTCGCCGTTCAGGTGCCCCCACATCAAGGACGTCTGCCGCAATAGGGCTTTGCATCCCCGACACGACGTGGTGTATCTGAAAAACGCCGAGGGTGAGCTTCTTTTCTGGGTCGACGCCACAAATGAGGACCCTGCTGAAGCGTTTGACAGTACAAACGTTCAGCGGGTGTGGTTTCTGCAAGGTGATTGTTTGTGTGGATCTCTGGCGATCGGATCGACGCTAACGGAAAGAACAGTGGGCCGCCACAAACCCACCAGCGAGGCTTTCTGGGTATCAGAACCCGGGCTGGCCAGGATGCTGTCGACCACCTCTGCCAGAGGAGCAGAGGCACATCGGCGCCGCAGATTGGCCCGCCGTCAGCGTTGTCCATCGCACTCCGATCCCGCCGGAGATCAAGTCCCTCCTAGACAGCATTACGGGCAAGGGCGGGTCTGGCAGTCCTGGGGGCAGTGCGCGCGCTTCGAACACTCAGACCTTCGCGCCGACGATGTCGCGCCGCGCCAGCCATCAAATTGGAAGCCCTACGAGGTTGGAGACTACTTCTGCCCGTATACCGGTTGCGCCGATCCCTGTTAGAGGACGCTCAGGTGGCAGTCCACAACAGGCTACCGCGGCTCTCACGAACAATACGACCCGAAACGCGAACGTAAATGGAGACGGAACAGCGTCATCGTTGCCGAGCCGATCCCCCATGGATCAATATCAGCCTCCCCCGCGCCGTTCCAACACAGATGGTGATAGACGCTCCGAGTCGGTGAATGCGTCGCAGCACTCGCCAGGCCATAAGAATGTGGACCTAGGAGGCTCGTTGTCCCGCCGTAACGTCGAGCGTCGGCCTTCCCTTTCCGCCGCGCTTCCAGCCACGCCCGCCAATAAAATCCCAGTAGAACCTCAACCTCAGCGTCGTCGCCAGCAAACTCAGCAGCCGCCTAACCGGATGTCACCACCTCCAATCACTTCTAATCGAGCTGCAGAGCGCCAAAGCACGGCGCCTCCTCCGTTGCAGCGTCGCGCTAGCATTGTCGAGAAATCGTTGGCGTCGATGAGCATCTCAAGTGCTTCTAGCAGCAGCAGCGGGAGCAACTCGGAGACAACGGTCATATCAGACGGAGGATTCACGGATTACTTGTCTGATGAATCCGAGGCTGAGCTGCAAAGGCAGGCGGAGGCGAAGGCTGCGTTGGTGGCCCAGAACCAGTTGGAGGAGCAGGAGTTCAAGGCGGCTCGCCAACAACTTGCGTCGGTGGACCTGCAGCCTCCGAGGTCATGGAATGGGAATAACAGCACGCCTCGGTCTCAGGTCTCCGCCTCTCATTCGACTTGCGTTCAGTCTTCCCCGTACGCTGCTGCAGTTTATTCCGCATCGGGGGCAAGCATCGTAGGCTCGACGCATTCTAGGGGCTGACTGGGCCGGATGATGATGTCAGGCTTCGCGATTTCACATGGACGAATGTATTGAATGAATGGCCGGTTATGTACACATTTAGCTGTATTCCCACTGTTTCGCTAGCGAACGTGTAGCAGGATAGGTTGTGCTTGGTGAATGTAGTATGTACTGAACGTATTTTTTCTAGGGTTTCCACTGCATCTTGTACTTGTCTTCGTTGTACTTCAATCCCGCGGGTAACCATGGCTAGAACAGGATGTCAGCGGTCCCGTACCTCGCGTATAACGTGACCTTGATATACTCCTCGACGCCCGTGCGGCTGCTGCATGGGACCTGCACGATCGCAGCCGGGACCCCCTTCCTCTGGTCTGAGTTTCTCTCAACCATCTCCAGACCTATGAATCTGGCACGCCATTCGATTAGCTCAACAGCACCGGTCCTCATATTTGACGTGCGCTTCGACCCAGATTGCCATATCTTCACTACTTCCACTCAGGCCGGCTTCGCAGTCTATCGTGCATGGCCTCTCCAATTACTCCGGAAGCGAGGTACGATGATCATCTCCGCCCGGTCTCTATACAACCTGCTGACCAGAGAAGTAGAGCTTACAGGCGGCACCCTGTGTATGGTGGTACCATTACATACATCATCTCTCTTGTTCCTAGTCGGAGGTGGTCGCAGCCCGCGCTACCCGCCGAACAAGGCTATTCTCTGGGACGATGCCCTCGGGCGGGAGGTTGCCGAGCTTGAGTTCAGGGAACGGGTGAGAGGACTTGCCTGCAGACGGGGCTGGCTCGCGGTCGCGCTGCGAAGAAGAGTAGTAGTCTTCAAGCTAGGAACGGAGATATCCAGGTATGGCGAGTGGGATACATGCGATAATCCACGGGGTGAGCTCTGCTTCTTGTCTTATGAGAGATAGCGTACCGACGAGATGTATACGATCGCGCATTGACAGGCCTGCTTGCCATCGCAACCGCTACACATTCAACCCTGCTTGCTATTCCGGGGCGTCAAATGGGACATGTACAGCTTGTGCACCTGCCGCCATGCCCTCCTCCAGAGTCCTTGGATCCGCCATCGTCATTGCCGCCTGGACCACCTCCACCCCCTCCCACGAAGCACCCAGTGTCTATTATAGCGGCCCATACTACAGCTCTAAATACTCTGTCCGTGCCTCCATCAGGTCATTTCCTTGCGACAACTTCTGAACGGGGCACTCTGATCCGCGTCTGGGACTCGACGACAGGCACCCTTGTTAGAGAGCTGCGAAGAGGCAGTGATAAGGCCGAGATCTATGGTGTAGCATTCCGTCCCGATGAACGGGAAGTGTGCGTCTGGAGCGACAAGGGCACTGTACATGTATTTTCCCTCGTCGGAGGGTCTGGATCATCGTAAGTTCATCCATCACAGCTCTTAGACAGTTTCTGATTACCCAAAAGGAATCGACAATCTACCTTCTCGCCTCTCAAGCCATTTATACCCCTCCCGACATACTTTCACTCTGAGTGGTCCTACGCACAATATCACATACCATCGCAATCATCACATATATCCCTATCCGCTCCACCATCGAGACCCCCTACTGCAGACGACATCGATGAGGAGAAATGCGTCGTAGGGTGGATACAGGCGCCTTCCAATAATCAGGACGACTCATCTCAAGGCGCGATGGAGCATCAATTAATCGCATTAACATACACCGGAGGTTGGTACCGCCTCTCGTTACCTAGATCATCTATACCGCCGAAGTCTGCGACACCGACTCATCACCCTACTTCTGGCACCGTGATTTCGGCGTCACCTCCCAGCATCCGCGCCATATCCATGACGCGTCCCCGATCTGGCAGCGTCTCGTCCTTTGGCACCCGTATTGACAAGGGCAAGGAGCGCGAGCGCGAGAGGGAAGGGAAGGAGAGTCGTGAGTGTGCCCTACAGGAATTCCGGCGTTTCGGACGATGGGACGGCTGGGGTTAGACTGAGGCATGGACCATATTTACTGACAGATACATCTGGATTGACCACTGTTCTGACTTGCTTTGCTCTCCTCCCTTCACGCAACTGTAATATCATCATTTCGGGTGTCATTATAATCATGTATCCATATGCCTTAGTTGGACTCGCGTCTGGTGGTTGTTTACAATTTATGACTATGTAGATTTGCGGGCGATGATCGTGATTTCGCTCACATCGCGCCAGAGGCAGTCTTCGCCAAATACCCGTGTTGTTAGATTGTCGACTCCCAGATTGATGCGGAGATCAGGAGCTGACTCGGAGATCGTTGATAGTAGGGACCGCCGAGGTTCCAGCGCTTCAGCACTAAGCAAGACATAGCTTTGTCAATCGGTGGCATAGTCTGAGACGGAACTTTGCAGCGAGTCTCATCATCGTCCGGACGATTCAGAGGGTGCGCTGCCTCCTGGTATCCCTTCATGTGTTTACGACTATTATACGTATGATAGGATGGTATTTCAAACCATATTGTCGCCGCTCACGCCTCACAATTCAACATGTGGGTATTGCTCGCCTCCTGGGCGGTGTAGTGAGACGGCGTCCAGCTGGCACGCGGCGGAATGTATACCAACCCAAATTTCTTGTGAGGCAAGCATGATTGTCCATTGGTAGCAGTTGGCACCCTCAGGCTGACTCGCTACATTCGTCGGGCTCTTATTTCCGCCATTTCCAGGTTTATCAGAAGATGATTGACCGAGGATGGAGGAGGTCCGGAACGTACTGCTACAAGCCGGACCTCAGGCGGTCGTGCTGTCCAGCATATACCATCAAGTTAGTTGCATCACTGGCCACGCCGTTCGAGGCCTTGACTGCTAGAATCATTTAGACTCGATGCCCTCAAGTTTTCACCTTCAAAGAGCCAGAGAAAAATCATCAGTCGGTGAATAAATACGAACTTCCTCGGTATCCGCCTTGTCAGCTCATCGCCACCAGTTGGAATCGGTTTGTGCTGCATGGAGACAGGTCCGTTGACGCTGCGTCTCAGAAGTAGGTAGCATATTTGCACAGGTGCGATGAGGTGCTGAAGATAGCCAGGGAAGCTCTATCGACAGGAAAGGCTAGCGCGAAGAACCCGCCGTTTTCGCTGTCAGAGGCCATTCACTCGACTGAATACAGCGTCTGTACCAGCGACAATCCAGTACATAAGTTCGAGGTATGCAGCGCGCTCCGAACGTTGATGTTTTCTAAGTAACAGTACTGCCTTCTTACGTCAGGTCACCCTGGAGCCATCATCATTCACCGAAGAGAAGTTTGTCTTGTATCAGAAATACCAACAAGAGATCCACCATGAGAAGGAAAAGGCCCCTGGCGGCTTCAAGAGATTCCTTGTCGAGACGCCTCTCCATGTAAGCAGACTTTCTATTATGCCCCATCAACGCTAAAGGTTTCAATCCTGTAGCGCGACGCTATCATTTACCCCGGGGCACGCCCAGACCATCTTCCGCGAGAGTACGGGTCGTACCACCAGATGTACAGGCTAGACGGTGAATTGATTGCTATCGGAGTCATCGACATCCTTCCGAATTGCGTATCCAGTGTGTACTTCATGTATGATATCAAGTGGGAGAGGTTCTCGTTAGGAAAGGTAATGTACCATGCATGGGCATTTTGGAGACGTATTAATGACGCGTACCTTATAGCTAAGTGCTCTCCGAGAGGCATCATTGGCGAAAGAGCTTCATACGGCCGGAGTAGTCGACCTGAAGGCATTGTACATGGGTGGGTCCATCTGCAGAGTGGGCCTCGTGCAAGTACTAATAACACAACCTTTTTGATCGTTGATAAACAGGATTCTACATACACTCCTGCAAGAAGATGCGATATAAGGGGGACTACTACCCTTCCTATCTGGCCGACCCAGAGGAATATACCTGGTATCCCCTGGAGACATGTCGTCCCCTACTCGATAAATTTCACTATGTAAGCTTCGCTCACCCGGAGCATAATCTCAAAGCACCTGCTACAGAAGGTTGTAGAATTTGACATTCCATGCATCGCGTCTCAATTGATTTGATTTATCCAGAGGCTACCAGCGATATCGATGATATCCTGCCAGAAGTAATGCTATTGGAAGTGCACAATGCCAGGGCAGTCGTAGTCCCGGTGACGGTGAGGATGATAATACATCTTGATGCGTGTTGTCTTCTCATGCGCGTGAGTTCCAGACATCTCCGAGTTGGGGGCGACCTGCGGTGAAACAGGCGATCTCAACAGTAGTGAATGGACTTGGCCCAGAACTTGCTAAGAATGTTGTGCTGCATCTCGCACATGTTCTCTGAGCGCTTTCCTTCACTCTATATTGCGATTTGCAGCGAGGAGCCTCGTGTATGACTATGAAATGCGTATTGTGTACGATAGTGGCTGGTTGGAATTTGCAACCTTCAGTACAATCTACGATTGTATTTCACGAATTGATCGACCATCAAAAGGCCGATCGCGCCGCGGAGAATTAACGAATGCGTTAAATGTCGCGTTCCGACATCCACAGCTCAGCTAGTCCAGCAAGTCCTGCCCAGCATGCTGCGAGCCCTCAAGACATTTCGTCATTCATGTCGTGACTTCATGAACACCCATCAGAATCTAAAGTCAATGGTGTCGACCCTAGTCTGGCTACCGACCGGCGTCATCTTCGTGCAATACTTCTACACCCTGAAATCGGTCAAGGGCAGAAGCATGCAGGTCCGTCGTGCAAGGACTCTGTCAAGAAGCGCTTTGTTGATTCTGCAGCTAGCCAGCCAACGCTGAATCCGGATTCGTCGCCGTGGCGAGACATCGTGGTATTCAACCGGTTTGCTATCCGTGTCTTGCGGCAGTATGAGCGAGGGGATGTGGTAGCCCTACAGTGCGTATCTTTAATGAATGCGAGTGGCTTTTGTGGACTTGTCTCACGTATGCCTAGGTCACCGGCAGACTCAAAGCTCGTGGTGAAGAGAGTTGTAGCCCTCGAAGGCGATACGGTAAGACAGGTTTATGAACCTTCAGCTACGCGCTCATTGTGTCTGGACAGGTAAAGACACTACCACCATATCCTGACGCAGAAGTCCGCATTCCGCCAGGACACGCTTGGGTTGAAGGTGAGCACAGTGGGCTTTACTTGACAGCATATACGTGTAACAGATTCTCTCTAGGCGACGAATCATTCCATACGGAAGACAGCAACACATTTGGACCCGTACGTTCTTTGAATGCCCTTCGGTCGTTCACTCGCTTTAATTGCTCCGACAGGTCCCCCTTGCACTTATCGAATCTAAGCTTTCGTTCATCGTTTGGCCCCTGCAACGATGGGGTCCATTGCACAAGCATTTCGCCCCTGATCCAGCAGCTCCTCGAAATCACGCCTGGAGAGCTGAGAAGGCCGCCATGGAAAGAGAACAGTGGAGAAATTCTCGTATCACCGTCGCAGATAAGTAACAATGTGCTAAATAGCACGTCCTATGCCAATGTGTTCCATGTTGCACAATGCAAGTCCACTGAAGCCGCACAGTTCGAGATCACATACGGGTCCATCATGCAGAAGCTAAGAGTACAATGAATTGACTGTGTGGTAAGTTAGAGGATGATGCCCGTGAAGAACAAACAAGCCAGATATATGAAAAAAGTGCAAGATATATAGACACGAGAAAAGAAAGGAATGGGAGGCATGACTACACAGCATGAGCCTGCCCTGCATCGTAGTCATATCCTCCGTGGTAGTGGCCCTGGTACTCTGGTGAATGGTGATCATACGCCATGCCCGATGACGCCTCGGGTTGCGGGTGCGCATACTCGGGGTCCAGCGGGGCCGCACCGTTCCCTTCGCTGTACATACTGTAGGGATTGTTCATCCCCCGCGCAGGCTCTGTCCGCGCGAACGGCGCGGCGCTGCTCGTGAGGTGGGCCGTGCTGCCGTAGTCGTCTTCATATGCGGCATGTTGGTCCCCCTCAAACGTGCCCACGGACGAACTGTACTGGTGGTGCTGGGAGTACGGCTGGTTATAGGTCGGCATGGGAGGATAGTCGACCGGGTTATAGTCCGGGCTGAACTGCGCGGCGCCTTTCTGCTCGAAGTAGTAGTCGTTCTGCCCGCTGAACACACTTGGGGCCGGACCACGCGTGCGCATGGAAGCCTTGTCGTCGTCGTCGTCAAGCATAACGTTGGGCAGCGTTGGTTGAGGAAGCGGCTTCGCGATGAACTCTCCCTTCTTGTTCTTGAGGTGGGAGTAGTCACCGGCAGCCTCTTTCTTAGCAAGAGCCGCAGCCTTCGCGAGACGCTGCTTGTTTCTCCGCTTGATAATCTCGGCAATACGCTGTATACATGCAAGGTGTGAGTTTCCGATCACACACAGATTAGCGAAGGGTTACCTTGTCGACCTTATAGCAACAGTATTCCTACAAATACGAGGTTATCAAGGGGGGAAGTCCGCTGCACTAACTAACCCACCTTGAGATTTCCCTGAATGTAACAAAGCAGCGGAACATAGCATATACCGGCAGCTATCAGCATGATGAGCGAGAGGGCGAAGATGAGCGTGGTGAAGGCAGTGGAGATGGTCAGGGCAATGGTGATGTAGGAATTGCCGCTGAAGTATTTGTCGACATCGTACCACGCGCCCTTGTCCTCCTTCGAGAGATAGAGAGCATACAAGGTGAGTGCGTTGATTGACTGACGCGGGCCCTCCGCGAATATCAACCGCTTCCAACCTGAGCAGTGCCATCAGGTCAGCCACGCTACAGGATACTATACATGCGTACTCACCTTTGAAGGTAAAGAACACGAAGAAGGCAAAGTCATCCATCCTCTTGGTGGAGCTCGAAATGTGGTTGAAGAAACAGAAGTGATCATAAGACCCTGTCGACCTGCAATGAGAGGCCCGCAACATAATAAGTGGCGACACTCACGTAGTGAGTAGTAGCTGTTAGCCAGAACGTTCGTGAATGCGTAGGAGATATCGCGACTGGCGATGATCTTCTTCGCTTTACGCATCTCATATGCCAACTGATGACCGTTAGAGTCCACACCATTAACATAATTTGAGAGACGCACCAACAAGAATGAGGCGATAATACATCCGAAAAACAGCCACTTGCCGACGTTGAACGGAATGTACACACAGCCGTTCTCCTCAGTCGGAGGACAACTATTGTAGATCGCGTTCGACCATGTACTGGACGTCAACATGGTCACAGCGGTGAAGATGTCGGAAATGTAGACCAGGAACGATATGAGGACAGTGATGTAGAGCCACAGGTATCTGTCATGAACGAAGCATGAGCTTCATGCGTATACAGGGAACAGACTCTACATACTTCATTCGCATCCCACATGAATGGTCAGTGAAGTCCCGAGTATCGACGAAGTCAAACTAAGCGGCTATGGTCAGGCGATCAACAGCTAAACAGACACGATAATTTCACCTTATGGTCGGGGACAACCTCTCGCTTCCAAGTAGAGTTACCGCACATGACTGTTCAGCAAGCGTGGTAAAGGAATGAGTGTCTGGTCGGGGGCAAGGAAAGGCAGCGACGAGAGGACCGCGATGAGGGAGCAGCGCCGGGACCAGCCAGCCACTGGGGAGCAATGAGCGGCTGGAGACAAGGACTGGAGGCGTGAGACGGAGAGGCGGACCTGGGAGGAGGGAGACAAGCACTGGCACGGAAGCTGGACAGGGAAATCCGTTGCACGCCGCAGTTGCTATACGTTAGCCGCCCACACAGGCGCCCGTTTCTCTACTCTACTTCCACCTGCCTATTCCGGACACAAAACAATCCTTCAATACAGCAGCCATGACCACTGTACAGAAGATCAAGGTGCGCACACAAACAATGCAGTTTGCTCTGACCTGACACATGGCGCCCTCAAGGAAGTCGAAGATGAGATGGTGCGCGGGGTTCACTAGCTAAGCCTTCGTCCAGTTGCTGATCGAGTGTGCCAGGCCAGGAGTATGTCCTGCATTTCATTTGCGCCCGTTTTCCCTCTTACACGGCGATCACAGCCCAGAAGAACAAGGCCACGAGCTACCATCTGGGGCAGCTCAAGGCCAAGCTCGCGAAGCTTAGGCGCGAGCTCCTCGGGCCGACGGGTGGAGGTGGTGGTGGAGGCGGCCTTGGCTTCGATGTCGCCAGGACCGGTATAGCGTCAGTGGGCTTCGTCGGCTTCCCCTCGGTTGGCAAGGTGAGTGCACGACAAGGCTTCGCATACTCACGCACCTGCTCATGGCTCGTAGTCGACCCTAATGTCAAAACTCACCGGCACGCACTCAGAGACTTCTGAGATCGACTTCACCACGCTCACAACGGTCCCTGGAACGCTGAAAGTGCATGGCGCTCCAATTCAGATTCTTGATCTTCGTATGCGTTATTACCCACGTCCGTAGATGCATATCTCAACGTGTCTCCCAGCTGGTATCATCGAGGGTGCAAATGACGGCCGAGGTAGAGGTCGACAAGGTATGTCCGAAAAATCACCTTGAGGTGCATTAATGTCTGACGCGTCGTAGTCATTGCCGGTATGCTCCCTTATCTCCTCTAGGCGCACCACCATTGAGGATCATCCGTAGTCGCGCGCACATGCAACCTCATCTTCATCGTCCTCGACGTGCTCAAGCCTCTCGGTGACAAGACAATCATTGAATCCGAACTTGAGGCATTCGGCATCAGACTAAACAAGAAACCTCCAGCAATCACTGTCAAGAAGAAAGACAAGGGCGGCATCGCAATAACGAATACTGTACCCCTGACAAAGATCGACCATGATGAAATCAAGGCGATTTTGAGCGAGTACAAGCTGAGCAACTGTGATGTCGCGATACGACAGCCGAATGCTACCGCGGACGACCTTGTCGACGTCATTGAGGGTAACAGGTGAGACATCCGTTGGATGTTAGCCTGCAGAGCGTTAATCTGTTTTGCCAGGGTGTACATCCCCGCGATATACGTGCGTCCTACTAAAATAGTCGATGACTTATTGCTAATATGTCTTGCCGTGCACAGGTGCTGAACAAGGTATGCTTTCGTGGAGCATGTATCGACCTCGACGTCGCTTACGATCAGCCAGATTGATGCCATTTCGATTGAAGAACTGGACCTCCTATACAAAATACCCAACAGTGTTCCCATATCTTCTCGTGAATGGCTCAACATCGACGAGCTCATGGACATAATGTGGCGGCGACTGGATCTTGTGCGGGTATACACAAAGCCTCGCGGTGCACCTCCAGACTACAGCTCGCCAGTTGTGCTGAGACGAGGGAAGTCTGCCGTAGAGGACTTCTGTAGCGCGATTCACAAGGAGATCGCCAAGCAGATGAAATAGTGCGCATACATTGAGTGGGTTGGTACCCTATGTATACTGATATTCCTGTGGCATACAGCGCAATTGTCTGGGGCGCGAGCGCGAAGCATGCAAGAGGCCAGAAAGTCGGCTTGGAACATGTGCTGGAGGATGAGGATGGTACGCCCTCCCAATGCCTGTGGAATCACACGCGCACTAACAGAGTTCACAGTCGTCCACATAGCGAAGAAGTGACCCCTCATTGACAGCATTCGCTTTGTGCTGCCCTATTCGGCACATATATGTAGCTCTAGTCTATTTCATGACATTAGTTTGTGTACTAAAAGTAGTGTCTCTACACTGTCCCGTTTTCATGCTAAGTGGAAGGTAGAATCTGTGCGGGAAATTGCGATGACAGACTGAGTAGCGGTACATTGCAGTAAGATAAGGTAAGATGGAGAAAAGGATAACGATACAACGCTAAGCAAGATCAAGCGGTACGCCACTTCAGCGCGTTGGCGTGCGGAGGCGGATCAGCGAAAGTGAGTGGCGATTGTCGTTCGGGCGATTGTCGCCTGACACGATGCTGATTCGCTGCTTCAGAGAGGTCATATCTAGAAATCCTCATCGAGGGAGCTGGTAAGAAGTGAATATCAGTCTCAGTAGATTCCGAAAAGAAAGCACAACTGACAAGGCTCTAGCATTGTGTGTGGCTGCCCCAGGGGCGTCTGTGCCAGTCTTCAAGCCTGCCTTGGCGTAATCGGATACCCGCTTCTCGAAAAAGTTGGTCTTGCCTTGCATGGAGATCATGTCCATAAAATCGAAGGGATTCGTTGCTTGGTAATGCTTCTCATTTCCGAGTGAGACGAGAAGGCGATCGGCGACGAACTCGATGTACTGGGACATTAACCGCGCGTTCATGCCAATGAGAGCGCAGGGCAGTGCGTCTGCATTCGATACACAGGTCAATACCCGTAATTCTGACCGACAATGAAGTCACCATCATACCCGTCAGGAATTCTTGCTCTATTGCGACCGCTTCGGTGACAATCTTGAGAATTACTGATGGATGCAGCCGCCTTTTGAGATGATGGTAGAGTAGGCATGCAAAATCGGTATGCATGCCCTCGTCTCGAATGATGAGTTCGTTCGAGAAGGTCAGACCGGGCATTAGACCACGCTTCTTGAGCCAGAATATTGACGCGAAAGAGCCAGAGAAGAAGATACCCTCGACAGCGGCAAATGCGACCAGCCTCTCGGCGAAAGATGATTGTTTGTCCGAGATCCAATGCAGGGCCCAGTCGGCCTTCTTTTTGATGCAGGGAATAGTCTCAATCGCGTCGAATAGATGTTCACGCTGCTTGGGCTCCTTGATATAAGTATCGATGAGGAGCGAGTACGTCTCAGAGTGTATGTTCTCCATCATGATCTGAAAGCCGTAGAAGCATCGTGCCTCTGCTACCTGGACCTCATTGGAGAACCGCTCGACGAGGTTTTCGTTGACGATACCGTCAGACGCGGCGAAGAATGCGAGCACGTGTGAGATGAAGTGGCGTTCATTGTCATTGAGGCGGTCGTTCCAGTCCCAGTGATCATGCGAAAGGTCAATCTCTTCTGCCGTCCAAAAACATGCTTCGGCTTGCTTGTACATGCGCCATATCTGTTGCAGAAAAGTCAATTGATGGTAATGCGGATGTGGTGGACGGTGCGAACCTCTGGGTACTGAATCGGGAACAAGACAAAGCGCCGCTTGGACTCCGTGAGCAGCGGTTCTAGGTCTGGGAGCGTATCAGCGGGTGTGCATGCCACTTCCTTTTTCATGCTGAGATCACTCACGTTCAGGTAAGTCCACCTCACCGACAAAGCGTGGAGGTGTTCGTGACGCATCATTTTCCTTTATAACCTTTGTAGTCTGACTAGGTCTAGAACAAGATTGTTCGGTGGATCCACCGTCAGGCATCGCGTGGCTGCTTTAGGTGGCGGATATTGACGGGGAAGAATTCCCAGCACGGCGGTACTCAAATCAAAGATGGCCTCGTGTGGTTCTATTGCAAAGTGCAGCCTCCTATTCTTGCCTCTCTTGCTCAGTCAGCGCGTGGAGCGAGCGGTGAAAAGTTCGCGACCGTGATTGATGTCGGCACGTGAGTCGTGGTCGCGTTTTTGCCAGTTCTAGGTATGCGCGCCTAATAAGCGGGCCAATCAGAGCGATCCGTCTTTGTGGCTACAACGATCACGTGAGAACACGCTTTGTTTAATTACACGCGACGCGACGCGTCTTGTTGAACCACGCAAACAACGCGCCAACAAGCCAAACAGTATAAAGCCGCCCGTGTTTCCTGTTCTTTTCTCTACCACCGCCCACCAGCTCTACTCTTTGCCGAGATCTTCATACTCTTATATCTTCTTCACCTGTAACAATGTCCGTCGCTGGCATGAGCACTCCTCCTCGTGTTCTCTCTCCTGCTCCTACGCCGAGCAAGAAGGTATGTCACGCGTCGCGACGCGTCACATAGAGTCACATTAACGCGTCGTTTTTCTAGGCTGCAGCAGCTATTAGTGCTATGTCACTCGCGTCGCCTACCAAGGCGGACAAGCTCCCGTCCCTGAACTTGATTGACGACGAGCGCAAGGCTGAATCACCTAAATCGCTAATTGAGGATGAGGAAGAGGATGAATTCGACGAGTATCGCAACCAATGGGTGGGCGAGGTTGACCTTCCTGAGAGTACGTGTTCTAGACTTGTTGTGGCGCATGGTCAAGCTCACCGGATGTACAGACATGGAGCCGCTCTTGATGGAGTCTAAACGCCGCTTTGTCCTCTTCCCTATTCAATATCACGAGGTCGGTGGCTTTGTCTTTCTGTGTCTACTTTGACTTATGTCTTTGTCATAGATCTGGCAAATGTACAAAAAGGCCGAGGCTTCCTTCTGGACCGTCGAAGAGATCGACCTGTCCAAGGATATGCACGACTGGAACAACCGCATGAACAGCAATGAGCGTCACTTTATCTCGCATGTGCTCGCATTCTTCGCCGCGTCTGACGGTATCGTCAACGAAAACCTTGTCGAGCGGTTCTCCAATGAGGTCCAGGCAGCAGAGGCACGATGCTTCTACGGCTTTCAGATCATGATGGAGAACATACACTCTGAGACGTACTCGCTCCTCATCGATACTTATATCAAGGATCCGCAGCAGCGAGAGCACCTCTTCGATGCTATTGAGACCATTCCTTGCATCAAGAAGAAGGCCGACTGGGCTCTGCGTTGGATCTCGGACAAGAAGTCGTCTTTCGCCGAGAGGTTGGTTGCATTTGCCGCTGTCGAGGGTATCTTCTTCTCTGGGTCCTTCGCCTCGATCTTCTGGCTCAAGAAACGTGGTCTCATGCCCGGTCTCACGTTCTCCAACGAGCTCATCAGCCGTGACGAGGGCATGCACACTGACTTCGCATGCCTGCTCTTCAACCACCTCAAGAGGCGGCCGCACCCGGAGGTCGTCAGGCGGATTATCAAGGAGGCGGTTGACATTGAGCAAGAATTCCTGACTGGTACGTGGCGTTGCTTTTGTTCGACATCTTCATGCTCACTCTACTGCAGATGCTCTTCCTTGTGCACTCATCGGCATGAACTCTGTGCTCATGTGCCAGTACATTGAGTTTGTTGCGGACCGTCTGCTTGTTGCCCTTGGTCATGCGAAAATCTGGGGCTCATCGAACCCCTTCGATTTCATGGACATGATCTCGCTGCAGGGAAAGACGAACTTCTTCGAGAAGCGTGTGTCGGACTACGCGAAGGCGGGTGTCAACGCGTCTGCTTTCAGCTCGAAGTCGGAAGTTGCTTCGAAAGTTTTGTAAGTCCTCGCTTGCTTTTACATCCGTTTGGTTCTGACATTGTTCGCGTAGCTCTCTCGATGAAGACTTCTAGATGCCCTCCGCTCGTCGTCGCTTATCTTATTTTTATGCACCCGTCTCATGTTGTCCTGCACCACCCATCTGCGCCGTCTGTACTGTGTTTCAACCTAGATCTGTCATCCATAGTATGCATACCACATCAATGTAACCCTATCGTGTAGTACCATTCCTAATGCATCTGTTATCTTCGGACACCTGCCATTGAGCGTCACGAATCTGAGTCTGCTTCGTCATTGATTCGTAAGTGACCCAGGATATTTGACATGCTATCATGAGATTTAAAAGTCATGCAGTACTGTACAAGTGTATCAGGGTAGGGTCAGCGATCCTTTTTGCTTTCCTCAGTGGTGTGCGAGGTGGCAGGTTTCACCGTTGCAAGTCGCTCCTCGCGTATTGACATGACGATATACGCAACTAAAACCGTGTTTGCGGACATGATGGCGGTGATTGCTGCCAGTGTAGTGTTGCCTGTAACGACTTTATGATCCAACTGCAGAACACAATTGACTGACCAACGTACCTTCCCAGAGGTAGTCCTTCGAGAGAAAGTAGGATGCGACAGGAGCAATGGCGAGGGCAGCACTGAATATCAGGAGCTTGACCAGAACACCGCTAACGATTGCAGGTCAGGCCGGAAAAACAAACGGTAAGATTACACATACCCTTGGTACGCAGCTTGTTCGGTGGTTTTAGCGACGGCAACTTGTGCGCTCATGACGAGCGGCACACTGGCTTGTGGAGGATCCTCAAGTTTTCTGGTGTATACGTTGGGTGGTTCAGGGTTCAGATATCCACATTGGCAAGCAGGTCACCGCTGCAAAGAGACAGGCTAATGCACGATGGTGGCTTCGGAGAGGGGACTCGCGGAGATCGAATGCACAACGATCGAGTGTCGTGTCCGATCTCGTGTTGCCACACTTGACTTATAACGCTCTCATTAGTCGCCCTGCTTGTCTGTGCACTGCTTGGTTTCTGCCACGTTAGGTTCTGAGTATTGAACCCTGCTCGTGGAACCTGTGCTACGGTCGCCGGCTGCCAGCATGCAGCGATCAAGAGCCACGACGCCTTCTTCCCCTTCGTCTCGCACTTTCCCCGACGGCGAGCCCTCTCATCCTGCGACAATCCCAGAGCATGATGAAGCCAAGCCCATGCCCAAGCTTTCCCTCTGGCGATCTGTGATACACCTAGAGCCCGCAGAATGGGACATACTCATCGTGTCGACATGTCTCAAGCTCCTCCTGTTTCCCGCCTAGTACGTTGTATATATCTGTGTACAGAGTCTGCGTGCCAATTGCGCGGTCTGGGGGATATAGCCGGTCGACCGACTTTGAAGTGCATAGGAATTGGTTATCTATCACGCACTCCTTACCCATATCCAAGTGGTATTACGATGTATGTGTACGCACCACTTGAATATATCGCCCTAACAAAGAGGCATCGTTCAGACAACATCTGAGTGGAGTAAGAAGCACGCAATATCGATAAGTGCTGCCCCCAGGAGTCTAACATGCTATTATAGCGTTGGACTACCCTCCATTCTTCGCTTACTTCGAGAAGCTCATGTCGATACCCGCATACTTCATCGACCCTCGCATAGTCGACCTAAACAACTTGAATTACGCCGCGTGGTCGGTTGTTGCGTATCAACGCACTACCGTGATTCTGACCGAACTCGTACTCGGCGCTGCCGTCTTAAGGTGCTGTTCCACGGAAAAGTGTAGTCATGCTATCGCTGAACGAACGATAGATTTATTCGAGGTGCTACTGATCCAACAACACAGAGAATTATATCTGCGTCTCTCTTTCTTCACCCTGGCTTTCTCATCATCGACCACATCCACTTCCAGTACAACGGCTTCATGTTCGGAATCCTGCTGTGGTCCATCCTCATGGCGCGTAACGTGAGTGTCCGCTGAACACTCTTGCCTGCAGTGCCGGCTCACCAGAAGCCATACCACGCTCATAGGACAACAAACTCGCAAGTGGATTTCTCTTCGCCGTTCTCCTGAATTTCAAGCACATCTATATGTACCTCGCCGTGCGTCCTGAACATTGACTATATTCTAGCATAGTTGAATTCACAGACGGTCATGTCGGCTACAGCCCGCATATTTCATCTATCTCCTGCGTTCATTTTGCTTGTCTCCGTCAGGCGCGCTGCTTCCTGCACGTTTCATCGCCCTTGCGAATGCCGTCATACTTGTCTTCCTAGTCTCGCTTGGGCCATTCCTCTTGATGGGCCAGCTACCTCAACTCCTAAGCAGACTATTTCCTTTTACCCGTGGGCTTAACCATGCATACTGGGCGCCGAATGCATGGGCACTAGTTACAGCGGCGGACAGAGTCCTGCTCAAATGTAAGTCTGCTCTGGGTTCGTTGCACAACACGTCTGCACTCTGAACATGATAATCCGTCATAGTTGCTAGAGGTGGACAACTGCAGAGCTTAGCTGTGAACTCGTCTGGCGTTGCTTCGACGTCCCGTGGTTTGGTCGGCGATACTGTCTTTGCCGTTATACCCAATGTGAAGCCTATCCACACGTTCATCATCACCATTGCATTCCAAGCAGTCAGTGTTTTCTCCCTCAAAATGTGTGCTCGAATTTGCTTATCTGACGGGATGATATATCTTGTAGATTTATCTAGTGAAACTCTGGAGAACACCTACATATAAATCGTTCTTAACGGCGCTCACACTCTGCGGATATACATCCTTTATGTTTGGCTGGCATGTCCATGAGAAAGCAATCTTGCTTGTGCTGGTCCCACTGAGGTACGTGTTCTGAGCTGTTGGCTGCCCTAAGCTGACACACGACGTTGCTCAATCAGTTTATTGGCCGCTGAGAATCACGCATACTTCAGAACTTTCTTGCTGGCCTCTGTTGCCGGAATCTTCTCTCTGTTCCCTCTCTTGTTCACTGCACCAGGTCAGCGAGCGATCCAGTCTTATGATTCGTGCCATTAATCATTCTGTGGCAGAAACGCTCATAAAAGTAATCTACTCCGTAACATGGGCTATTTTCATATTTATACCACTGCATCGACGCGTTTACGAGTGAGTGTCTCTACAATTAGAGTCGCTAGCGAAAAGCGCCGTCTGACATCACGCTTTCAGGTTTCCTCGGTCTCTTCCTTTCGTCATCATTGACGGGCTGGAGAAATTGTACCTTGCAGGCTTCATACTGCTGCAAGCATTCGTAACATTTTTCCCAGTTGCCACGCGTCAAAGTTCGGCGTCGCTGGAATTTCTGCCATTGATGCTGACGAGCGTGTATTGTTCGGTTGGACTGGTGTGGGCTTTCTTACGATTATCCGTACTCTACCTTAGGGGATAGTACTGATACGCACGCCTGGTGCGAGCATATATTTCGACATACGAGTAAGAGTGCTTGCTCTAAGGATGATCCGATTGATGAGAAAATATATTCAGTGTCGATATGTGATACCATGGCAAGAGAATATATGTCACAGACTATGGCAAGCGGTGGTTAAAGAGACACTGCGAGCCTCAAACGAGGACATTGGGGATCAATATCCCACGACGATGAGGCCTCTGCTCAAGATGGGTCGGTTTGACGGTCTCAATGAGGCGTAGGACAACGTTGTGGGGAATGGGAGAAGTTTGCTCACGAGGAACCGCCTCATATAGGCCGGCGAGAAGCACGTGCGATTAGACGCGGAGGATCGCCATGATGTCACTCCCACGTGAAATGTCACACCGTGTTTGATGCAACATATATATCGACGCGTCGAGTCCAACGGTCTGAAACCGGTGCCCTTGCTGTTCTGATTGCAACGTCATCAGCACTACCATGGACAGACGTATGGGCTTAGAGAGCCTCTATGGCGTAGGGGGAGGTACGATTTCGAGAGAAGCACAAAAGAAGTGCGTGAACCGAGCGCATTTAACAGGGACATATTAACATTCGCATACTCATCGCGTTTTCTTTCGCACAGTCTCGACAAGGCCGAGGATTTGTGTCGAAAGAAGAAGCCGGAGAAGGCCATTCCCTTCTTGATGAAGGCTTTGGAGGATCCCAACAACCTCGATGCCGCCGTGCAATTGGCGTTTGTTATGCCCAACATGGATATGTCTCTGAACGTGCTCGAAGACACGGAGAAGAAAGGTAACATATCTACTGTGGGATGTGAGGAAGCCTCTCACTGGTGACAGGCCGTGCACATCTGCTACGCACCCTCGGTCCTGACGCTTTCGATGACAATGGAGACTCAGTCGGCTATTTCTGGGGTCTCATCGAGACACGGCCCTACATGCGCGTGCTCCAGGCCATCATCCGCGTAAGCTTCGAGAAAGGGGATTTCGCAAAGTCGGCGTGAGTTTTCTTGCACTGAAACGCCACATGCTATCTCGCTGACACGGTGCGCAGCAATACCATCGCTGAGACCCTGCGTCTGTGCCCAGGAGATAACATGGGCCAGCGCGACTGGATGGGATCTGTCCTTATTAAAGCTGGACGGATTCAGGATGCGCTTTCGTTTTGTCAAGCCTGGACAGAGCCTGAGACGATGCGGACCGGCACCCCGCCTCCTCTCGGCGGTTGTAAGTTCGATCCTCCGTCGCAGACCCCGTTGTCCCAAGAACGGCTGGGAGGTTTCAAATACTGCGAGTCATCGTTGATCTATCCGGCTGCGCTCGCCGCATTCAAGCTCTGGGGTGACTGCGAACTTGCGCGACAGTATTTGAAACTTGCAGCCGAGCTGAACCCGCACGTCTTGCGAAAGATCCTGGCCAGAGCCGAACAGCCCGGTGGGTGCAGTAAGGAACGCTCCCTTCAACTTGCTGACCGAGCGCTTTGAATGTGCTTAGCCGGTTTGAATCACTTGCCACGCACGCCGAATGGACCTGAGCAGGGGCACGACTATCTCTGGCTCACGCAAGATCTGTGGATGGTCCCAGACGTCTGGGCTTGGGCAGATGGTGATGTGGCAAAAGAAGCCGTACTCAAGACATGCTCGAGGCCGGGGTGTGGGCGGCGTGAGACCACTGTGGCCCAATTCAAATGCTGCGGCGCCTGCAAAGATGCAGTGTACTGCGGTCAAGAATGTCAGAAGAAGGATTGGAAAGCTCACAAACCGAGTGAGTGCGGGCTTCCTGGGGCAGGCCTGACTTGTGATGTAGATTGAGCCTTCACTGATATGGGATGAGTAGAATGTCAAGAGCGCCGCAAATTGAAAGACACTATTCGTGCCATGCAACGCCCAAGGTCCACGGGCTGAAGACAGGATGGATCTCCTCCTACTGCCTCTGCCGACTTCGTCTTCGTTGAAGGCGGAACAAATATAGATGATGCTAATCGCGCATGTTGACGAGATGAGCTATTATTGAAGGCGAGCGTTTCCCATGGATTAGACTGGGAGACATTTTTCGCTATGATACACCTTGGTATCATCTTGTAAAGTATCCAATTTATGATTACCATATTATACCTACGTACGCATATTCGGATGTTGTGCTAGCTACATGAGATTCGATCAAGAAATGCTATACAAGACCCTAAGAGGGGCATGCAGAAAAGAGCATGACAGAGAAAAATACCAGTTCTGACACTGAAGTGAATTATGCAGGCTCATGGGTGATATACTGGAGGGCACGGATAGGCAGTGATAGGAGGTAGTCGACAGGGTCAATAAGTTAGACAACCGAGCACAGGGAAGGGTATAGTGCGAACAGAACAAGAAATGGGGTAGCACAAAGAGATCCAGACGCATACTGTCGTTCCGGGACTTATAGCGGTCGTTCCGCAGCCCTAATACGACCAATCAAGAAAAGCTTCCCCGAATCCGAGGTTTTGGTTCTGGTTTTCTAGGAAAGTCTCAGCCTCCCCCTGGTTCTCCGCTGCGCGGGGTGTAACAGGTGGCGAGATCCACTCTTTGCGTTCTCCACCCACGGCCGGCAAGCTCCCGGGAGATTTTGGACGAGACTCCCAGTGCATACCGGAGAGTTCAAAGACGGTGAGGGAAGACATGGACGCAAGTGTGTCCGCGATACGAGAATACAAAGTCTGCACGGGGTGAGTGTCAGACTGGTCTTGTTACGGCAGAGTAGGAGTAAACTCACCATATCGGGCGCTTGCCAGAATGCAAAGGTGGTCATGAGTCTCAAGCAGACCAGCCCCGGGTAAGCACGCGCGAGTGTCTCCAGCAGAAGTGCAGGCGGTGTACTCGTGATAGCACTCAGAATCTGCACATCGCCCGTTTTTGCCTCTTCGCAGAGGTCCGAGTTCTTCGGACCCGTACGCAAATAGGCATCCTCTCGCGAGTTTGCTTCTCGGTAACCCGGAGCGCTGCCGGAGTGGGGTATGTCCTCGATCTTGAGGTCACCGGATAGATGGATCGTCGTAAGTGGACGAGAAGCAAGGAGAGGCAAAAGTGACGCAGGTCCGGTGTACGATTCGAGTAGCGGGAAGTGCATGGAGTGTAGGGCTGGGACGGTTGACGGTGCAGGATCGGCGATCTGCAGCGAGCGGAGCGCAGGCGTGCGACTCAGGAAGGCGGTGACATTCGGATCCAATGGGAAGGCGCACGCAAAGTGTTCGAGGCGGGAAGGGTCGTTGAGGTCCAATAGCACCCAGCTCGCGCTAGAATCGACGTACAGCTCCAACGACTCGAGCTGCGACATCTGCTGTAAAGCTGCCTGCAACAGCGCGTAGTACGGACGAAGGACGGCGTCGGAATCGTCCAACGCGATAGCAAAAGAGCGCACGTGTCGTGCGAGCTCTGGGCGAATGGCAAGGGTGTGGACAACGGGAAGATTACCGGCGTACGTGGAAACAGAGACGGAGCGATACAACATGCGCATGGCGCTTCCGTGCGTAGCTGCGCAAGCGCGCGCGAGGCTGGCGAGAGTAGATGCATTCGATGCGAGTGGCTCGCAAATGGCATCGAGCAGTTCGGTGGGGAGAGCTGTGAGAGACATGGCGAGTGGCTCGAGTGGAAGAAGGCAAAGCGAGGCTTATAACAAGGTGGAAGATATCCCGGTGGGTTCAAGGAGGCAGGCGACGATCATTAAATAGGGTTGGAGGCCGATCCTGGGGCCCGAGTGGAATGGGCGAAAGAAGATTGGTTAATAGAATACGGTGCTGCCTTGTGTGTCCGTCCGCTTGCAGTGGTATTATTGGACAGCCAGAGAGTAGGGGGAGGGAGAAGAACGCAGCCCGCAGGACATGCGGGTGGCTGGGCGCGACGAGGGCAGGCTGGGGGCAGGATGGCGTCTCAGACGAGCCTTTATATGGAGGGCCAACCGCGCAGACCTGGCACAAAATATAGCTCCACGTGACTGCGGGCGTCTCAGAACGCGTCCACTTACGCTCAGTGCTTGCTGCCCTCCTCACCCCGCCCCGCATGCCCCAGTCCTTCTCTCCTCCATACTCGTTCCCCTTATCAGCTTCTCGTCTTCTTCTCTGCCGTCCTGGTGTGCGCCTCGGCTGGCGTCTGGCCGCGTTCTTGACATCCATGACGTCTTCCACCATTCACTCTTGTGCGTCCCTGCGTCGGCCATCATCTTACGCCAATTTCTCGTCTCCAGTGGCCTGGAGGACGGCTAGCTCGCCTCTGATAGTGAAGCTTATGGACACCCTGGGCAAAAGAGACGTCGCTGTTGGGGCGTGTTCATTATGACATCGTACCTGAGTGCATGCTCAGCGCGAACATCCCACCTGATCCCGCTCTTAGGGGGGAAGCTATGCGGTCGGGGATGCATGCATGCATGATTCTGGGATAATCACCACGATGTTGTACGATGGGCATCTATTGGATCTGTGATAATTATTACTGCCCCTCCTGCGATCATAGACAGGTACGATATCTGATCAATACCTTCCGACGACCAAGTCTAATCTCTCCGTCAAGCAGCTGCAGGAGCCAACCATGTAAAGTGGTGGGCCTGTCGCAATCTCTGCGTTCGATCGAGAACGATCAGTACCAATGTGCGTGTGGAGAGATCGTGAAAATGTGCATCTGTATCGCATCAACTTGTCTAGGACAAGTTCGAGTCCGAGGTGCATCACTCACCTCCGCCGATAGGCACCTGCAGTACGCCATGTCGCGTTTTTGAAGGCAGAGTGCTGCCGACCATTATCGCCTCGAGTTCAGACCTATCATGAGCGTATACTTAGGTGGCCATCGTCATTGTCCTATATATGTTTGCCTTCTCAACCGTTACAGATACTTCTAGTGAACTGCGGATGCATTCGTGGTCATGAGTCTTAAAGCGACCGAAAAGTGCCATCTGAAAGATAAACTTCGATTATCTCTTCGATATGAATTGCGAATGAAAGCTTTACGGTAAGCAGCAACGTGCTAGGGAGCATGCAGCAATGGATCAAATGTATGCACGCCGCGGTGGAACCTGCTGCAATCTCAAACGCAAGGAGTAAACCAGCCGCTAAGCGCGGAATCGTATTTGCAATTGTACAGACATGGGCGTCTATGTGTCACGTGATCAGATTCGGCGACCAACGTCGAAACGAATGTTGTACGCGGGACACTCATTGCCCTCCATGCTGGCCAACATATTCCGGAGATGCAGTAGGGCGATGTCGACAGCGGCCCAGCCATATCCATTCTCTAGTGCAGCCAAGATCCTACCACCACCTGCGACACCTCCGCCGGCGCCGCTGATGCAAGGCAAAGGCCTCATGCAGTACCTTACGCAAACTCTCCCGAGCCCCGACAAGCAAAAACTGCTTACTACCTACTTCTCTCGGCGGCATCCACTGCGCATCCTCCCCGGCTCTGTGCTGACTGTTATGCTTGGTCATGCGCCGACGACATTCTCCGGCGTGCTCATGTCCGTGCGTCGGCGTGGGCTCGACACCTCGTTCGTCCTCCGCAACGTGATCAACCGGACGGGAGTGGAAATGCAGTTCTTCGTCATGTCACCGCACCTGAAGAACATCAAGATAATGCAGCGGGCCGGCGGAGGAGGAGGGAAGGCGGGCAGACGGATGCGCAGAGCCAAACTGTTCTACCTCAGAGATTCGCCGGAGAAGATGTCTGCTATCTCTGCGGGCGTGCGTGGTTAGGTTGTGGTACAGGCAGGTGCGTGTTGGGCTTGTTTCGTATTAGCATGGTCGTCTCACGACCGCATTGGTATAGTGTCGCATTTGGGGCGATGCGTGTGAGCGGCAGACACATCGGTCAAACCGCGGACCGTATAGAATCACGGGCTGTTGACAGGAGGAAGGAGACGGGCGGGTGGCACAGCTCGCCGCACACCAAAAGCATGCCACGAATCTCGCGACCGTGGCGATTTCATCACTTGAAGGTTCAATCTGTCTCAGCGGTAGACTGTCACTTGCTTGTTTCACACATTGAATGCATCGATGAGGGTGGTTACACATCCTATCTCTTCGTGTCCTCCATAGGGAAGCGCCCCTGGATTCCGCTCTCCAACACCTCAGAACTGTCGAGGGTTACATCCCTAGCTATTCAGGGTGCTAACGTGTATTGGAGTAACCGGCATCCTCGGATGCGCAGTAAGGCGCGTTCGCCATAATAGACTCAGGGGACCGATCCGATTGTCGCTGGGGCACTGTCAACTGACTTGCCTTCTAACGTAACCGCCGGTCGCGGGACCATGGGATGTAGCCCTATAGGCTTCCGGTGGTTTGATCGATGAGAGGGGTCAGTCCCCAGTAGGCAAGTAAAGAAGGTTGGCGTCTTTTCGAACGCTTCGTGGCCTTGAATATGCACTAACGACAGGCTTCGGAGGCACGATGGACGGCGTTGCTGTGAACGCTTACCATTCGAAGCATGCCAAACATGCAGGCCGCAAGCCGGAGATTGGCACTCGTGCGGAACGGTGGGCCAGTGAATAGAGAACTGGATGCGACGTCTTCTATTAAGCCGATTGTGTTGATAGAGTGTGCAACGAGGCGGTCAAATGGTCGAGCAGCACCTCTGCTGGTGCTTCGTATGGACATTTGGGAGTGTGGAGATTGGTGTGTGCGCTCGGGAGAGGATCGGAGGATACGGCTGATATGGATGTATCGTCCCGAGCAAACCGATGGGTCACCGCAGCTGTGCGCGCGTACGTGTACCCAACCCAATGTGAACAGGTCAGCGCCGAGATGACCAAGCAGCGGGCAGACCGACGAGCGCGGGCGTCGTCGAGCTGTTCGCCACGGGGGAAGGCGGAGGCCGGGCAGGGATGCACAGCAACGAAGATACAAAGGCTCGGAGCGAAACGTAGTGAAGCCAGTCGCAGAGGAGGGAATCGCCTGGGAGCTCGGAGACGGCGTGACGCGGCGTGACACCGGCGTGACGGCGCTCTCAGGCACGGAGGGAGAGTATCGGCCGCTTCCGATCTGGCACAGATCTCTCTCTTCCTCATCCCTCATATACGCGCAATGGCCGAAGGGCTGCCCATCCCCGCCCCCGCTGCCAATCCCCCAATGGTCACCCACACTCACCAGTCGAAGAAAAAGCGCATCGACGACCAGCAGCCCCCCGCTGATATCGGCCTCAAACCCGTTCAATTGCAGAGAAGACGGGTATGGCGAGCATGTGAATCTTGCAGGTGCGTGCATCACTCGGTATCGCCGTACTTTATCCTGATCGAATGCCCCCGGCCCCTCCCCAGGCGCAAGAAGATCAAGTGCGACGGCAACGAGCCCACTTGCTCGCAGTGTTCAGCGTCCAAGTCGCAATGTACATGGCTGCAGACCAAGGACAGAGCTGCGCTCAGCAGACAGTAAGCACTTGCTTCGTAAGCCATCCCACCCCCACCTCATTGCTCGTCGCCAGCTATGTCCAAGAGCTTGAGGCACGCCTCCTTCACATGGAGTCGCTTTTCCAGCAAGTCACCCCCATCCTCGAGCAGGTCGGTGCGAATGGCCTCGACCCCAACGGCACAGCCCTTGCGGGCGTACCGCAAACCCAGACCGTCCAGAACCCCAACCTTCTTCAGTCTGTCCTACCCCAGATGCAACAATACTCCAGGTCTAGCAGTAGCGATGGAGCTTCCAGCGGGGGCGACCCCAACACGCCGATCAAGCTCGAAGACGATGTTTCTGAGACCTTCGGCCAACTGGCTCTCGATGAGCATGGCCACATGCGATGGATAGGTGGCTCATCCACCATGTCACTCATCCAGTCGTTCCGTGCCATGACCACATCGCCCCTCCATCGTGTGTCTCCTATGGAGGAGGATCCATCCGCACCCGGACCCAGTGTTAACAAGCTTTATTTCCCGGCTACTGTCTTCTTCGGTAAAGTACGTGCCTTGCCAATGCCGGAAGAAGTGGAGTATCCAGATCGTGATCTCGCGGACAAGCTCGTGAGTGGTTTCAGCTCCACATTAATTGACACATGCCGAGACCGGGTCCATAGGTTGAAGCGTACTTCGCAAAGTTCCACTTCTTGATGCCCGTAATCGACAAGCCCAACTTCATGCGACGATACGCATACCTCATGGACCATACCCATGACGCTGAACTGGCCCGTAGACAGACGGCGTTCATTGCGCTTGTCTGTGCCGTTTTCGCCGTCGCCTCGAGGTTTGTCAACGACCCACGGCTGTCAAACAGAGATAACCTGGACGACGCTGGCATGGGCATGATATATTATGAACGGTGATGCACCCTATAACTCTACTCTTGACGCTGTTACTCACGCTGAGATATTTAGAGCGTTGATTCTTCACTACATCAGCCATGCATCCACCCAAATCGAGCATGTTCAATGCTTACTCCTTATGTCTTCCTTCCTATGCTCTGTCAACTGCCTACCACAAGCCTGGCTTCTCGCGGGACAGGCCGTCAGGACAGCCCAGGACATCGGTCTACACGTATGTTATTTTCTCTGCGCAGCATATCCTCAGCTAATCTTTTCACAGCGATCTCCCCGTCGACTGTTGATTACACCCGCCGAGAAAGAGACACGACGCAAGGTATGGTGGGGTGTATACACCCTAGACCGCATGTTAGCCCTTGCGCTAGGTCGACCACTTGCTACCGAGGATGCAGACTGCGACGTCGAGCTCCCGGTTGAGGTCGACGATGAATCCCTTGCCGAATACTTCTCGGGTGCACATCTCTCCCAGCACACACCCATGTTGATGAAGGGTTTCATCGAGCTCATCCTGCTCTACAAGATCGCTGGACAGGTACTACGACAGGTGTATGCGCTCGACAAGTGTCGGGACAACCTGGAGCCCGAGAAGCGCGCCGAGCTGCAGCGCTCGGTCGACACGCTCGACAAGGCGCTCACGAAGTGGTGCGATGACCTACCTGCCGTCTTCAAATCGCGTCCGTCGACCGACAAGCAGGTGTCCATGGCCGCAGTGCTGTGCAGCCACTACTACTTCGTGCTGACTACGCTGCACCGCAACTTCCTGCCGGTCAAATTCGACCAGCCTGTCACTCCGCGCTCGACCGCGAAGGCGGTGCACACGGCACGCGCATGCATCCGGCTCGCGCCGTCGATCAAGGACGTTGTGCCGCCGAGCCACCACCTCGCGTTCTTCATCCAGAACCTGTTCAGCTCTGCCGTCATCATCCTGCTGTACGCGATGCACGCCCCAGACCCGGCCATCTCCGCCACCGCAATGGAGGAGGCGACGAGCTGTCTCGGCGTGCTCCAGTCGTGGGAGGGTCACTGGCCCGGCGCACGCAAGTGCAAGGAGCTGTTGGAGGACCTGACCGCGACTGCGCGCGAGGCGATCCGGAGCGCGGCGGGCGGCCTGGCAAACAGCGGGAGGGCGCAAGCGATGGCGTCGCCGTCGCTGCCCGAGGGGCGCATGTCTGCCGCGGTTCCCATGCCTATCTCCGAAAGGCTGATTCGGGGGAAGATGCGCAGGAACAGGTCGCGCGACCCCCGCCTGGCGTCGATATCGGGCCTACAGTTCCGACCAGATTGTGAGTTTGATATTTCCTGTGCTGGTGCGTTCTTCGTCTGACAGGGGAATTGCAGCGCAACGTGCACGTTCGACGTCGCGGAAACGGCCGCACGACGATGATCTCGTGCCGGACAGCCAGAGCTTCAGCGTTCTTTCGAGCTCATACCCGGGGCGGTCGAGCCTGAGCAATCACAGCTCCCCTGCTTCTCAGAACAGCCAACCTTCGCCCCCAGGCCCCGTTCTTGACTTCCCTAACGAATCCAGCCCACGCATTATGCCCACATCCTCGTTCGGACCGCTCAATATTCCCCAGTCCCCCGCTTCCACAGTATCTACTTCGCATTTTGATTACGACTTTGGTTTGTCGCAAAGCCCATCGGAACGGTGGGCTACGCCCGACGGAAACACGAACGGGCTCAAGTTCTTCCCTTCTGGGTCACAGTCACAACCTCCGTACTCGCCCACTTCCTTCGCTCCACCATCGTCCGCAGGCCCCGTCGAGCAGGCCTATCTTGGATATGACGGCGTGGGACTAGACCCAACGCTGTTCATGCCGGGGTCGTCTCCACCGTCATCTAGTGCCTTCGCGGCGACCGGACTGCCGTTCCGCGGCCTTGACTTCATCCGCAACTATAACCCCGCGGGGTACGGGGCAGGATCGGACCAGGAGTGGCAGGCGTTCGATCCGGGCGCGTTCGTGTACGACCCGGAGATTCCATTCACGTTGGGGGATGCGTCTTCCTTAGACGGACAGCAGCGCTGGAACGGACAGTAGGCTGACGGTGCGGTGTTGTATGTGTATTGCGACCCTACTAATTCCGACAAGTGTATGACTAGTATGCCCCCTGCAATGCCTTCGGCCGGTAGAGTACGTACGATGTATTAATGTGTAAGAACAACTATGTAGTTTAGGCTCGAATACTAGTGTAGCCTGGATCTGCCTCCGCGCGCGTGATTGATGGCAGAGCGATCCCGATGAGGGCGAGGTCAGTTGATTGACGGCCAACACATATCAACTGGACACGGCCGCAGAATGCGGGGCACCTCTCGCGCTCAGCCATGGCGTCCCATCCAGTAGCGCAAGTCACCTCGCCCGCCGCATGGGCCATGGTGCGTCTTCTCGCCCATCCGAGGCCGTCTCCTGATCCCCAGACGCCCGCAGGTCGAGGACAAGTTCTCACCCTACGCCAAAGACACCCTCGCGAAGCTCATCGCCTTTGTCCACGTAAGTCGCGTCTACCCCGCCCTTCGTGCCCTCTATTCACAGCAGCCATTCGCTTGCCAGGACGAGGTCCTCCCCGCTCAGAACCTCGCACGCGCGCAGCTGCCTTCCGACCCAGAAGCCCGCTGGAAGACCGTACTTCCCGTTGTAGCTGAACTCAAGGCCAAGGCGCGCAAACTCGGCCTATGGAACCTCTTCCTCAGCAAGGCCCACTACCCTGAATTTGGCGTGCCCCTGACCAACCTTGAGGTGCGTTCTCCTCCCGTTCCTGTCCGCTGACTCCTCACGCTATTCAGTATGCGCTTATGGCGGAGGTGCTCGGCCGTGGGGGCCAGATGGCGTCCGAGTCTGTGAATTGCTCAGCGCCTGATACCGGGAACATGGGTGAGCGGCGGTGTCACATTGCTTCTCGTCGGACGTGCATACTCACACGTCCAGAGGTGCTCGCCCGCTATGGCTCACCGGAACAGCAGAAGAAGTGGCTGCTCCCTCTTCTCAATGGAGAGACTCGCTCGGCGTTCTCCATGACAGAGCGTTTCGGTACGTCTTATGCATCTACAATTGGTAGGGTCGCATGTCCGACTCGCTATACAGTTGCCTCGTCGGACGCAACCAACATCCGAACAACTATCCGCCAGGAAGGCAATGAGATCGTCGTTAACGGTCACAAATGGTATGTGGCCACAGTCGTTCAGATTGTAGGTGCTGCAGCTCCCCTCGCAGGTACATCAGTGGCGCCGGAGACCCGCGCTGCGCCCTACACCTGGTGCTCGGCAAGAGCGATCCAGACAACTCAGACCGCTATCGGCAGCAGAGCATCGTGATCGTCCCCCCGAACGCGCCTGGCGTCAAGGTGATTCGCCCCATGCACGTCTTGGGCTACGACGATGCACCAGAGGGGCACTGCGAGATCATCTACGACAACGTGCGCGTGCCGCTCGGCAACCTCGTCCTCGGATGGGGCAAGGGCTTTGAGGTGGGCATGTATGTATGCTAGTCCGTAGCCAACTCATAGGTCTGCAGATAATTCAAGGCCGCTTGGGGTATGTCTGGCGGGTCCAGGAGCCTATCGGGTGCTGACAGTGCGTTAGACCCGGTCGAATCCACCACTGTATGCGGTCCATTGGTGTCGCCCAGTACGCCCTCGATCTGATGCTGCAGCGGGTGACCGACCCCGCAAAGAAGACGTTCGGCAAGTACCTGTATGAGCATGGTGAGTGTCAACCTCTTTCAACTATCTTCGCATTGTTGACGCTTGCGTGGCGTAGGCACCGTCGTGTCGGAGATCGCGCACTCACGCGCAGAGATTGAGTCTGCGCGACTGCTCGTTCTGAGTGCAGCCCTCCAAGTGAGCATACCCACTCAGTCCCTCAGTCGCTGAGCACCGCTGACGCCCTCGTAGATTGACAAGGTCAAGGCCAAAGGTGCCCTCAAAGAGATCGGCATTGCTAAGGTCCAGTCTTCTCGGTTCAAGCCGCGAATAGCTTGACTGACCCATCCCATTGCAGTTTGTGGTCCCCTCGATGGCCCTGCGAGTCGTCGACCGGGCGATGCAGGCATACGGCGCGGAGGGTCTCAGCCAGGACACGCCCCTCGCGCATCTGTTTGCCACCCTGCGAACCCTCCGGATAGCCGATGTACGTGACGACGTTGTCCCACTAGCTTTCATCCTGCTGATACACTGTCATTCGCTAGGGGCCTGATGCTGTACGTCAGCATTTCCCGAGTTCCAGGTCTCTCTGTTGGTGACAGTGTTCTTACATGTTATATCACACAGGTCCACATACAGCAGATCGGCCAGCGCGAGCTGAAGCGTGCGCCTGCTCTGGCCAAGCGCACGGCGGAGATCAAGCGGAGGGAGAAGGCGCTTTTCGAGAAACATGGATTCAAGCTCTGAGCGAGCGTCTGGTCGACGCGGTCGTGTATGCATCTTGTGTATATCAATGCTTCGGCGTCCATTCACGGCTTTGGTTCGTGATATCTCCACGCGAGAGGAACGTTAGAGTGCATGATCGCAGCCTTCGCTAGGCCACACGTCAATATGGCACATGCAAGTCTCAGAGATGTCTCGTCTACTTGCGAGCGGACTAGTATGTTGTACTCGGTGTTACAATGCTATTTTACAGCAACGATCCAACACACAGGATAGATGCCATCGCCTTGGCTCTAACAGTGGATTTACTTTTCTTTCGAGTTTGATTCAGTTGTTTGTTGGGAAAATATATTGCTCGCTGCATGCAGTAGTTCATCCAGTTGCGATTTCAGACTAATCAACATAATTGAACATGTATACTGGTTTCGGACTCTACCTGCACGCCACACTCAGGTCGAGAGTAGTTCGCCATCCTGCCAGTATCTGATAATCCACACCTTGCGTTCATGCAGTCTCGGTAGCTTGTGCGAGATGGCAATCCGTAGATGACCTTTGATGTTCAAGTCAAACAGGCATCCGTTGTGAGCCGGTGCAAGGCTGTCCAGCAGAGCGTCGATCGTGCCCCAGTCGGCTTGATCCTGACCCCATCGTACGTCCTTCCTGAGGGCGAGCGAGAGCGTGAAGCGCCGTGTGTGAGGCGAGAGCAATTGAGACAGTAGTTTTATCCCGAACGTGCCCAACGTAGACCAGACGATGCGCCCCTGTATTATGGCGAGAGCGCTGTCCTGAATGGGGACCTCTTCTAGCAGCTGAGAGCCTATTCTGTTCGCTTCCTCTTCATGTATGCAGGGGAAGACTTCGACACTTGACTGCCAGACGGCTCGCGGATCCGTGGGCTCGTCATCCTCGAGACTCTTGGAGGGTGCGTTGTGATTGTTGGCATCGTCAGCGACATCTTCTTCCGGGCCTTCCGACCCATTTTGTTCGTTAAACTTGGTGGCGCCCCGATCATCGAACTCGCCGGCGTCCTCGTCACCACCAGAGTCGCTAGCTTGAATACCATACCAGTCATTGGGATCGTCGGCATCAGGGACGCTAGCCTGGTCATCGTCCGAGTCGTCAGTTTCTTCGTTGCCGTAGACACGGAACACCCAGTGGTCGGCTACCAGAATCGTCAGTCATTGCGCACCGCTTGTCACATTTCAATGCGGATGAAGAATACTCACAGCCGACACTTTCGAACTGTTGTTGGTATTTCAGCACCTTCAGTGAAGGTGCGATCGCCCTCATCAAATCTACCAAACTGCGTATATCAGTATCACCCCAATTGATTTCCGCCTCGTCCACGTTCACTGTGTCCCGCTCTTCAATGAGCCATCGTATGAGTAGCCCGTAATGCCCTGCCAAAAAGGGACCGAATCGAAGACACTGTAGCTTGAGCGGCTCCTTCCTGACCACCTGTTGGAGAGAATGATTTGCGAGGTGCCACATTGTATTATCCAATAAGAGACGCGTGACTTGAGGGAATGAGTTCAAGGTTCGAAACAGCTGGTTCGAGTTCCAAAAATTGATCATGGACAAGACAAGATGTTGCACAGCGGCGAAGTGCGTGAGAATGAAATGGCGCGTAGAAACAGCAATGTCGCCCCAGCTGAGGTTATGCAGACTCAGCTTGTCGATTTGATTGAACCTTGAAAGTGATGGAACGAGGGCGGTTATCCATTCATGGTCTGGTTTGCCTTCTGTGTTGTTACCGGAGCCATGACCCTCCGCACCACAGGCCTCGGGCGAGAGACATCCGAGTACTGACAGCTCGCGCACATATGGGAGGAGTCGCTCTGGGGTAAAGATTTCAGAGAAACACTTGACGTCGGTACGCGGCTTGACGACAATGAGGCGAAAAAGATGTTTACGGCTGCGATGTAGCAAGACCCTCGAAGCCAGGCTACAGACCTGGAGGTCCTTCCTCCAAGTCGGACCGCTAGCAGCAAGTATATCGATTATTTCGTCACGAATCTCCCGCGAAAACAGGAGCCTGAAAGGATCGGCGACGACTTGCTGTGGCGATGTGTTGTTGTTACGCTGCATGCTGCAAGCACTCAGCATTGGACAGTGAAGACGGGCACTATGTAGTGACTTACCTCTTGCTCTTGCCCTCATCATCGGTGTTCATTTTCGGGGCTGTCAAAGTTTGAGACAATGAGCGTGCGCGGATAGAGTACTTATATATTTCACTTTAGCGCACCTCGTGGCTCATCATAAAGAGAAAAAAGGGCACGGACCACAAGTCGCCGCAGCTCAGAAGCTACTAGTACTGCGCTAGATGAGCCACCCGCCATCATTATTCGCAGTCCATGACCTGGGCCAACAATTGGTCGCATGTAGTTACGTTGATCTTATTGGCATTACTCTCTGCAAAGCGTAGTAGTCACCTTGTGTCATGCTGATCTGTGGCTAGTACCACATTGGGTGGCGGCATGTTTGGACAGCGCCTGCCGCTGACCTTGAACATACATGAGTGATCGTCTAGCGTGCTTCGTAGACTCACCTTCACTATGACAGTGAAAGAAGTCAGCTCGGGAGGATGGATTCGACATTGGGAGAAACAGGCACCCCGACTACCTGCGAATTCGTTAAGTAGTCTTCGCTGCACAGTGGAATTCTGAGGCCTATGCGTTACAAAGAAGTGCGCAGCGACATTGCGGCAGCTGGCGGAGGAACCCATACTGTTGGAGGATGCGCCCACTGACCAGTGAGCGGGAATCCAATGCTGGAGTCTGGCTGCCTGAGAGCCACCCTAGATCAGTCGGATGATAGTACTTAAGTTCCTCTCATTGAAAGCATCAAAACGCGACTAGTGTACACTTTGGGTACAACTCGCACCCAATGTAAGGCAGAACTTCATTGCTGTAAGATGCAGATATCTCTGTGAAACGTAGTCGTCTGGGGTAAGTGAATCATATTCCGAGCGATTTGAAAGTATATCGGTTCTCATGTCTTTCCAAATTAGGACAATGCATGTGATTCCATTCTTCCTAACCTAACCTAACCTAACCTAACCCTAGGAAAAATGCAGGAAACCCGGGAAGGAGAAACGCAGTCTCGGAGCGAAGGCTGTTCCAACACACTCCTCGTAAAAAGCAACCGAGAAACTTGCAAGTAGGAGCCTTGCTGATGTGTTGCTCCCAAAAAGAAGGGCCTGGCCGGGAATTGAACCCGGGACCTCCTCCATGTATCACGCGACCCTAAGAAGGAATCATACTACTAGACCACCAGGCCTTGACATCGGGATCCTCATGATGCCCACTGAGCTCGTGACCTGAGACATTCCGGAATCGGTAATACCAACCGCCTTGAACACCCACTATACCAAGCTTCCACTTCAATATGTCGACTGCAACTCACCACCTGCGGGCTTCCTTGCGACGGACAGCCTCATTGAGGCGACTTTCCTCCTCGTCATTGTCCCCAAAGGTTACCCTTCCACCAGCTAAGATGCGCTCGCTCGTATCTCTCTACCATCAAGCAGAAACCTTTATAACGCCGCAGAATCTGTCGACGGTCATTGACTACGAATTCATCTACCGCCGCCAAAAAATCACCAGTCTGCGCAGTGACGAGGACAGCTTCTACGACCTCCAGGCAGAGTTGGCGTCCCGGAAGATTCAGCCAAAGATTGGCGAGGCGAACCAAGCCCGCACACAGTCGGAGACCAGCCGCGATTGGAGCGAGAAACGAAGTGAGCGGGAGAATAAGGTCGTCAACGCGCTTTATGGTACAGATGGAGGGAGGCCCGGCTTCGACGTATTGGAGGAGGAAGCGGACTACATCAAGGACCTGTTACGCCGGGATGACAATGCGAACCGCAGTGCATGAGCGCTCCACTGTACGTCTTGCCTTGGAACCTGTGGCAAACTACAAGAGCTGAAATAGAGCAGTGGGCACACAGTGCTCATGGTGCCGTTGACTAGAAGGGAGGATTCCGGCACCTATCCTGCTGTCGGTCGCCAGGGCTGATTCAATCCGTATGGAGGTCAAGCGGACCCACAGCTGTCACTCTTCGATGCTACATGTAAACGAAGTTCACTACTCAGCGCAGCCCTACGCTGCTGGGGCACAGCGCACAGAACCTTGCAAAAATATAGTCGGTTTTGCAGGAATGTTGTTTGTTTGTCATACCCTGTCCTGATCGATAGTTTTGCCATGGAGTGCTCGCAACCTGTGCGTTCGCATTGACTTGAATCTCATGGTGAGGAGTATCCGCGTGAAATGAACTTTTACCAGGAAACATATACAAGCTTTGTCAAGAAACCCTAATCAATAGATATACTGGATCATGGTCCTTCCAAGGTAATCATAGTCTGGCCTTTGCAAGGGCATCTTCGGCTTTCGGGGTGGTGGTAATGACGTCCCGCGCAGTTTCTTCCAGTAAGTCGCGATATAAGTCGCGCTGTCAATGTGTCTGAGCATGCAGCATCATCGAATACAACAATCTCACACACCTTGATCACGCCCCATGCACCAGCTTTGGTCATGTTGCTCATCGACTCGCCAACTTGCTGTGCCTTAGTGATGACGGCCTCCGTGTCGCCTGGGACGAGGAAGTCCACAATTCCGGCGTCCAAAGCTTCCTGTGGTGTAAAGCGGTGTCCCTCGAGAGCGATCTTGCGCTGAACCCGAGCGTCTGGCACTTTAGTGCGAGTGATAGCCGCAATAGAGTAAGGCCATCCGGCACCGAAATGAATCTGCGCGCACAAAGCCGCTTGATGGTCAGCAGTCCCGCCAAGTGTGAGGCATCACGCACTTCGTTCATGCAGATACACGTCCTCCGGTTACTACCATCTGTCATGACACGGTAGTCACAGCATAGGGAGAGTGTCATGGCCGCTGCATAGCAGTACCCATTGATGGCAGCGACAGTAGGAACTACGTCCAGCCGTTTCGATGACTACCTGCTGCGGAACATAATCGCGGGAGAGCTCACTGGGAAAGGTCAGCACCCTCCGATAGAACGGGTTCATGACGTCTGTAGCGGTATCTCTTAGTACTAGCGTGTCGGTAGCCGAACCGACTGTGTACGTACGCGAAAAGAAATTAAACTGGAAATTCGGGTCTCTGATCACATTGTCATAATCGAGCCCTAGCGGGATCATTCAGCCATATAATAGAACGTTCCGCGGACCACTGCCGAACGCACCATTACTGAAGAACTTGTTCTGGCCCCTGTTGCCCACAAGAATAAGTGCGCCTCTGCCGCCTTCTTTATCGTTCTGGGCTTGTGCAGTTCGCCAACCCTCACGCCAGTGACGCTCTATGGCGTCGAGGGCAGGCATCAATGCCTTGCTCACAAAGTGCTCATCCAAGCGGCTGTCCTCGCCGTTGTGCATCTCCAGTACCCATATTATGGGAGTTGCTGTGGGACGCAGAAGAGCCTTTCAGTTTGCAGTTAAGTCTCGTCGAATAATGGAACCAACGGTGAGTGACGGTAGCGAGGGGCTTGTCAGACGGGAAACCGAGGGGGTAGGCCATCGCTGTAAGGGCTCTTGTTACTGGGGCGGTTCAAGTGCCACTACTCGTTCTATCTGCACCAGGTGAGAGACCGAGGCCGGCATTTCGGAAACCCCATGATGCGGGGTAAAAGGGTGTGAAAACGCTCATTCACATGTCAGTCAGCGACCGTGATTGACGGCGAAAACTCAGAGGTCTAGACATTCATTATGTAGATGATTGCAAGGGGGTTACCATGCTTGAACGTGATCATATCACTACCGGGTCTATGGACCATACACAACGGAAGATAAAGGCCAATACACAACATAAGACCCATCGAAGCCATCACAGATGCACAGGAACATTGATGACGCCGCGTTCAATAGACGAAAGGGATGAGCTTGTTTGGGGTCTTCCTCGCCCATGCATCCCATTCGGCCCCAAACTCCTTCCGAAATATCCTGTCCTCCTTGGCAATCCTGACGGGCACGGATACGAAGAAAGACGGGAAGGATATGAGCCGCAACAGGGCAATTAACTCCCCAACCGACGTAAATGCCAATCCGCACTCCTTCCACCACGATCCCGCACCAAAGGCGTACAGCAAGTTGCCCGACGCGACCATCAACGTGCCCGTGTAGCTCGGATGGCGTACGACAGCGTACGGGCCCCAGGTGACGAGCTTGTGACCCTCCTGCAGGGAGAGTTCGAAGGTGAAGAAGCGGCCGAGGGTGCGGAAGCAGAGGAGGCGGAGGAGGCTCCCTAGGCACGTCAACGCCCAGCCGACGATGACGATGTGGGTGATACGGATGTTAAGCGCAGAGGTGGCAGAGTGTGGTGCTAGAATCGCAAGCAAACGCGTCGATGTCGTGGATGGATAATGACTGGCGAGGATAGCAGTAACCTCGCACACAGTAAGGATCCAGTACAGAGGCTGAGACACGCTGTGAGCAGCGTGCACGTCAAGGCGTGAGTAGACTTGACGCACCAACATCAATACACTGTATTTCCGACCAATACGAGTGCCCACATCGGGCTGACCGAACTTGTTCACCGCGCTCTGTTGCGCAGGCGGCGTTGGAGGCGTCAAGGCGATGTGGGTCAATGCTGCACCGCTAAGGGCCAGTGCTATGCGCACCGAGAAATGGCCCAAACCGAAAGGGATTGTGTCTGACATACGGGATAGGCTTTTTAGTGGATAAGGAAACGTTCAGGAGAGTTTCCCAAGTTCGAAAGAGACAACGAGTCTTCACAGCACAACGGTCTGAGGCATCCGGACGCGACAAGCGGACTCTTATATTCTTGACGGTTCTATGCAGATGGGCAAGCCAGCACTAGCCTAGATGGTGAACCTGTCATCTTGAGCCTGCACAACCCTGAGACAAGCCGAGGACACCGTAGTACGAGCGCATCCGAGTCCATTCCTCCCAGGCGCACGCTCCAAGCGGTTAGCCCCAAGCTAACGAGAGCTTACAACTTGGCTATACTTATCTTGGAACGCCGGAACGTTGGGGTGCACTATCCCTGCGACAATTAGTTTGTAGGTCCGCCTTCCCGTTAGGCCGATTGTCGGCTAGGACATTGCCTGCAATCTAAACGTTGCGATCGAATGGTAGATCCAAGATGCCCGTGATTTTAAGGTGTCTTTGCGGTGTTGAAGCTCGGAATACGCCTCCTCATCAAGTAACGTTCATACAATGCCATCGGACAATTCCATGCTAGCCCCCTAGTTCGCAAACGAGTAGTTTCCCATCCAGATTTTTCGGCGTGACGTAGCTAGCATCCAGTCAGATATCAGAGGGCAAAAGCAGGGCCAGGGAGAACGCGTCAAGGCTGGAGCTACGAATGGATGAGGATTCCCTCAATGGCCGTTTAGCGCCACCGTATCCACGTGTTTGTGGCAAAGTCCGCAGCTTGCCAGGACCCCTGATAATCCCCCCAGAGGTCCGATCCCGAAAGTGGCCAGTTTCGGGGGTTGATAAGATTAGATTTATCGCGATCTAAGCCTGAAAACTTCAGGCACAGTGTATATTTCGACGTATCTTTTGGAGCACTATCCACTCACCAAGCTTGGGGGAGATCGGTAACAGAATGGCCTCATAAAACGTGAAATACTGCTAAAAGTGGGTCATTTTTAGGGCCAATTTCGGGGTTTTGGGGGATCGGAGCTCTGGGAGGACTATCAGGGGTCCTAGCTTGCCATTCTTTGCCAGTCTGGGCCATCCACTTTCCTCCTGACTGTCAGTCACCCACATCCGACATCGTTCACGCCGTCTACGCCGTCGTTCAGCACTCTGTACCCAATGGCAAAATCAACCCGTTCCAAAGTAAAGCGTTCTTTCCGCGCAAAGAAGCGGACAACAGGCGTATACGCTGCCGTCGAGGCCGCACGCCTCAACCGACTACACTAAAAGCTCAAGGTCCTGACGGCGAAGGATGAGGAGGGGATCACAGAAGAGGTGGTGGACTCATTCAGCGACGATGAGCGCATGGAGCAGCCAGGTTTGTGCTGGTTTGCGAATTTCGGGCTCTGTGACCCCGCAGATTTCTCTCCGGAGTATCTACAAGGCATGGACCATCTCTTGCGACGAACTGCTCCCGCTGCGTCCAGCGGCAGTAGTTCCTTACGGCAACGATTGCGGAGAGATGCAGTAGAGTTATCAAGCCTTGGCTCGAGCGACGAAGAAAACGATGGCAGCGCCCTTTTCAGTCATCTTTTCGCGAGCCTTCCTCGTACTGAAGTTGGTTCCGAAAATGATGACTGACACTTTCGTTATTCTAGCAGATGGCCAGGATGGCCAAAACAACGCAAAGAGCGGCTCGAACGACGCAGGTTCGTGCGCACACTATACCATACTTAGATCCCTCCTCACATTCAATCTTCCGCACTCCGTCGCTCTCGATCGTCAACCTATGTCGTCATCGTCCCATCACCGTCCCATTGCTCGGCACTATGCATTCCACGTTTCTTCCAAAGATGCCATGGTGCTCGACTCTGGCGCAGGCCCCTCAGCGGATACCTCCAAGCGGATATCGACACACGGCCCGCGCGACTCTCGCCGAGAACAGTGGCGATTATCGAAGGGCATGCCCGCGCGGTCAACATCAAAGGGCGTGAATCGGCAAGGGGGCGTCGCCGCCAAACGGAAAGCTGGACGGTCGCATCGCCGACGGTGATTAGAGATAGTTTGTATTGTATGATATCAGTAGTTTATATGGTTTTTACCTTCTGCTCTGGTTAACGTTGTTGCAATCTGGATCCATTGTCAGTGAAAAGTCCATCAGAGTGTAATGCTTCAGACTCCAGCAGATGAAGCACAAGAGTATTGTCATGAGCGATTGAGTCTGAATGATGTCTTACGCTGCGCATCACCCTAGTCTTTTAAATTGCACACGAATGATAAAATGTGTATGAGGCATCGATAACACAGTAGTCAGTGTGTAAGTACTAAACAGCATCAGCAACAACAGGAGCCAGCGCCGGGCATTACGGGGCAGAAGTATACAGTACTTCTTTACACATCTCAGGACATAGGTTGTAGATCGACCTATCTCGAGCACGCAAAAGATCATCCATCCACCTGGTCGCAAAACGGTGCCTGCACCTCTCAGGCGGCAACACCAGTGCTGGGCGCGATGAAGTGTCGCTTGCCCTCATGTAGGAAGTCCTTGTCGTCTGCTGAGGGCGTCCGCGAAAGGTTCACCTTCGTTCCATCGCTTGACGGTGTCGTTCTACATCCGATACAGCCGACAATTAGCGATGCACTAAACTAAAGGCATGCGATAACACCTACACGAAGTCCTCCATCACGAAGTGGTCCGTCGTTACATGCACCTCGGGGCGGGCAAAGACAAACGAACGGCGTGCAGGGGCGCCGGTGAAGCGGCGAGCGGCGGCGCCTGTCACCTGCGACGCCGTGTGGACATATACGTCGCTGTGGCTGAATTGTTGCAGACGCATAACTGCGCGGCATGCTGCAATCGCTCTGGCACAAGGAAACGCAATGAGTGACAGAGGATCGCAGGAAAGGAGACTGCGCACGAGAATGTTGCTGCGGGGACCTAACAATGAACATAGATCAGTTCGGCGCACGTTATGTCAGATGAATTGACTGACGGTGGCAACCCTAGAGGGAACCAGCAATGTAAAATTAATGCATTTTCCCGCAAGTCCGCAGAAAGTCAAATGCTTACACATCCATTGAAACTACGAGGGAAGTACAAAATCAGCTCAGTGAACGAACATCTCACCAAGTCTACCCACCGTTCAGGTTGATGACATTAAGGATCTATCGCCAGAATAATATATCCAATCAGTATGTGCCTTGTTGCCCAGAAAGAGTACGCACGGCAGGAAGCGCATTAAAGCAGAACGTAATGATGAAGTACACCAGCCCATCCCTGAACAGTAGTGTCCATAAATCCGAGCGTGTCTTCTTGGGCACAAGCGCGGCCATGGTGAACACGAGAATAGTGAGATCAAAGCCCATCGCTGATTGATACATCAGAAAGATGCGCGTCAGACAAGATGAATTGCGCACTCATGAAGAACGTCACGTTGAGGAAGACATGATTATTCGAGATCAGGACGCACGCGTCTTGTGACGGCGAGTACTCAGTTTTCAGGATGAACATCCCTCGCCATAGGAGGACCCAATGTGCCAGGCACAGGAGGCAAAGGGGTATCACAATTTTGAGCTTGCGTTCCCAGATGGCAATTCTAAGACGTGCATTAGGGAAATCATGCATATGATCGTGCATGACGTCTTACGTTCTGAGCATGAGACAAGTGGAAGCACAGAGAATTGTCATGTTTCCTGCCCACTGTTATACAGACGTTGGTTATTATATGGGGGATAGACGGCAGCATGACGAACAGAGTTGAAGATATACAGAGCCTGGCAATTGACCTGTACGCTCCTGGGTCAGCGGTCTACTTAGACTCTCAAACAATGCTCGTTGTACCGGATTGCGGATGGTCAGTGAAATAATCCTGCAATTGAATTAGATGATATTCACAAGCAAAGCAGAGAATACTCACAATCCTATCAAGGACCCGAGCAAGCAATATCTGCAAAGGAAAAAGAATACTGTTAGGAGTGATAATGCCGTTGAGCTTCAGACCGCTTTAGTAAATTAGCGTGAATTCTTACTCTGCGGGTAACAAAGTGAGTAGAAACACATGCACATCGAAGCTGGTCACGCACCAAGGGCCAGGTAAACTTGCGTTTCATAGTAATGATAGAATATTCGAATCCGGAAGTTTGGAAGAGCTCCCAGACATAAAGACCGAAAAGAGCGAATATCAGCTTTCCATAAACGTCTGTGAACGCAACAACGCTCATAAGTCATGGTGGTGGGTAGCAGACTGGTTTATGTTTACTGACCAGCATCGCGACTAATCTCCGCAGGCGAAGTCCAATCGACCATGTTGTTCGAGAACGGACGTGCTATCTACGACGGCGGTCGGGAGGAGACAAACGACCAGCGCACGCTGAGAGCGCCTTTTGGAGAAATAATGGATGGCGGCGTCTTTTGTTGACAGGGCAACACGTGTGCGAGCGTCCGAAGAAGGAGAACAAGTCAATGCCAGCCGGGCAGAGAGTTCCGAATTTACGTTGCATCCCCGGCGTTTACAATCCACGGCGCAGCTTCCCTGCTTCTTCAGCCGCCTCTGTCGCCGTCCCAGCTCTGCGTCATGTGTCTTGTTGCTTGATACGTCCGGCCACAGTTACGTGCTCGACGCGGTATTGAGCCGAAGTATTATTATGTAGAGTACTTGACATCCTTATCTTCAGAAATGTGCAACTGACGAGCATGTGGAGAAAGAGCTCAGCGACAATGAACAACGTTGCCCGATTTACGAGATCGGGTGATTAGGTTGCGAATTGCCGAGTCGGAACCGTATTCTCGGCGTCTGCCGATAAAGACTCTCGCTTTGCTTCTGTAATTCTACTTGTGATCGTCATGAGTGGCTAAGTTCAAGCTAGCACCTTCAGTTCTCCTTCCAGGGAGCGGGTTGCTCTGGGGTGCTTGGCTCAATCGTCCGTTCAAATTCCTCCACAGGCGTCCATCAAGTACTCCCAGATATAGGTCCTAATTCCGATCAGGGTCCAAGGCAAAGGCTGCTCTGCATTTACCGACAGCCGACTCGGACCAAGCGGCGTAAGGGCTCTCGGAAAACCAATGACCAAATGGAAGTCGTTCTGATGTGCCACCAGGGCCTTAACGCCACTTATTTGATGACCCTTGGACAAACTTCCAAGCCACCCCTTTGGAGGCAAGCCAGCAAAGAGCACATAAGACGGGAATCGCTCGAACATTCATCATCATTATGTGGACTTGTCGAGAAAGCTCAGACGCCCATAATCACCACGACGTGTCCCGGCACTCGCTGTGTGCGCTGACCAACTGCAAAATACTTTTGTACGTACATATCACCATCTATCACTACACGGGCCGCCGCATGTCGCTAGCTGCACCACACCGCAACATCACCATCGGCTCCCGCACTCACGAGCCACGGCTGCCGCGGGCACCAGCGCACCTGCAGCACGCCGAGGCCGTCGCGGACGTCATGTCCGCGCAAGATCTTCAGCGGCACGATGAGTGGGTTCGTCATTAGGTCGTTATACACACGTGCGTGGAAGATTTGGATCGATCCGTCGTCTGAGGAAGAAGCGAATAGCGGGTACGTGGGATGGAAGTGCACTGATCGGAGCGCCCGCGAGTGGTACCTGGCAACAGACATATGCGCGTCAGTGTTGTGGTACGGCGGTGGGACGGCATGAGGCAGACAGATGACGCGGGGAAGTGTGGGTGCTGTCGGACACCGGGAGAAGAGAAACCACTGCTTGACCACTTACCTGAGGATTTTGTACGGCTTGTCGCTGAGTTCCAGGTCGAACCAGCATAGCTTGCGATCGTAGCCACCGACGATGAGATGGTCACCCGAGGGATGAACATCCATGGACGAGATCCACCGAATACCCGGCATGAGCGTCTTCAGCAATTTTTGCTCCGCCAGGTTGTACATTCGTACGTAACGCTGGGTCTTGAATCAAACAGGACATCAGGACATTGACACATTGACGGAAAAAACCAGAGTGAACATACGGCGACAAAGAAATAAGGTTTTGTGGGGTGGAAAAGTACTAGCTGGACAGAGCCCTTGACCTTCCTGAAGGGCGCCTGAGAGTGCCTGCGCGAGAGCTGGTGAATCCAAACGGCGCCCTGTCCCTCTTCGCCCGCTGCGGAAACAAGTTAAATGTTGTTTACCCGTACGGAGTGAAATAGTACTTACACACAGTGGAAAGGTAGTCGCCTTTCCTGTGCCATACAACTTGCTTGGGCAAACCCGACGAGGGAGGCAAATTGACAGTGAGTATAGGCGAGTCAGATGTAGATGCTGCAGCCGCTGTCGACACCCATTTGACGGGCGAGGGTGTTGCAGGTTGTGGGGGGAGTGTTGCGGGGGAAAGTAACGATTGTGTCGCAGTAAGCACAGCTGTTGGAAGGTTGGGTGGGATGATGAAGTGAAGCTTCTCTTCACTAACAGGACCATCCCATGTAAATACCATACACTTCCAAAAAAAAAGAGGAGTACTCACATGGCGACAACGAAGAAACTGACATCGGGTCTGGGGCACCACTCGACGGCCCCGACCCTGCCTTGGAACTTCCACCTCTTGACTTCCTTCCCGACCATGACCTCCCAGAGACGCACAACACCACCCTCGTCCCCACTGACGACCCATCCGCCATCGGGGCTGACGCTGATGGTCCTCACACGATGACCCTCGTGCGGCACCTGCAACGACTTGTACATCGGGAACGGTTTCAAGCTTTGCGGGCTGGGCAACTTCGGGATGAGGCTGTCGGGGTTGATCTGCAGCTTCACGCGCTGCACACGGGGCGCAAGGTACAGATCCAACTGCCGGCCGAAGCGCTCCTGAATGAATTGGTCATATGCGGGCACCAGGCGCAGCGCGTTGTACTTTTGCGGGAGGAAGTCGCGCTCGCGGTCCTCTTTTTCGGTCTCCTCCCATTTCTTGCGCTCCTCCTCAGTGGGAAGGTACTCTTCCGGTGGGTTGTAGGATTCGGCGTGGGTAGGCAAGCGAGGTTTGGGCGCGGGAGGGGGCGCGTGAAGGGTTGATGTATCTTCGCTCCATATAGGATAGAATTGTGGTTGTGTAGCCTTGGGCTTGTTGGGGACGATTCGGCCTTGGCGAATGGCACGGACGATTTTCATAACCTACAGTAACCGATTCGTTAAACCCGACACCGCGGTGGTACGATCACTGACCTTTTGCTTTTCCCATTTACTGGGCACCCATCTGCGCTTGGGTTCCGGAGCGGCGGATAGAGGCATGACCTCCTCCTTGCCTTTACCAGTGAACCACTCTATGGTTGGCTCGTAGGGATCGTAATTCGCATCTGGAATCTCATTCTCCTGGAGCCGTCGAATAATATCAAGTTCCTCTGCGGTGAGAGGTTTGTCCATTTGAGCCTTCTTGTCGAAGGCAGTGGTCCTGTCGCACGAGTGAAATATGATCTGAGTTCTACATACGCATTGCAAGTGGTGGAAACACACCATGAGTTGGGGTCCTCAATAGTCTCAAGGAATTTGTCCAGCTCGTCTCCCCGAGCGGGACGCAAGACCTTCTTACCGTTAATATCGTAGCCTACATGCGGTAGATCGTCGTACCAATGCATTGGGATGGTTCCGACGCGATTGGGTGTCTGCGACCAAGGGGGAGTGTTCATGTTAGACAGCTACGGGTTTGCAGAGAATCAAAGCTAACGAGTGAGGACGCACGTCTTCTGTCGAAGAGTCGGAGTCGTAGTCTGCTTCAATCTCAGGGTAAACTCGTTTTGGCTGCCCAGTAATGTCCGAAATGACGGTCTTGGGCTTTGGGTATATCCGCAGGTCATCGTCTGCCGTATCGACTTCAGATTCTTCTTCTTCCTCATCCTCCACATCCTCGCTTCCACTTGCGCTCTCTTCTTCATCCTCGCTGCCATCTTCTTCTTCATCCTCGCTATCGCTTCTGGTATCAATTTCAGGGAAATCGTCTACCTCCCCATCGTCTTCTGAGCCGGCATGACCCTCATCTTCGCCTTCGTCTTCGCTATGCATATCAAGACCGACGTCATGAGGGAATGCAGAAACTGCTGCCGGTGTGTCCTCCTCAACGACCTTGCGCTTCCTAGACTTTTTGAGCTCGGTAGCCGCCATCGTACTGCAAGGTCGAGTGAGTGTAATGAAACACAGAGACTCTGGCAGGGAAGTAAGGACGGACGGCCTGAGAGAACAGAATCTGTGCCTTTTGGTGGCTAAAAATCCTTGATAACCACGTGGGCGGCTGTAGATCTGATCGGGCTGTTCATTCATGTCTGTTTGCTCTCCGGCGCGTCTTGCCGACTCGCGTTCCTCCCCTCCCACTACTCTTCAGGCTCCTGCAACACTAGCAGAATGGTGAACTATGGAGGGGGTGAGAATAATAACCCATTTACGACGACCAATACTGATACCTTCTCTCGCTTCAGATGAAGTGTCTGCTCTAGTGGTCGACATTGGGACCTCGTCCTTACGGGCAGGCTATGCCGGAGACGACACACCAAAAGCGATTATACCCACCACCTATGGCTACATAGAAGAATTAGACACGCCAGCAGAAAACGGGGATGGCGATGTGTCGATGTCAGACGCAGGAGCTAACGCGGAATCCGAGGCCGCGGATCCCAGGACAAAGGTAAAGCTCTATATTGGCGCAAACGGTCCCTCGTTGTGGCGAGAGAACATGAAGGTGGAGAATCCGGTGAAGAATGGACTCAGTGAGCTTTGGCTCTTCCTGCGCCCTCGACCGGAATCACTGAGACAATGTAATGGCACTCCTATAACAGTTCAGAATTTCGATGCCATCCCCCCACTAATATCTCATGCGCTTGAAGAAGTGATGCGCTGCAACCCGTCAGAACATCCCGTTCTCGTCACGGAACCTGCTTGGAATACACCCGCAAACAGGGAGCGTATGGCAGAAATCATGTTTGAACATTTCAACGTGCCTGCATTTTACATCTCAAACACCAGTGTGCTTAATGCGTAAGCTCAGTATCGTTTCTGCCTCCCATCTAATTGACATGGTCCACTCAGCTTCGCAGCAGGCAAGGGCTCTGCGTACGTAGTTGATGTCGGGCAATCAACTGCTAGCGTTACCCCTGTGATTGACGGCTTCGTCATGAGACGAGGTCCGAACATCTACTTATTACACGCGATCCTGAATCTAACGTCCCGAAAACACAGGCCTTATGCATTCTCCGCTACCACAACTTGTTCACGCTCATGCTAGACATACGCTCATTGCCCCAAGTGGCAGGCGCCCGGGCATTCAGCTGCACCCGCATCAATTGATTGCAAGCAGGCAGGTGCGTTTCAAATCATAGACGTCGCATTCAAGCTCGCCATTCATTGTCTCATATCAAGCCGGTGGAACCCGGCGCCCCTCCTAAATTTGAGCTGCGGCAGAACAGCCTTGCTGGCACGACAGAAAGCTGGAGGACATGGGCAGAGGCGCATGAGGTGGATGAATGGATACAGAGCGTATCGGGAATCCTGGACCAGGGTTGGAACGAACAGTCTGTCGCCAGATCCTGGGCCAATCCTAGCATACAGCTAACAACACTGCAAACAGACTGGCAACTCAAAGGGGGCCAAGACACTACGAGTTTGCAACAGGATACAGCAATTACTTCAACGGGGTCGAGCGATACATGGTTGGCGAACAGTTCTTCTCGCACAGTCCCACCCTGATCGTAAGTTTCCATTCATAATCCCTGACTATTATGCTTACTACAGTATTCTAACGCGCACCGTTCCTCTGTCCATATAGGCGTCCAACCCGAATCTCCCTAAAACAATCCCTGCACTCATCAGCATGTCGCTTAACGCGTGCGATGCGGAGATCCGACAAGTCCTCATGGGCAACATTGTGCTGACCGGAGGGGGCAGTCTGTTCTCCGGTTTCGCTGACCGACTGCAGACTGAACTAGCGAGGAATTACCCTCATGTGCGTCGACCGTCGCACCTTACTTGGTCTGTAGAATCTAGTTGACACGGATTCCAGGCGAAAATTCACGCACCGGGCAACCCAACCGAACGGCGATATGGTGGCTGGCTGGGCGGAAGCATCCTTGGGAGCCTGGGCACATTCCATCAACTATGGATTAGTCGAGAAGAATGGCAGGTACGTCGACATGCTGCGACGTTTAGTGATCAATCCCTTGACAGTTCGCATCTCTAGGAGCACGGAAAAGCAATTGTTGGACAGCGGTGTAAGTAAATGCCATAGCAACACCATGTAATGAAGATTCCCCTGTTTCATACTGTACATCTTGTGCTTCACATTCATCGAAATCTCTCGCAAGTCGTCGCGCAGCACCGACACCGAAGTACAACAGCACAACTCGGATATCCCGGATGAGCGACTGTATTGCATAAAGGCTGTACAGGGAATACGCGCAACGTGAAAGTCCAGAGCAGTTTGTGCCACCTAAATCCGCGAGAGTATTTCGTCCTAAGTGATCAACAATCTGGGGTTTCCCGACCTGGGGAAGCGCTGCTTCCCTGCGCTGTCCCGACGCACTGCAATGCAACAGCCATGCGCCCCATTCGTAATCTGTATCCACACGGGGCAGCGAATCCGGCCACCATCAACCACCCCTCTGTAATCTGAAGGACGAGGGAGTAGAGAGAAAGATCGTGTCGAGAGGAGAAGGAGGGAAGCAAACACCGAAAAGGGAGGGAAGGGGGAGATACGGAGTATCTGCGCGAGCACCAAGTGTCCGGTTCAGAATACGCACGTAAATAATATACTTAGGAAGTCAGACGCAGAGCGCGGCCATGGACGACAGAAGAAAAGGAAAGTGGGTGGGGATACGATTCGTCGACGAGGGCTATTCGTACATTCTCACCGGCAATGCGCCTGCTCGCGGCGCAGCTTAGAAAGCTTCAACCTCACGCCTCTCACGGGCGTCCATGAGGGCCCCAATGGCCTTTCTCCTGCTCCGGGTTGCGAAGTTGCGGGGGCGCAGATCGTCGTTGTTAGATGGTGGGCCAATGGGCTGGCGTACCGGCTGGCTAATGAGCCTGTGCACCACAACCGGAACCCCTTGCGGCTCGGCGACAGTGATCGTGGGTAGAGGACGTCCAATACCGAGCCCCTCATACAACTTCTTCACAGCCTCCTCGCGGGGTGAGACCGGGGGCGCGTTAGAGGATGAGGCGCTGTTGGGCGTGCTAGGAGACGAGTTGGACTTGGACGAAACGGACGACGAGTCATCTCCATCAGTGCCATCGGAGTTGTCGATAGCGACGGCAGGCATGGGCTGAGACGCTGCCGCACTTAGCTGGAGAGGAAGGGGACGGGCCTTGGCAGAAACTGGGCCGGTGGGCGGAGACGTTGGCTCAACTGGAGGAGGGGTAATTTTCACCATGGGAGAAGACGCAGCGCGGTTGCCGTTCAAGACCGAGTTGTTCGTGGTGCCACGCCTCCAAGAAATAGCAGCATCAGACTTGGACGGAGCCGTAGAAATAGTCGGGGTTCCAAGCGAGGTCCCGCCGCTGATAACAGTGGTATAGTTGGGGGTGGGTGGTGGCTTCGCACTGTAGGAAGCAAAGTCATCCTCATCCGACTCTGGACGGGCAGGCGCGACGCGGCTGCCAAATTTGCCCCCAAGAGCAGCAGTCATCGGGACGTGCTCATCAGCGTAAACACCCAACTTGGCTCGCAACTGCTCAGCCTGGTTGGCACGACGCATCTGCGCATTCAACGCAGAAGCGCGCAGGTCGAAAGAGCCTTGAGCTGGGCCAGCCGTGGCCGGCGGAACGAAGCCAGTCGTGGCACGCCTCACAGGCTGCGTCTGCTGTCGCTGACGCTGCGCCTGGGCCTGGGCCTGGGCGATGAGCTCAGCTTGATACTGCTGAGCCTGCAGATTCTGATGGACGTGTCATCAGTTTCGTGATAATTATGATAGCACGTCATGCAAATAAATCGACCTACCTGAAGTCTCGCAATCTCCATCTGCATCATCTGCAGCTGGAGGGCCTGGAGTTGGTTCTGAGCGGCCGCAGGCGTAAAGGGATAGCTCATGGGATTCATAGTGAAACCCTGCTGCTGAGAGAACCTGTTGGCCGCGCCATCGACAGCGGCAGTCATGGGGTGCTGCTGGGGGCGGCTGGCGTTGTTCCTGACGTACAGGTTCTGGCCCATCGTGTCAGGAAACTCGTCCTCCTCTTCCGTCGGGTACATCATATCGTTGTGAGGGGTCGAGACCATGCGCGGGATGTTGAAAGATGTACTACCCGGCGCCGCAGTTTGGGGTACATGGCCAGTAGGACCTGAAGCAGAGCGGACGCCTCCAGTACGGAGGCCAGCAAGAAGAGAGGCGCGAGGGTTCGGAGCTTGGGCTGTGGCCATTGCGTGGACTAAACACGTCAAGGGGGGGACGCTGAGGTGAAGTCGGATTTGAAATATGGAAGAAGTGGCGGTGCAATAAAGGGCAGAAGAATACAGCTATGCAAAAAGAGAAACGAGCAGGAGGAGGTGAGCAATCGGATCGTGTCTAATTGGCGCCTGACAGGGGACAAAGCACAGTGTGGCCGACTTACCTGATGTGGACGCTGGCGGAGAGGGGGCCAAACAATCAGACTTGGGATGTGGACACGTCAAACTCTCTCTCTGGCGCGACGAGGTGGTTTGGGGGATGGTGGATTGGCAAGTGAAGCGCGATTGCGAAGTGAAGTGCCGGGCGGGCGATTAGAAAAAAAATGGGGCCGGGAACTGTGAGTTTTGGCGAGTTTATGAAGACGATAGAGTTATATATCCTAAGTTGAACACAGAGAGAGAGACAGAGAGGAAGAAGAAAGGGAGCACCAGGAGGCAGTAAGAGAGAGAGAGAGACAACGGCCTGATCATCGACTCCCCGGCCAGTATAGCCCTCTCTCCACGGACCCCGGATACCTTCCCCGCCTCCATCCTCCCTCACTTCCTTCTCTGGCGCAACACCCTCCGTATTGCAATTCAAGGTGTTTTATCCATACATTCTTAACGACTGCTACACACACGCCGTGCCCACGTCGCCATCCCCCCATGCGCGTCCCTTGTCTATCTCCTGCCCACAGCGCCTGCGGGACGAGAACAAAAGGCCAGCCACCGCTCGAGCGGCCACGGTCAGCCACCGTTGGCACGTGGAACCCCTGGATCCGGAAACAAGTGTACTGCTCCCTCCTCGAGTAGCTATCTTGGTCTGGATCACAAATACTTCTTCGCGCTTGCTCTAACCCTTGCGTCGAACACGGGACTTCGGATAGGGGTGTGCGCGGTGTGGAACGGGTTGAGCATCGTCTGAAATGCAGACACGAGGAGCATCGACCCCGGGACACCACCTGAAACGTAACGCTCACCTTGACGTACAACTCCCAAACCTCATTGAAGAACGTCTTGATCCCGTCGTCGTTGCGTGCTTCGTGCAGCAACACGAACTTCATATCTGGACAGATCAGCGTCAACGGTTGCCGAGGACTTTTAAAGACGAGCTTCTTACTTCCCGGCGTCACGAACGCAGACACAGTCCATTCATTAAACTTGTCTACGGATTTCAAGTACCTGTTACGGAAAGCGTGCGTGTAGGCAGGCCATAGCGCGGAGCTCAGACAAGAAGAGACGAACGAGATACCAACATGATGCTCTCCTTCCGAACCACCTCTTCGATCACATCCAAACTAGCGTTTGCAATCATTTGTATGACGTGCCTATCCTGGCCACCGCCTATGCGGACTGTTCCACCTTGAACATGGTGGGCCTGCGTTGCACTCGTTGCACCAGACAAGGCTGTCAGCGTCCCGGCAAACGCAGAGGTCGACCAGCTGGGTAGATTAGACGCGAGAGGCGATGTCGAAGTCGGCTGTGCTGGTTTGGATGAATAGTGAGTCAAATTATACAGCGGAGTATCCGACGGCGAGAGTAAGAACAGGTGGTGGGACATATCGCCCGACGGGAGTGTATGTACGAGTCCTGGCTAGCGCCGCGCTGCGACGCGTTTAAACGATGTGGGCGTGACGCGTCGCGTCGCGTGCGTGGGAAACGACTGTTGCAATTCGGGCCCAATGAGATCTAGGATCGCACACACGCCTCAGACAACAATGAATGTGATCCACCGCTCGCTGTTCTCGTCGGGGACGCTCGCCAGTGCTCGGTATGCTTCATCTGCACAACCATTTGTCGGCCTCGGCTGCAAACTGCGTCTAGTCTCGACACTATTCGCACCGACGTGCGCACCGTCTCGATCAACCATTGCGCACACCATGGCACATCCACTGTCACTGGCAGGCACGTGCAGACTCACCATAGACAACTCAAGAACACGGATATCGTCGATACTCCAGTTCGTGTCTAATAAAGTCCGGAATGCCACCCACCGGTCTAGAGTCTCGCGCACCCCTCCTGGTTCTCGCCAGTCACTACAGAGAGGGCCAGGACGACCGCAGGGAGGGGGCGGATGGCAGAACTTCCGTGAAAGGCTGGACGCGCTGCCCACCGGAGTCATCCTGTGGGGCGTGCTCGGTATAAACGGCGCCGTTTTCGCGGCATGGCAATACACTTATCTCAAAGCCGTATGTTTTCTGGTGGGACCAATTGTTTCCGCGATGCTCATGATGGTTCGAGCCAGCGAAGTACGGGCGACATGAGTGCCCTCGTCTGGATGCACCAAAACTTTAGCACGGGTCTCGCTAACCTCAGTAACGGGCGGATGTCGGTGGTTTTCTCGTGCTGTCAAGGGACTCCCACTGAATAAGATAACATGGCAGATGGACCCTGTTGACCGCCACCTTCTCGCACCAGAAACTGGACCACTTCCTTGTCAATGCGTTCTCATATTACTTCATGGCGCCCACTGTCATTCAGATATTAGGCAACGCAAGATTCCTTGGCCTCTACCTCAGAGGTTCGTCCTCGTCAAAAAAGTAGTGGTGTTCATTGTTTTCCTCACATATGAATGCGACGTTTCTTTAGGTGGTATTATATGCAGCGCAGCTAGTGTGCTGTGGCACACGTATATCAAAGGGAACCCCAATCAATCCTCGGTTGGCGCGAGCGGTGTGTTTCCCGACGTTTTCTTTCTATGCTGCTACTGACTGACTGGTCCTTAGGTGCGATATACTCTGTCCTCGCGTTTTTCGCATGCGTAATGCCAAAGGCATCGATCTACATTTTCGGTATTGTCCCTATGCCTGCATGGGCATTCGTGACAGGTATATTCTTGTGGGATACCTCAAGCGCAATATTAGACAAGGTAAGTCTTCCGCACGGTCTCGATGACACATATCTCACTGCAGATTATAACCTGTAGCGGGTGGGAACTGACACCGCTGGCCATGTCGGAGGCCTTTTGGCCGGAATCTTGTACTTTTTGCGGCTTCGAGCGTAGATTTTGGTTGCTGCTTAGCAAGATCTGACTCCTCAACGCTACCTGTATTTAACACACTACCACCTAGCCCCACTCCTATGATGCCACTCCGCTCAGTTGTGAGTTAGATCGCTGTTTGTCATTCGCTATAAAACATGGAGTGTCCAATTTTCCGACTCACTCATTGCAGTTGATTGATCAAGGGACACACGCATAAAATAATATATGAAATCATGCTACATCGACATAGTTAATACCTTCCAGTCAAGGAACCGGGTCTGTCGGACCAATCTCCTTCACAACGTAGAAGCTAAAGAATAGTATCTTGAAGCTGAGGGCAAGAGCGGCATGGAAAATGACCAGGAGAATGATGACAAGACGGACAGGTTTTGCGTCAGCCTGCAGAATCCAAGCAACATATGCGTCAGTTTGCATTCACAACTAACAACGCAACACCCGCTTACAGTCGCAAGGATGGGATACACGTTGGCAACCAAGAAGTATCCAGAAAGTAGGAAGGCCAGACCAACGAGCACCCACCGCACGACGGGGACGGGAATGACGCACAGTAACTGCATCAAGTCAGTTTTATGGTCCATTCGAAAGGTGGCCAGACAAGTGCACTCACAGCAGTCGGGATCCACACGAACTGACCATAACCCCAAATGGCGACTGCCTCGACCATGCCCCACTCACCAACTCCCAGATACCTCAGTGCAAACCACACAAGCACCGGCAGCGTGATCCCGTACGAGTACACGAGCATCACAGCTGTGAATATCAACTCGAAGTCATAGACAATCGACGCGGCGGCCTCCGGATGCGACAGCCAGGCCGCAATGGCGGCGGCAAGAGAAGAGCATACGAAGAGTGAGAATATGAGTGTGGTGAGAGTCCAAAAGGGCCCATAGAGATCGGCGGCGGGTGAGAGGTGCGTGGCGAGGTATAAATGTGCAGACGGCGGGTACATCGTCATGTAACACCGTCGCATGACCTATGAGAGACCACGCGGGAGAAATTCAATGGTAGTGGGAGGCGGTTGGAATCCAGGGACATACGGTCATGGTATCAACATCGAAGTAGCGCTGAAAGTATTCGAGCGTGAAGAAGCCCATTTTGTCTGCTGCACCGCGGTCAGGAATATATCCTGCATGATGTACAAGTCCATTCAACGATGATCTGCCTGCATAGAGCGGATGGAATATGACGTACCTCGGGCGGCATTTGTCCCCATTCCATTGCCTTCGTTTGTAGGATGAGAGTCCGATCCCAGGAAAGCTACACATCCAGGACTCAGTGCCATGATATCCTCTAGATGATGGTGTCATGGCGTACATTGGAACTGGAGACCCTCAGGTCCTTCTTCCATGCGCTAAGAGGCAAGACTGACATCAATATAATGAGGATACAAGACAAACTGAAGATATCAACAGAGCTCACTTCATCGGATTCGATTGATACGTAGGCCATGATTGGAATGCCTTAATAATTAAAGCTCCAGTCAAGTGGCAGTGGCAGCTGTACACGCCGCAGGCGAGGCGAAAGTAGAGTTTCAGAAGGAGCGCCTTGCTCACAGCAGTGCGCGCCTGTCACGGTCATGTGCACCAACGAGCGCGTCGAAGACGCCTGCAGCAGGACGGATAGCTAAGAATACGAATTACATTATGTTTGCGACCAGGCACCTATGTTACAATGCTTGTGGATATGTATAAACCTAAAGCTGAAGAACTGCAATCGTCGCCGGATTCCCCATGAACTACTGGCCGTCAGTTTCGGTCAAGCCGGTCCTTTTCCGCCCTTTGCGTCTCTATCACGCGTTCTATGGCATCAAGCCATACTTCAATTTGGGTGGAGGGTACACCGCCCTCTGTCGCAACAGTCTTCCCTTTCGCCTTACCCGCAATTCCTCGTGTACTCGCAGGGGTCCTCGCAGCGAGCATGGGCAGCGTTCCAATATATCGAGCATGGGCCAAGACCGGGAGGCGCCTGAGGGAGCGACCAGACATTCCTTGACTCTGAACGTTGTGCGTGAGATATTGGAGAATATGGGAGATGTTTCGCTAAACACATACCCGGCATTTCTCGGAAAGAGCGAGAAGTCTCAGAGCCACTTGCTTTGACCGCTCGCGTGCATCATAATTATGCGCGTGCCCATTGATGGACGATCCAGGAGTATGTGGCGTGGCGTGTTGTGACCCTTGGGAGGGTGATTGACTGTCAAACAGTACTGTCGGGGATGTGGGGGTAGGAAGCGCAACTGGAGTTGAAAAGCTTGACGTCCGCTCGTACAGTTGCGCCTGCGCAAGGCTCGGCACATCCTGTGTATCCAATACTCAGTATATGCGCATGGACAAACGCTGCTTAGACATGGATTATTGCATACCACATTCGCTACTATTCCTTTCTTGATGAGCTCTGCCAGACAGGTTCGCAGGATCTCATAGACAGCTTCTCTTGGCGGAAGGTCAACATATTGTACGATATCTGCACGGTCCACGAATGCCGAGTCTCATACATGAATGAGCTCAACCGTCATTCGCATTTGGGACTGGGTATCCAACACACCTATTGCCTTTGCCAAGTTACTTGTCGACATCACGAGCACGTTCTTCTTGTGCTTGAGCTTGTCTAGTTGTGTCAGCAGTGCATTGACGACCTATTCGCAAATGTGAGTTGAGCGGAAATGATGCATAGAGTATCAAGCGACATACTCGAAGTGCGTCGGAGGGCTCTGTCCCAGCCATTGCGCCTGCTCGAGCAGCGGTCAATGATTCCACTTCATCTACATTCAAATGTTAGTTCTGAGATTTCCTTCGATAGTGGCTGTGAACGTTACCAATGAGCACAATAACAAAGGTCTCTTCATCCTCTACCATGTCCATGACATTGCTGAAAAGCCTTTGTACAAGTTTTCCGGATTCAGAGAACCACCGCGAAAACAATGAATGCGAGTTGATTTCTAGTAGTCGTGCATGTGCATAGCTGCAACCCGAACCATGTCAGTGCCTAAACGCGGGCATATGCGTAGTAAGTACACACCGATGGGACAGACGGATAGACAGCTTCTGCGCGAGGGCGCGGCACAGGGAGGTCTTGCCCGTCCCCGGTGGCCCATGCAACAGAACAACACGATTCCAAGAGACGACGTTGACTGTCGTTCTCGTCAAGTATTATATCGACGTAAAGGGGGAGAGACGCTCACAGTCGACGTCCGCATCACTGAACACTACTGTGGCGTAGATGTAATCCAGCAGCCTCGACTTGATGTCGTCTGAGTAGATCAAGCTCTCCCACAAGCCCTCCCATGCCAGACTGGGCAGTTCGCAGACACTTGCAGCCATGACCTCTTCCCCTTCTCCTCGCCCACCCCCACTCGCAAGTTCCTCGAACGCGTCGGCATCAGACGGCTGGTAGACGTGAATTTGCAGAGCAGTCTCCTCAATTGGCAACGACGAAGATGGGCATGACGATTCAGCGGCGGAGATATGCGTGACAGACGCTGCAAGTAGTGGGACCTCCTCCCACCCTTGTATCGTTGACGGAAGGTATATATGCGAGAGGGACAACGTCAAGTACGTGTGGACGGCGTTTCGTATTGTGTCGAATCGCGACGTAGCAGAGGGTGACACGCGTACTTCAACTGGAACGACCTCGGGTGAGCTCTGCCTTTAGCACTGCATAGAATTTCACATACTATGGACTGGCCAGATCACCGGCGGGACCTGTGGCTGGGCGGGCAAAGGCGACGCCGGTGCCATTGCAAAATCCTGTTCATTGTCCATCTTGTTGGTTTGGGTGTGCGACTGTGTACGTGAGTTGGGTGGGGGTGGTAGATCTCAAGTGTGTGGTTGATGGTGGTGGCGAGGTCGAAGTTGTCAAAGAACGCGGCCACAGACGCGTCGGACGCGTGTGGCGATGGGATCTCGTGACCGATCACATACGATCGGCGGTGGCGTTGAGTCTCGAAATGCTTCCGCCCGCCGTGCGCAGCTGAGAGCAGCCGCCGCCAACTCTGCACAGTTTTTTTTGCAGCGAATTCGTGATTACACCATGGCCGAAGGAGCGACTTGCGAAGACTGCGTACCAAGTGTTGAAGGTCAAACCCTTCAGTCCAAGGTACCAAGCCCGAAACCTCAGGACCCTTTGGATGCCTCCACTTTCGTACCTCCGTCTCCCCTCCCCTCTCCAAGCGTCACCATTGAGTTTTGTGACAGGGTACGTACGCATCGTGTAGCTGAATATGATACTGGGAAAACTCATCCGCTATATCGCACTACACATCTCTACAGTGTCGGTGGTAAGTCATTCCGCTTGATACAAAGTGGCCATCGTCGCACGTTGATCCGTGCATTTTATTAGGCTCCATAGAGCGACATGGGTCTCTACAGAACTCTTCCTCACCTTTCCCACACCTGCATTGAAGGCAATCTCAATTCTTCCGCTCAATTCTGAAGAGACGGGAGGCCGGTTCTGCGTTTGGCTATTCCTGGGCGGCCAACCGCCAGTTCTGGTGTGGGATAGGAAGATCGAAGGCAGCTTCCCTGAGCTGAAAGTCTTGGTCCGTCTTTTTTCCACGACCGTCGCGCACCCTCAAATTGGACTAACCTACACTATTATAGAAGCAGCGCATCCGTGACCACATCCAGCCTGGGAAGTCGCTGGGGCATTCTGATCACAAATAATGCATCTATTCGCTCTGTCGCATAGAGTTGTGTGTCCATGTGCAGCGAGAATATATGCTATCAATTGCCTATCCCAATTTTATGCACAAGCTCGCCGAAAGTGCTCTTCGCCACGGTTGGTGAGATCTCTGATTGCTAAATCACGACGTTTATTGCACAGGCCACTTTTATTATATTGTAGTGGAGACGAGGCGTCAAGCGGTCTCTAACCACTTCTACAATGTAAGACACGCCTTCCATACCTGATTCTCCGTCTAAACATTAGTATATGCTCACTGTGCAAAGCTGTCAGCTGCTGAGTCGCGACCAGGTTCTTGGCAATAATCACATCTGCGAGGAGATAACAATGTAACGCAGACGCAGGCTAGCTAACCAGCTTGAGGCAATACCGTCGACTTCTCTGATCTGGGGTACTGTCTATGATTGATCGTGAAGACCATGCGGAGCAGGTAACACTATAATACTCATGTGCTCCGCATTTTGCGCGCATGGTATCTGTATATCCACATATCCACAACGGATCAGCCAAGTCCAAGCTGCACCTCGTCGGCCCCAGTCCTCAAGCTCAAAAGCTGTACCAGATTAGGCATTGCGTACGGGCCCTTTGATTGCTATTGCTACAGCATCATGCGGTATGTGATGGCACACTCCCTTAAGCTTCGGAATTCCTCGAGGTCTTCTGATTCTTCTTACAGTGCGAAGCTAACCGTGAACCTACGGGCTTTGACACCTTTCGCTTGACGCGGGCGGGTTCTTCCATGCTCGCGGAACGCCAGACAATGCAGCCTTATTCGGCTCGTTCGCGGTACGAGTCCGAGGTCCTTGGTGGGACCCTTGGCGGTCCTCCCAGGTCCAGAGCCCGAGGCATGCCCGTCGGGCAATGTGATTATCGCCATCATCGCAGGCAACTCGGTGCACGACTTCACGCCGTGGAGCATCCGCTCTCAACTAGCCTCACGATGCCTTCGCCCATGGAATTTCTGATGCTCCTTGCTGAGCCAAATCCCAGGCCTACTGTATATCGTTGGTCCCCTCTCCCCCCTCACCGCCCGCTGCCGGAAACCTACAGCAATGCCATTTCATACAATGGGGGTGCCGTGACGTCCGCTCATCTGCAAAAGGCAGGACACAATCTGTCGCGCGGTAAGTTCGACGGACAAGAGGATATTTTCTCGTCAGAAGCACGAGTACGACACGACAGCCCTAAAAACAGTTCAAGTCGTAGGATAGCAGAACGCAGAAGGGGTACGTCGTCGGCCTATCCCCGCCGCACGCCTCTGCACAGGAAAAAACGAATACGAAAGCTAGTTTATACGTACAGCGACAATAGTACGTGTCCGTGCACTACAAGAATTACTGGAGTCCAACCTCCGGCCGGTTCGCACGCGGAACGAACGGCCCTAAGTAACATATATCATCACACATAGTCCATAAATCAGTGTCCAAATCCTAGTGGTCCTCTGACCGAAGCCGTATGGGACTCTCCACCATCTGCGCCTCGAGGTCCTGGTTGTCGCATTCCTCTGGGCTGAGGAAGGCGATGCGCTCCTCGCTGTCACTCGTTGCGAGCGTCTCGTCGTCCTCCAGCTCGTCGTCGACCGCTCTGCGGCAGACGTACGAGATGTAGAAGAAAATCACGACACAAAGGGAGATGCCAGCAATGGTGGAGTACCGCGCGAGCGAATGATCCTCTTGCTGTTGCGCGCCTTCAGGCTTCTTGAGGTGGTAGTCCGTGAAGGAATGTATTGAACTGCCGATGCTCGTGTGTATGATGAGCTTGAAGAGGGACAGAGCCGTGCATAGCGTGTACGTCCGCAAGGTGAGGCTCGGTGACGCTGCCAGGAGGCAGTTCAAGACGTTGTAAGGGTACGGGGCGAGGCGGATGAGGAAGAGAAGCCTAGGCCGCCTCTCGATCGCCCTGACTACCCGCTTGATTGTGATAGTGCAAGACAGCCAGCGCTGAATACGTGCGCGGAAGAACGTGCGGGAGAGCAGAAAGACAGCGAGAGCGCCGACTAGCGATGAAAAGTAGGAGAGTATAGCACCGGTCCAAGGGCCGAAAGTATATCCAGATAAAATAACGAGTGTGGAGTACAAAGGGATGGGAGCTGGAAGATACGGAGATGAGCGACCGAGACCGTAGACCGTGTTTGCATGATATGAACTTACGAAATGTGGTGATGAATATGAGACAGCAAATAACAGCATAACCTATATACATGTCTGACCGCAGCCAATGTGAGAGGGCATCCAATTCTGTGTATATCACATTATCTTAGCACCAGGCACCATCAATATGAATAGCGGACGGGATCGTACCTGAGAAGACCTCTACTTTGTAAAAGCTGATGGCGGCCAGGAACCCCAGACTCGTGATAGCGTACAGTATTATAGGAATCCAAGGTTTAAGTAGGTTTGCTATCCGCAGACCGCGCGGGCGAGTGTAAGCTGGGGTGGGGACAGTCCAGCTGGAGGCAGCAAGCTGGGAGGAGGTCGCGATGTAAGGCGACGGAGATCGCGCGTGATGTGGTGACAATGCATGCATTGAACGGTGGGGAGCAGATGCTGAAGGTGCTGATGAGTCGCAGTGCGCGCACTGACATGATTGGCAACGGTCGGGTCGTGGACCGTTGCTCAGGCGCGTCTGCTGCTGGATCGACGCCTTCTCATCGACCTTCTCGTCGACGGCCAATTCGAGTGGACTGTATCGCACAGACGAGAAAGATACACGCTCGGGGGATACTTGCTGAGTGAGGGGGCCGGGCAGGACAGTGAGGAGACGCGAGGGCTGTCCGAAGCGAGCTTGGTGCGAGTGTGATGGGTCCATTGGATACCAGTCCAATTGAGGGCGGGGCGAGTTAGCGAGTTGGGCGGGCGAGGTAAACCCAAGTCAACAAATGCAACTAAGAAACCGCTCGCAAAGAAGGAGCCAGAGAAGGAACGAAGGGCGGGAGGAGGAGATAGATATCCAGACACAGCACTTCTCACGGCAATGGGTGCCTCGACGGACGAGCGCTATGGCTCTATATTAGGGCAATGCTGCGGCGGCAAAATGGTCCCGCCAGGGCCGTCCTCCTCGACATTTCTCCAGGACCATGCGTCCCCGCTCCAGCCATTCGTCATGATCACCTCTAAACGTGCGCGAATATAGCGCACTTCAGTGGTCGTTCAGTGCATTGGGACCAACACCAGCGACGGCCGACATGGCCTAATTTGCAGGTCGCCGCCAAGCGAGGCTGTGAGCCGATTCCTGCGCCACTTTACATGTCACATGGCGCCAACCCCAGAAATGGAAGTCCGGGGCTTTTCACGTGCGTCTTTTAACACTCTCCATCTCGCGCCCGCCACCTGCAACACGATGCAGCCATCCCGTCTTCACAGCCTACGGTTGCAAACCTCCGCGCGACGCCCGCTCACCACGCGCCGTACACCCTGTCGGCCTTACAGCTCTAGTCCAGGCGCAGCTAAGAATACAGACCCGTCGCGTCATGCTCAGTTTTACTCCGACCTTGTTCCGGGCATGATTCCTGTCGCCCTCCTCGGTTCTGCAGTATACTTGGTACGGCTTCCGGGCTTCCGTATGACATACCAATGAACAGGTTTCGCAGGGCATGCGCCTGCTTCAAGCAAGCCTTTCGCATGAGAAGTACCTGGAACAGGCTGAAGCGCGGGTGAAGGAACTAGAGGTTGAGATTGAGACGCTAATGCATGCGCAAGCACACGGGCAGGATGCGAGCAGTGGGGCTGTGAGTCGCAAGTCGCGTTGGTGGTTCTGGTAGCAAGTTGGGAATCCTAGCATCCGAGCGCAAAACTGTACACACCAATCTGGATGAGTGGTTGCAGTACGTTGGTATTGCCGTGCACAAGAAGCTTGCTTGCGGTCAGTTCCTTAGCTTCGTCAAACAACTTGATTGCATTAAGAGCCCTCTAAATTTGTATCCAGCACAGTGACCCGAGTAATGGTATCTGCCCATTAGCCTGAGATAGCATAGCGGAACTCACAGTTCCGTAAAATGAATGCATGTGTGAAAGCGTGATATCGCAGCATCGAAAGCAAGAATAGATTACATCCAAACGACCTCCACTCATTGGTTCAGTGCTTTCACCAAAGTCGTCTTATGACGATCATAAAGCTTGACAGTGCTGCGAACGCGGGCATTTAGTAGGTTGAATATATATCCAGAGATCGCGCAAGGGAACCCGTTCACCTCAAGAGGGCGGCCGCCAGACCGGTGAAGGTTTGTATCTGACTTTTGGCTCGTTTCATCCGGAACACATTGTACGCTGCGCATTTTAATGAGCCATATTCACATGTAAAAGTCGCAAGCCTGCCACGGAACTCACAAACGAAGATCAGGTCCATCAGCAGCTTCAGACGGGTAATTTGTATCCAATAGTCTTGCCGCTGCAATCGAGCAAGTTCTTTCTCATCTGTCTTTGACGCAGCAGGATTGGATTTCGCCGTTGCGCCTGTCATCGAGTCCGTATATAGCCGCGACTCGACTTAATTTACTTCATTGGTCAGACGTATGCTTTTCGGACATGTAAAAATCTGTCAGACCTTCATGTTGTTGCTCGAGAATGACGCTCCGCTCGACGGTATTTTCGACAAGGTTCACAAGGGTACCTACGAACCAGCACATATCCGAAAAGCGCCCTGCACGTTCACCGAGCCGCTTGCCAATGAGGCCAAGCCTGGCGAACGTGTACACGTCGTCAGACAAGCCATTGATGAGTTCCAGGAGTACTGGCGGTGGCGCGTGCAGCAATGTATGGAGAAGAGGCTTGCGTTTGCGTTTTCGCGATGACCCTGACGTAGAGGGTGCCTCCGACGAGAACGGCACGGCCGCGTGCTGAGCCATTATAGAGGTCAGTGGCGTCAGCCAGTTGAACAGGATGAGGCATTTTCTACGCGACGCTCAGCAAAACGCGAAACACGTTTGAGTAGCACTGACCTAGTCAATGAGAAGCCAGCAATGGCAGATTCGCAGCGCTTGAGCAGCTCTGTTTCGATGGGCGAGCGCGTTCCATTCCGTAGCACAGTAGACGCCAGTACTGTGGTATGAAAGAGCAAATACATGCGAAGTGAATACTGCATGAGTTTCTGTGGCCGCGTCAGCATTACACCAGGTATTACACGCGTCAAGTACGTACAAAGGCTTTGTCCCGCCCATTGCTCGTTGTTAGCAGGTCCCTCCAGATCTCCTCTTTCCTAACCTTGTTCTGGGCCTCCGTGCGAGCTTTCTCGTCTTCATCATCGCTGTCTTCCTCTGAGCGGGTATCTTCTTGCGCGCGTGCTTCCATACCATACGTGTCCACCTCGTACTTACTAGAGCTGGATACCACGGAAGGACGTGGCGTCCGCGGATGGTGGGAAGAGTGTGGATTCATCTGAAACGAGTTGTTCGCCGTGCTCTCAAACGACGGTGAGTAGCTGTGCAGCTCATGGTCTGACGAAGAGGCCGCAGAGGACATGAAGCTCTGCCCGTGCGGGAACGTTATTGAGGACATGGCTGCGCAAGCTGGGACGTGCGACTGGGGCAGTTGGGCGGACGCGGCGGTACTGCGCGTCTACTAAACGTCGACGCGTGCCACGTGCCCGCATCAGAATCACGGACCCATATCCGCTTTCGGAAGTGTCAGCTCTCGCCCAGATCTCGCAGGCAGCGACCAGAACGCGTAGCGACACGCTTCCCCCGCACACTACCCACGATGCCAAGCTCAGGCCTGCGATCTCCCTCAACGCCGCGCTCGAGTGCACCATCGCCGCGCCCGACGTTTGACTCAGACTTGCTGCGCGCGTACATGAAGAAGCTGCTCCAGACGACGCTGCAGAACGCGTCTTGGCCGGACTCACGAGAACGAGAGCGGGTGAAGGCGTGGATGAAGGAGATTGGGGAACGCGTCAAGGAGAGGATGATTGGTGCGCACAGTCAAGTAGCGGTTTGTTTGCCCCGATTCTGACATGCGCCACGCGCGTAGAAATCCAGCCTCGCGGATTGTGAGCATCCCTACCGTGTCAGGAGAGCTAAGGCAGGGCTGACATACTCTCGTAGCAAGTATATTGTGATGACACAAATAAACGAGAACCTGGGCCAAGGTGGCCGGTACGTAGTCATTATGCAACGTCGCATTGATTCTTTTGATCATCCCACTCTCAGGGCGGACATGGTTTGCCATTGGGAAGACTCAGATGCAGTTGCACAAGAGATGTACTCGAATGTACGTGATCCTGCCGCCTCGGTCTCGGTCAAATCTGTCTGTCCAACGCCGAGCCGCTAACTATTCCGTAACAGAATTCTATCATCTGTATTTGCGTTGCCTTTGCCGTACGGACAATCTGACGTACCACACCACTATTTGCTTGACTCTTCTACTCATCCGTCCATCAACTTGCATACCCCGCTGCCGCTGCGATTGTATTATGGAGATACCCGTGCCGTCTGTGCATTCTTACCTGCAAAATGGAACTAACCTCCACGTATTTGGACAATGATGTCGTCAACCCGCAAGACATCAGACTATCTGTATTACTGCCTCCTCCGCTCCATCTGCCGTGAGAAGCCGTGCACTATCTGCATTGTTCGGGTGCCAATTGCAATGGTCGGTACAATACGTCAGACTCGTCTCATAAGGTACTACGATTTATAAAGACCTCGACTACAGGGTGTTATCGGAAATGATATATGCTTCTCCGCTTCGGATTCGAGAGGATCCCGAACCATGACCACCGTCAGGAATGGCAACGGGACAACCATACATCTTCTGACTGTCTATTTGATTGGAGATTGGAAAGGTTTGTATCTGATCAGTGTTCTGTGCGGCCCTGGAGCGGGTCATTCGGCCTCAAGCCCTGAGCCCTCTGTATACAGCGATGATGTGTGCATCTGGAGTACCGCCTGGGTAGATATCACCTGCGAGCCGTCCTCGCTTGCTGTGCATCTAGACTTAGCCATCTTTCTTTGGTTTCTCCTTGGAGTGCCCGAGCGCCGGCCGGTCATGAGTAGGTTTTCACGTTTGTCACATCAGGCCGCCCAATCTGCATTCTACGATTTGGTGAGCGCATTGAGGGATATATACCTATCGCGGCCTCCGTTTCATTAACGTGGGCAGCAGGTACAAAATTAAATGTGTCGGCTACGCTCTGCTCCAGCCTAGGCCATCTGCCACACCACTCTCTGATCCCGCTTTCCTCGGCTGCGCAATGCGATTCAATGGGCGCCGCTGAGCAGTCAATGTGGTGCTTCTCATCTGACAGTTATCGGACTTTTTGCATTTGATAAGGCTGTCGACGTAGTCTATATCGCGTAAGCCAATGCTATATGGGGTCCACACTCGTCTGCCCGGGTCTCGAGTAGTGGAACCTGCGGCCCTCGCGCGAAGAACGAGTCGTCTAGTCCCGTTAGAGTATGTCCTGAGCCGCCAAACAATGAATAGCTGATCTATCGGCCACACGAGGGGACAGAGCCCGACAATCCCACTATCTCTACCTGTCAACCAATGGAACTACCCCGAGTAGACATGTGCACAGACCCAAATTGCAAATGGCCCAAACTCAATATCGCGTCTACGAGAAGTCCGCCGACACGCGTCTGACCTCACTCCGAAATAACTGCCTCCGGGGGCCCTCTGACACCTCCGGTATTTTTGCTGCAGGAAATTGCACTCGCCAAATGCGGCCGGTCAACGCCTTTGTGGCGTCCGGAAGCAGATCTACACGGCAAAAGAAGTCGAAGCAGATCACTCGCGGTAGAAGCCTCCACGAGCTTAAGCACGGTTCCAGACGGCCTACAGCAGTGACGGTGAACATAGCCGTGAGTCATCGTTTCACATCTGGGGGGCATATCATGAATCACAAGGCATGTCTCGGACCAGAGTGCAGTCCGTCTATATTTTAGCTCAAACAGTCTGGCGGTCGCCTTGCAGGTGTATTCTTAAGGGTATGAACAAATTGGACAACGGCAAGGGAGAACATGCACCGCGACCAACAACACGGCGGTGTGTTGCGAATGCAAAACAAACCGCCACTAGAGCTGCAATATAAAATTCGAGGAAATTAGTCCTCCAGGAGATCTAATAAATCATGCTACCCACACGTTACAGAATCTATTCACATCTACCTGACCTCGCTCTAGACACGTTTATGTGACGGCATAATCGGTAAAACACCGCGTCGACTTGCCTTAACCAGTATAGCTGGTTTAATCCGTTTGTCCGACGACGATGACTATGCGGCTGTGCTATCGCAACCTCGTCGATTAGGCGGCCCAGGCATAATCAAAAAGAAGAAATCGCACCGTATCCGCAGTGTCGGTATGAACGGAAAGTGCTGTCTCGGCCATAGACCTGTGAACGGCATCAGAAGCACCCTGCGTCTTCTGGAATTCTGGCTTCACTCCCTTGGTCCCTTGATTAGGAAGATGCCTCTGGACTTGCGTTGCGTTCACACGCAGATGCATCAAGGTCCCACGATGCGCTGAGACTGAAGAAAGTTTGGTCGGAGACGGGGTTCACATAACCTATGGATCATCGCGTTGAGGGTCATCACATAGATGTGACTCATCACAGCATGAATGCGCCCCTTTCATCATTGATATTCACGGCCCCTATTGGGTCCAGCCAGTGATTGTGAAGGAAATCTGTTCACCATTGTATTTTCTCCGTAATCCCGGACACCTGTTCATAATATGAAAGCGGCGGCCGCGGAGTAGAGCGCATGTGGAAATTATGGTCCGCAACTCAGCGCGTTCTTATAGGGGCAACACATGATCTGAAAACACGGTGATAGCGTGATCATGCGAATGAGCACAGTAAAGAGAATGGGAGCCGAAAGCGACGCACTCACGTTCTGTAGGATTAGCCTTGCAAATCATGGAAGAACTTCTGTAGCTTCTCCATTGTATGACCTGTTTTTGGGCCTGCGGTCAATGCGGCGGTCAATGCGGCGGCTTCGAGAAGCAAAGGAGAGCCTAAGGATTGATGGCAGCCCCATAACTTCCCTTTAGTATGGGCATAGACTCGACCACGCGCTGCATTAAACTCTATATGCTCTCTGCGGTATAGTCTCGACCCGCAGCAGCAGACTGCGCCCAAGCCGCCATTCATGATGATCACAGTCGGATCCAGTCGGATCCAGCCGTCTCTGGATAAGGGTAAGTAGATGTGCAAGTATGTTGAGATGGTAAGGGTACGATGATCAGTCTGATGCTCTTTCAACGTTGTCGGTGTCTTAATTTGTGTAGAATCTGATGCTGATTTGAGATGTATACGTGAATTGAGCAATGATCGCGACATACTATATAGCCGCGATATGTGTGGTGAGTAAAATGACAGTAATGAGGCCGTGAGTCTGTGCGGAACTTGTCGAACATAACAGCCCGTGTAAGACAGATGAAGATGGTTCTGGCCCACACATCGAGGTCAATGTTCCGTGCGTTCGATGGCCTTCCCGGTTGAAAGCATCCTGATCCTGATCAGTCTTATGTTATATCATTCGTAGTAAGTCGATGCGGTTCACTGACAATCATCGTAATTGAACCAAAGCAGAATGTGTGATAGATTAGACGTGCCCTATTGCAATAATACCGATAGACAGTACGTTGAAAAGTACTGCCAAAGTCGTATAAATTTCTGTCGTCGAGTAGTATTTGACATGGTTTATACTTATGCGCGGAGGTCGCCAGTCGAAGCGTGAGTTGTGAATTTGGCGGCCGCGGCGATGTCGATCGCCACCAGATCCGGATCGTACACGTGCTCATTTTTGTCGGACTTGTCACTGCTCGTCAGTCCAGTCACCGCTGCACCCTCCTGCACCATTTCCTCTCCACTGCCTCCGGTTTACTTTCGCCGACGCAAACCTTGTCGACCAAGCCAAGGCTTTGATGTCCAAGTCTGCTTTGCAGAGATTGCGACTACCAAAATGCGCGCGCACAGCTCTGCGGCTACCGGTACACCATCTACACACGTCCGTTCCTACGCGCATAGCCGTTACCCTCTCCCCCGGTGACATCTGGGACTTCGCAATTACCGGAAACGACCCAAAGGAAACGCTCATTGCTGCAAAGCTAAGCGACCTTCACCTTGTCCTGACGCAAGAGCGACCTAAGCCCGACCGTGTCTGGGGATGCTACCTCGACCTCCTCAATTTCCTCGGCTTCCAGAAGCTGCCAGTCGAGATACACCGGGCAGTCCTGCGACACTGTACCCCTCCCGCTTCTGAACTCCGGGTCGCAGCTCTCAGGCATATGCCAGGCGTACGCAGAGTGCGTGGCACTCACCACCACGAGGGTCGGTTTCAGGCCATTATTCGTAACATGCGCTCGTCGGGCTCAACACCCTCACTTGACGACTACCATTTCATCCTCGAGCAGTTCGCCGCTGTGGGGTATCATGAAGGAGTCATGCAGGTGCTAGGGGAGGTCTCCCGTCTCAGCCTGCCGAAGACCCAGAAGACGTATGGCCTGTGTCTGCAGGCACTATGTCATCGGCTGACCTTGCCATGCTGGTTTGAGACACGTCCGTCCCTAGTCGCGGAGGTAACTCGCTCGTGCCTAGAGTTGCTCGAAGAGATGCGTTCTGAGAACATGCCTCTTACATCTCTCAATGTCGGCCTCGCACTGCGGATACTCAAGGAGACGAGTAAAATAGATGATTGGGCAAAGCTATTGAAGGTCGCCTACGGAATCGACATGTCGTACCCTGATCGTCCGCCACTGGAGCTTTGGGACCAGGCAGTGAGCGGCGTTCCTAACGGACTGGTGTTCCCAGATCCACTTCCATTCTCTACCGCCGCGCTCAACACGACCATCGACATGCTAGGACGTTCGGGAGAGATTTCGAAGCTCATACAGGCGTTCGAAGTTCTCACTACTCCACTCCCCTCTCAGGCATCCAACTTCTCCCCATCCTTCGATGACGAAGACGAAGACGACTTCGGTGTCTCGAACCCCAAGGTCGCCCCTTATCGAACGCCTTACGCGGAGCCCAACACGATGACGTACCAGACGTTGCTCAAATGGATTTCAAGGCACGGTCACATCGCGCTCGGGCGACATTACCTACTACAGGCCATCGCGCTCGAAAAACGTGTCCTTCACAAACTATGGCTTGATCTGCGGCACAAACCCATGAAGGAAATTGCGGCGCCTAGGTTCGCCGTGAATCGCAACATGCTGCTCTCGGTGTACGCGGAGGCTGTGCGCAACAAGAACACTGAGATATTGCGCTGGGTGTTCGAGAAGGCCGGACAGGTGATTAAAACGAAACGCAAACACCTCAGACACAGCCTCGAAACTTGCGAGAGACGGAGGATCACTGCCCAGCGTTTGCTGAAAGACGAGGAAGCGCCGCTCGCAGCGAGCGACGTCGAGCCCTCGTCCACAAACAACGACGCTTCATTCTCTACGTTTTTCACCCCGACATCCACGCCGGATGAACATGTCGCCAAAACGGTCGAGGTTCCCGCAATGCCATACTTCGACGTCGATCTTGACAACCCTTCACGTTCACAAAAACTTTCAAGGCCTTTCAACATTGATCTGCATATCCGCTTGCTCGAAGAGGAGATTGAGAAGCTGTGGGACTTCTATGAGCACGCTGCAGATAACCTCGGGCGTATATCTCAGCGCGTTAAGGAGCGTCTCGGTCGGAGAGTGTGGAAGGAGAAAGACGTATACATGCGGGATGAAAGACGGCGTGTACATGTCGGACGGGCAAAGTGGAAGGATACGGTGCATTTCAAGCCTACACGGACGAGACTCCCCTATACACAGAGAGTACCATTGCGAAACTACGCGTCAGAGCTTGTTCCTGGGTCGGTTGCGACCACCCGCGGCATCATGACTACTGGGGCTCGCCATCGCCTGTCAGACTCTTCATCGCATTCACGAGAAAGCGTGTCTTCCGACTCATAGCGAGTCGTTCACCTTAAATCGTGTTGTACGTGTCACTTTACCTCATTCTATCAACTACTATTGATCATCGTCTAGTGGCTGCTGCGTTGATTTATGCGTGCGGGTAACAGCAACGTTATCATGGGTTACTTGCCCAGCGATCTCCTGGCAGTTATGTGCTAGTGAGCGGAGATGCCGCCCCGATTGTTGTGGAGGTTGCAGTGCCGCCATCAGGCACTGTCGCTGTCACGTGATGGGAGGTGTGGGTCCAAGTTTGTAGTTGGAACTGTGCTTGTACAAGTTCGTCTTCATAACAAGCGACATACTAGCTGGCATTCTGTAACACACATCTCTGCTGATATGTACACGCGTCGTGCTTTGCACCGTGATCATATAGTCCCGACGCACTGGTGTATGGCTGCGTCTCCGTTCTACGTTTCAGACGAGACGCTTAACGATGTCGGACCGACCTATAGCGAACTTCTCGAATTCATAACGCGCAAAGCCGACCAGGATAAGCGGACACTGATGACCTTGCTTGACGCTCATGACCTGAGGTCATTTCATGAAGATGACAACCTCGACTTCCACATTATCTCTTGCTGCCAAGCGCTTCGGCTGGGTGAACTGTCTTATCCGACTCGGACCAGCGGGGGATGTATGAACGAACAGAAGGCGGACTTGGGCAGCTCAAGCTTCACCGGAACCTTGCGCGACAAGTATGACTACCTATCTACCCCGATTCGCAAGGAATATTTTCCAAAACTCAGTCCGCAAATTCTCAAGACCATTCTGACAACACCCCCAACTCGTGTTACACCGAACACCACGCTGGAGTTGACGAGCCAATGCATCGGACTAGACAAGGATATATATGGTAGTTTTCCCAAGCAGGAAGTATCAGGTCCAGGAGACGACCTCTCACCGGCAAACCAAGGCATGGCCCAGGCCGGCTGCCTGCTCCGCGAACAACAGTCTTATGACGACGTCCCACTCAACATCTTTCCCTTCGGGATGGAAGTGCTTCCGCTGACCCCGCCGCCAAGCGGTCGGCTTCCTGTTCTTGATGCCTTCCCTCACGAGGACAACGCTGAAGCCAGTACCCAAGTCGCAATCGAAGAGAGGACACGCGTTACAACTCCCCCAAATCCTTTGTCGCAAGCTGCTACTCGCGGTCCTGGTGACTCTGGCCCGCCATCGGCTCATGTGCCAACTATCTTTGCCCGTGCAGACTTATCTCCGCCGACCACGTACAACAATAACCCGGCGTATCTCACGGCCACTTTACAGCATGCTCACGGCACATTGTCACCTGTCGCGCTGCAAAACTTTCGGCGTGTAATCAACGAGCTGCAAGGGGCCGGGTGTGGACGCATGGACAACTTCGTTCGCGGAACCTCTTCACCACGAGTCGGCAACGGGGTTCGTACCAGTGGCTGTGCACCGGACCGGGCGGTAGCCCCTATGCTTGTAACCGATGTCTTTGGAATCCTGGACGCGGATAGTACAAGTTGTTCCCACATGAAGCCGGACCTAGTCCCCTCCGACCACAGTTCCCCGTCACTATCCGCTGTTCGATCACAGACAACGGGTGTCGCTTCTTTGGACCGTGAGTTCGCCGCGTTACTCGCCGACCGCGCAACAGAAGACGATATCCTTGCGACCGCATTCGCAACGTTAGCCAGTAGGTTCGAGAGATCGGCTAAGCAGCGAAGGCAACTCGCCCTGGCGGTGACTATGGAGGGCTCATAGTACCCGGCCTCTGTCCAACGTCAGAAATCTTTTGAGCACGCTATCGGACCTCCGTTAATCAGTGTGTTCGTTAGCTTCACGCGACACCCTTCACGAACACATTCAACTTTTGTTCACACACGATTGTGTCCTAATTCATATTTGCGTACACCTCGTGATTATCATATGAACCTCTTCTGATTGACAGTCGAATAAGAAATGCAGGGACGAGTAGCAATGCGTGTGACAACATGAAGCTCACAAGGGTATAGAAGACAATACAGGAAAGGAGCATGGAAAGCAATATGAACATGACTAGCGACGACTCGATACATACCGATTTATTAGGCGACAGTTGTCTGGGACCGTGGAGGCGTGTTGGTACGGTTGTCTAGCCGCCGCATTTCTCGAGCCAGCTTCTCCATGCCAGACGCTCCAACCGCCTGGGGAGAACCCCGTGAACCATGCTTGTCAAATAGATATGTTAAGAGATTCTTCTTATCGTCGGGCAATCCGTCGAGCAAGACGAAAAGATGCGCCTCATCACGGAGGACTAGCTGTGCGGCAATGATAGAAGCAGCCGCAGCTTCGCGAACCATGAGAGAAGATGCGCCTGATGCATCTGTCAATGCCTATCATTGAAGTGTGAGCGTACCACCGTCAAGGGGAGCGAAGAACTCAGTAACCCACCGATATCAGCGTCGCTCGTAGACGCGGCAGTTCCTCTTCCAGAACCTCGGCCGGAAGTCGTAGAATAAACTTCCCCATCGCTATGAGTCCAAATGCATAAGTACCGTCCCTGACCTCCGCACTGGAGAAGGGTGGGATAGGCTCATCCTTGAAAGCACGCAAGCTTGCATGGAGAGTGGTCAGGCCGTATACCGCCCCAACGCGACTCGTGAGCAGATCTCGGAACATATTCGTTGCTTGCATGACCTGCCACAATGAATGTCAATGAACGCGCACACGGAAGAGGGATCTGATCCTGGAAACCCACGGTTGTCCGAGCGCAATAACGGACTTGTAAAAGCACCGTGAAGACTTCTGATTCCCTGCCCTCAACAATGGGAGCCTGGTGCTCTAGTATCTCCCACAGCGCGATCAAACCATACTCAAGGAGTTCTCCGTCCTGTATCAACGATAGAATGTCATCAATATCGATCCTCATGGGAAGCGGGCTGCACCAACTCTTTGGGGATCTAGGAACATGATGAGGGCGGACAACAATCGATCAGCGGTCTTCCTGTCTGCCCACAAACCCGTGTTGAGGGATCGCAGCGATTGGGAGCTGCCAGTCATGGGAGAGGGCGTAAGAGGCACGGAAAACGCCGAGACGTCCGGGGAATTAGGTTCTTGAATTGGATATTGCATGCACAGAAGGGCGAGGTTCTGGAGCGCGCGGATGTCCGCTGAACTCTGTTCGAGCGCGGTGATGTAGTCCTGTAGTTCCTGTGCCCGATCCGCGCTGCCTTGTCCCCAAAACGGGCTGGCAGTGTTGACGACTGCATGGAAGAACAGAAACGTCAAAGATCAAGTCAGACCAGCCTGATGGAAACTCACGGGACGTGCGCTTGGTCCACCACTCGGTGGCGTTGTCCCGCTCACCCACCATGTCAAACAGTAAAGGAGTGCTCTTGCCATTCCGAGCAGGGCTATCTTGGAAGAGGGCGGCCCGCTTCATAATGTCCGACTTCTTGCTGACGGGTGTCCTGGGCGGGGCTAGTAAGGGTTTGACACCGTTAGAGCCCACTACTGTTTTTGGGTTCGACTGCGAAGTACCATTTCCCCGCACAAGCAGTGATGCAGGAAGCGTTAAGGCATGCATGCCATCCTCCTCCGGCTCTACCAACTCCAAGAGGCGCTCGGCTGCGCTCTCGGCCTGCTCCGCCCGAGCGCGGAGAGCGTCCTCGACTATAGGCTGGGGAATGCCCGCGGGCGGCGACGCCGTCGACGTAGACAAAGCTTTCGAGGGTCCCGGCCGTGGGCTGCTTGATTTGGGCGACAACGACGCGGCTTGCGAGTTTGATTTTGGCACCGGGGGATATAAGTCGTAGGGCGCCGAGAACGACAGGAGGTTCACGGACTCGTCCATATCAGAGTCGCTATCCTCGGGAATTGGGATCTTCGTTGCCAAAAGCAGCGACTCGTCTTCTGTGCCGGCCATGCCGTGCAGCCCTGCAATTGACAGCGACTCTCGCTGGGGCGGTAGCGCCGCTGGCACTCCTAGCCGTACATTTCGAGAAGGGGGCGAGCCGAACGTAATGACCGATCCGGGGGGCGACGCAGGCAGCGCGGTCTGCATCGCGCGGCGCAGGGTCGAGGTGCTGCTCGGCGGGGAAGACGTTGGTACCCCTTGTGAGGACGACACCCGCCGGCGGTAAGCCCCATCAGGAGTGGGAGATGGCGGGGAGCCAGGAGGAGGTTGTCCGGGGGACGCGCGATTCCGTGCTGCAGGAGGCATGGTCCCAGCGCTGGTAGAGCGGGCCACCGTCCCAGAAACTATTCTTGATCTCGGGGGAGACGATCGGGTGACTGGTGAGGTGGCACGCATATGTCCGGTGGAGTTACTGGTCGAGAGCGTGGGTGAGGCAGCGCGTCTCAACATCTCCGTCGGTGACATGGCTCGCGCCGCGTGCGAGGTTGAAGTGGCTTGATGCCTCAAGCTAGGCGGCGCGGTGGCTATGGCCCTAGCCTTGGCCCTGCTAGCTGCAATTGCCGCTGCAACGCTGCTCTTCTTCGGTTTCGGTGTCGCCGCTACGACTGCGCCTGCCAACGCCTCTGGATTGGGGCAGACCCTCTCTACCTGCTTCCTGGCCGTTGCGTCCAACGTGTCAAGTATTGACCCGCCTCTCTCAGGCCAGATGCCCTCGAAGACCCAGAACAACTTCCGCGCACTCTCCCTGACACCGGCGTTTGGATCGCCGAGCCCCTTCTTTAAGCATTTCTCGAGGATATCGGCGCCCCCAGTGGCATCCACTACGTGCTTGGAACGTGTACAGTGCACTTCCAAATAGGCCTTGACATGGCCAATCACGTACCCCCGCATTTGGACCGACTTGTCCTGCAATGCATTCCATAGCATTGGGAGAACCAGTCGCGGCTGGGGTGACGTATGCGAGAAGATGGTTATGAACGTAGACTGAGATTGTTGTGAGATGATCTTCTTGGTAAAGCTAGCCATCCGCAAGAGGTTGTTCAAGACGACTTCGCAAAACGGATCGAAATTAGTGCCGAGCGCGATAACAAGCTCAACATATAGTGAACAGGCGTTCGCGGAGACTGTCGTACGCAAACTGGCAAGCTAACGAGAGGACCACCGGCGGATCAGTGGTTAAATGGCGTAAGAATGGAAGGCGACTGACCGCTTTGAGTGATGCATTGATAAAACCGTTTTTCAAACCGAACAGGAAGGTGTCCGTAAATCTTTCATGCGCTTCGCCCTTGATCATGCCGCGAACCCGCTGAACAGATTGTTCGCGCTGTGCCCAGTTGTGCTCCGTCTCCTTGCCCTAAAGACGCTCATAGTTAGACGACGCTAATCATGCAATCGCATAAATAAAGTTCCCTACCTCGAAGTACTTTAGCATGGAAGCAAACTCATTCTCCAGATCATGCGTGGAAGCAATCTGGAGCAGCCAAACACCGTTCTATCATTACCACACGAAGCAGACGACAAGCACTCACGTAAACAGGTCTAACATCTGCAGTACTCCCGCCGGCTAGTCCAGTGCTCTCTGTCGGAGGCGGCGATACCACCCCGGCTGCCCGGCTCGCCGGACGCGGGGGTTCCTTGACGCTACTCTGGCTCACCGTTCGCGGCAGCCCTGCGATCTGCGCGCCAGTGCCCCGGCTTCTGTTCATCAGCGCAATGCTGGGGGGTACGTACTCCTTGTGGCCGGCATCACCATTCTCCGAGCCTGCCTCGCTCATGGACCCCGGGGTGCTCGCGCCGCCGCTGCCGCCTGCACCGGCGAGGACGCGCGAAAGCACGCCGTCGACAATGCCCTTGCGCACACCGCGCTTCGCCATCTCCTTCTTCAAGTCTGCGCGCGCGGCGTCCGTCACGCCGGGCCCGGTGAAGAGCTCCACGACGGACTGGCGCGCGCACTCGCGCACTCCGCCATCGGTGTCCTCGAGGGTCTCGACCAGCGCCGGGAGGTACGCGCGGATGGGGAAAAGGTGGTGCGCGCGCCGGAGATGCACGAGGGTCAGCACGGCCTGGCGACGTCAATACCCCCCGATAGCACCGCATACAGCGCGCCCAGACACACAATACAGTCAGCACGGAGCAACTACCGCCGCGGCATCGCGCGCATGACGACTGGGGCACGCACCTGCTCTCGCACCCTCCAGACCTTGCTCGCGAGGCCGTGCTCCCTGAGGTGTTTCTCAAAGAGCATGAGCGGCGTCTCGGGGCCCTTGCCGTCCCGCGACCTGTTCATGATCGAACTCGTCCCCGCCCCGCACCGGAACGCGAACCCGCCGAGGAGAACCAGAGTCTCGCGCGCCTTCTCGCGTGCTTTCTCCCTGCTATCGCCGAGGCGGTCGATGACGCCGCCTGGCGGCAGGAACGCCTGGAGCACCGGGCGGAGGGCATGGACGTCGATGACGGAGGACGCGGCGGACGAGGTGGATGCGGCGGGTGAGACGGGTGAGGCGGTTAGCGATCGCGCGAGTCCCGAGCGCGTGACGAGCAGAGGGAGCAGCGGCGGTAATGCGGATACGGTAGCGGTCGTCAGATGTTGGTTGGACGTCTTCAGGCATGTCCTGAGGGCGGTGATGAGTGCGTCATGGTCGGGGATCTGCCAGGGCCGTAATCAGCGTTTTGCGCCATAAGAAAACGCGTGTGCCCACGCACCTCGGCCCCATTCTCAAACTCGACTTGCAGCTTGGTGATGGCGTCCACGCGTGCGTCGATATCTACAAACCGGCGTGAGCGCACGAAGTCGTTTTCAGCGGGTGGACGCGTGTGTCAAGGCGCGGGAAACTGACCGTTGGACTTGCACTGGGTGATCAGCCGTGAAATCTTAGAGTCGTCCATGGTCGTATTAGACAGATTATGTCGGTCAGGCGCGACGCTTAACGCAAATAACGCAAATAATGTTCAGGTAGTGTTGAGGTGTGTATATGCGCGACGATGATCACAGAGAGGATGGTGGCGGCATCGGAGATGCAGAGTCAAGACGCGATCGCGCGTGGCCCGCTGTGGTAATCGAACTCACAAGCCATCACTCACGGTCTGCCAGGCGTTGATGCCGCCCAGCTTCGCGCATCGTTAAACTTAGCCTAAATCCGCCTCACAATTTAGGTTTTCTGCTGAGTACCTGACCGCAGGCCGTGCGATTCAAATCGTTGATGCACTCTCACCCTCAAAATCAGCATCTGTCAAGGGTCTTGGAAACGGTTTTCATTAGGAAGGAATTGCGAACATCGCTCATTTAACCTGCTTGTACTATTATTTAGACCAACGGGAGGCAGAAAAAAAGGATATCGAGATGCGTCGTGGTATCGTGGAGTACATGTCGACGCGGAAGACAGGTGGTACATGCAAGCAGAAGAAGAAATGTAAACATTGAAACATGAAAGCAGGTGACGAGAGCGACTCGCGACAATAGACAGACGACAGGGAAGCGAAAGTCCGGCCAGGCTGAAGCAGCGGTAGCCCAAGAGGAACGACGAAAGTAGTGGGGAAGATCACAACACGGCATGGAGGACGGAAGAAAACAAACCCTAACGAAATTGACAGGGCAGCAGATGTCCAATCTATGAAGCCGGCGCTTGCATTGCCCGAGCTGGGCTAGCACGTACGCAGCGGCGAAGCCTTGCGCCAGACGCCAGATGTCCCGGCAGCGCGATCGCCTTTTCGACACCCCCAGCCACCTACAGCCCGATCTGATCAACTCTATGATCCCGGCGCGACGCCACAAACGCGCACAGGGGGGCACGCATCCATGTCGCGCCGTCTACCCCATGCTCGATGCGCCCGTCGCCCGCATGCCTCCTACAGCTCCTGCTTGGTGTATTGAGGAATATGGTCGTTCATCTGCACGTAGCCGAAGTCGGGTGAGACTAACGCACACGCAAAACGACAAAACGAGGAGTCAGCGCCATCACTTTGGGGGTCGACACCGCGCGCCTCGCGGGCGCGCGCAGGGCACGGCAGCCCACCGACGTGTACGCGCAGTAAAGGGGTCTACTCACATCTGCTGATATCCGCCTCTCCCGGCCCGCCAGGGCCAAAGTCGCCGCCTGGTGTGTTCGCCGCTGAGCTGCTCGTCGAGAGTGACGATGCCGACGTCGACGGCCGCACGCTCCGTCCTTGAACGTTGCCATACATGCCGTGGCCATGGGAGTGCGCATCGTCGACCGCGCCGTACGCGAAGTCGCCTTGCGCGGGGTTGAAGCCATAGTCGACGGTCGGGAGCTGAATCATGCTCCGCACGCGCGGGAGCCCTCCAGAGTGCTCGTCCGGTTGCGGTGAGCTCGACGGCCGCTCAGATCCCGCCGACAAGGGCGGGTGCTCAGCGTAAGGCGACGGGTATGGGGCCACCTGGCTGTGTCGCCGTGTTCTTCGGATACTCAAAGAGCCCGTGTTGTATGAGCGGGAGGAAGGTGGACGCGATGACGAAGGGGTCAGCGGACGCGCCGAGTTCTGGTGGCTTGAGCCTGGGCGCGAGTAGTCGTGGTGGGAGTAGTGCTGCGGCGAATCGTCGTACTGCATTGACGACATTGAGGATACGGAGTATCCGGACGTTGGCCGGCTCTCGGGAGACAAGGGGGCCGCGCTGTGGTGACTCCTGCTCATCGGCACGCTCGAGTACGACGTGTAGGTATTGATTTGGGGAGGCTGGGGGCGCGAGGGGTTGGAATAGCCGCTATTCACGTTGCTGCTGGGGTTCAACAGACTCGAGAGGCTTCCTGACGAATGGCTGGACGCAGCGCTGTTAGGCGAGAACCAGCCACCCTGTGCCGTCTGTTCAGAATAGCCGTATTGAGAGGATGGGGAGGGGAGCATCATCGAGTCGCGTCCCTGGCCGCCGTAGTTTATGGGGCTGAATGACGCAGACGACGGCGTCTCCTCGGTGGGTGTAATTGGGTGCAGCGTATGCGCCGAGTGCGCCGAATGCGAGTACATGCCGCCATGAGACGAAAGCGGAGGGTCCGAGGGCACGGTGAGCGGCGGGAGCGTGCCTCGAGGGTAGCTTGTGCCCCAACCGGCTGCGCCGGGCTGATTGAGCGGTGTGAAGGAGCCGGGGGCGGAGAAGCCGCGTGCGCGGGTGGTACCTTGTTGAGCTTTGGGGGATAAGGGTGGGCCAGGATTCGAGAGCGGGACTGGAGCCATACCGATTGCAGAACGCGGAGGGGGAATTGAGGGGACCTCATTGTCCCTCTTGCGCGGCTTGGGGAGACGCGGAGGCACGCGGCGCTTGAAGTTGGCGACGACCTCGGGCGGTGAGTGTCTGTTGAGCGTGGGGTGCGCTGTGTGCGGCGACCATGAGTTTTACGAATTTAGTGGACGAGTGCGTGGAGCTTACACCAGGTGCTCGCGTCCGGGTCGTCGATCGCAGGATCTACATTTCGCAGGTTTACCTTGCGCATGAAGCCATAGATCTGTTCGCGGGATGCGATGTGAGCACACCATCAAACTCAGGCGAGATCGAGCGCGGCTCACGTTGAGTTGCCGAGAGAAGCTCGCGAAGCGCGATTGGCGGTACACGCTGGGGAGGACATGCAGCGCGAGCTGCTCTGGCCGCTCGACGATGATGTGCTCGCCGGCTGGGTCCCAGCGAATCATGTGGTGATTTTCGGGACGCTCGAGGAGCCTGCAAGACGCGTCAATTGTGCGTCCGGGTCGCGTTGCGACGCAGGAAGAGGGACACTCACGCGTAGAGCTTGGTGAGGAACGTCGCCTGAGGCTTGGCAGCCTGCTGGGGTGCGCCCTCGGGCTTCTGGGCGGGCGGGGTATCATGCTTTGGCGACTGGGAATCGCGCGAGGGGGACTGGGACTGGGCGTCGTGGGGCGAGGTGGACTGGGGTGAATGGTCGTCCTGGAGAGCAGGCTGGGAGGTGAGGAGAGGCGGCGGGTATACGAGGCCGGGGTTTGCGGTGAGGGAGTACTGCTGGTGCTGCTGGTGGTTGTCCTGGCGGTGGTAGGGCTGCTGGCGGTTTGAGTAAGTCTGGGGATAGAGGTCTGCCATGACGGCGGGGGCACGAGGAAGAAGAGAAGCTGGGTGGAGGGCGGTACTTAGCGTGGTGGCGACGGCGGGAAAAGGCGGGCGGAGAGAGAAGACGACGGGGAAACGGATGAAGAGGCGTAGAATCTAAATATACGGGGAGCATCTGTGGGACAACGGTGGACTTACGCGCGTCGACCGAAAGAACGTAAACTCTCGTCCCAGATCCTGCTCAGATCAGATTCGCCCCGCAAGCCCAGCGAATTTCAGGCCGCCGATGGCCCCAGACGCCTTCTGCGCACACTCACCGCTCTCCGACCCAGAGTACCCCCCGTGAATGCACATCCCACTCCCCGGGGTCCCGCGTTATCGCACGCATGGACGGACAAGGTTTTCGGGGCGGCCTTCTCGAGGTCTGATCGAACAGCTGCAAACACTGCAAGCAGCACATCCCCCATATCCGGCGTCCTCCCTCTGCCTCGGCACTTGCCTCGCCCGTCTCATCTCCCCAGACGCCCGTCAGACAGATGCCATCCAGATGCCTCCCCGAGTGCCAGATGCGACTCCCATCCATCCTGCCTCCCCACCGTCCCGCCGCGCCCCCAGCGACCCCGGCCCTCCGCGCTCCCCGTCACCGCGCCCCGGTCCTCGCTTACACCCATTCCGTCTCGCGTGGCATCCCTCCCCCCCTTCCCATTGGCTCCAATTCGAGGGTCCTGCCCCCGTCTTCTTCTCCCACAGACCCTGAGCCGCCCCCCGGGGTCCCTGTCCTCCCCCGCTGCCCATTCATTCTCCTCAGCCTGCCCCATCCGGCCGCATCTTGACTCGTCGTCCGCGGCGGTACTTTTGGGCGGCCATCCACCCTCGAAGGTTGCCGGCGCGGGGCAACCTGTACGTACACGAAGAAAATGAGGGCTCGCTCAGAAGGGCGGCGCACGGAGGCAGACCCATGCAGATGGCGAATCGAGCAGCGCGGACGGCCGTCACGGAGTGCACCGCGCGATAACTCAGACTGAGACTCAGAGAAACTGCGCGGGGGTGCTTCTCTGGATCTCCAGGCCCGCCCGCTGGGGGAGGCATCGAGGAGCGTGCCTTCTGCGATCGCCCACCGAGCACGGCGTCCAAACAATTCCCAATTCCGACCTTCTCCCCACCTGCTTCTCCCTCGCCGCCGGCGACGCAGGCGCGCGGCGAGTCCATGCAGTGCGCCTTCTGCGCCACAATCCGATGGCTCTCTCGTTCTCCTTCCGCGATCCACGCCCAGCCTTTCCCCATCCTTCGTCATCGCGCGCACCCAGCGGCGTCCCCGCCCCTTCCCTAATCCGTCCACGCGCCTATCCACGCGCCTATTCCCCGCCCCGGATGGACGATCCCTCGACGCGCCTCGACTAGCCTCCCCTACGCGAGCCTGCTGACTCCACCCCGACTCCCAATGTCGCGCGGCCATCGCACACCCCGGCGCGCCCACGCGAGCCTGTACATATACCCAGCCTCGCATGCGGCGTGTCCCGCCATCCCACATGCCCCCCATTTCCCTTTCCGCATATGGCCCGCTCCCTGCCTCTCTGATCACCCTCGGGCACGCGCGACTCCGAGGCAGATAGCCACTCCTGTTGATCAGAACCTGCTAGACATCATCCGTGAAGGTGCACGATCCCCGTGCGCCGTCCGAGGCCCGTGGACGCGCTAGCTTCCGCTTTGGTGCCATGCCGGCATCCCTTCCCGTCATCCACTCACGCATATGCTAATGCCAATACCTAACTGTGCGTGATCCTGTCCGTTAGCCTCTGGCACACCGGTCTAGCGCGACCCCCCGGCACCCTGTCCATCACTGGCGTCCACCGGCGACTCTCTCGACTCTCTATCGCTATCTGGGCGGATTCTGTTCATCTGTTCATATCTCCCTGACAGCTGCAGGGACGGCACGACCTCGACATCCATAAGCTGCCGCACCCATTGATATTGGCTGGGCTGCCCACGCGTTCAGGGAGTTGTACGTACCGTGCTGTCGCGAAAGAATAACAGGATGGTGACGCCGTCCATTATGCCTCCGCGCTCGGGCGTCATGTGCCCGATCGCACCCCGGTGCTTCTGATCAGACTGGGACCACCGACCACAGCCTGACAGCATTTGCGCTCTCGCTCGAGGCCTCGCTTCCAGGGCAATCCAGCTATCCCAGCTGCACCGTCCAACGTCCCTGCCCGCTCACCCGCCCCCCTAGCAACGTCCATGTCCCCAGAGATGTGTAGATCACATTGACAATAGCCAGTTACCCCTGCTGAGCGACACCCGCAGACAGATGGTCATGATCATGGCCGTGACTCCCATCCGTATTCATTACACCTAGTGTCCGTTATGTCGCCGCCCTTCTGTTATACGCTCCCATTCTTCTGTTGATCACCCACCGTGTGCTCCGGTCAGACAAGGGTGTGATTCCATCGACGTAACACCCACCTCCTCTCCGTACAAAGTCCGCGTGCAATGAATTTTCGCCTCTCACTCACGATCGCTCGGCGTCGACGGTGTCATGCGCACTGCAGTCATGGGCCGCCGCGACGGTGTGCCCTGCAATCTTTCCATCCTTCCATCTTGAACGCGTGAAAATGAACATCGCCCTCGCATTGCTTCTTGCGTCACGAACGTAGGCCCAAAGCTTCTTCTCCCATCTCCATTCATTCATTAGACTCGGCCTCCAAGGCAACGAGCGCTTAAATAGACCATATAATAGCTAGCGTCTAAACAAGGGCAGTGCAACAAGGTTGGTATACGTATGTGCAAGAACGGCAAGTTAGCTGTGGGTTATACTCGGTGCGCGACGCAGGGGTTATATGGTGAATACGGATATATGGATATGGGGTTGTTGTAGTCATGGGCGTGGTTGATAAACGAATGGCAGGGGCTTGGGGGTACGGTGAGTAGTGGTACAATGGGGGCGAACATGAAGGTGTGGATGCGCGGGAAGCAAGGAACGAGGTATGCGGAAGACGGGTAAGGGGGACGGGCAGAAACGACGATCGTAGCACAGGATGGCGCAGCGCAGCGAGATGACACTGTATCGCACCTGCGCATCGCTACCGACCTCGCCCCCGGGCACCCACACAGGCGAGCAGCATGTACCACGCAAATGAGGCGGTAACGCAAAGATGCAGCGACTAGGTCGGAATATCGTGACAACCGAACAAAACGGGAGCAGCAGCACAACCATACGCAAACATGCAATAAAAATCCCTTCCAGATTCCTCGAGATTATCGCAATTAGGGACCAGAACATGGGCGAGAAGGGAGGGGAGAAGAGCGCGGACGGACAACGCAAACAGGCATCCAGATCCACCAGAAACGAAGCACAAGGCACAGCAGGACGAAATGACGCGAAAGAGCACGGACAGCGAGAGCCGAGCAGGCGGGGTTAGGGGGCGCGCGACCAGCATCCGCAGCGTGGCGGGAAGGTCCGGCGTGGACAGCCAGAACATCTTGAAGATCCGACCACGAGTGACGCACCGAGCGAGACTGCAGACCGCAGCAGCACGCTCGACGGTCGCAGGCCTGTCCTGCGCCGGCACGCGCTCCATCGCACATCACGATTCACCGTCATAGTGAAGCGTGATGCTTGAGAATGCGCCAAAGAGGTCCACGTCCTGCGGCGGAGGCTCCAAGCCGTCGTCTGCGCCCGGGGTGCCGGGGATGCCGCCCTTGACCGCATACTGCGATTGCACCGCCTGGGGGATGTGCGAAGGCGGCCGGGGCGAGTGCTGCGGTGAATGCGAGGGCTTCTCTTTTTCAAGATGGAGCGACGATGACTCGTTCATCTGCCGGAAGTTGACGGCATCGAGGCCGTTGGACACAACGGGTATGATCTGGGCCAGCGCATATGGTGAAAGGGCACGGATGTTTTTGTCAGGCAGGGTCGCGGCAGAATCGCGGTGGTGGACATTCGGGGTAAGGCGCAGTCGTGAGTGAGCGCAAATGTTGATGAGGTCATGCAGGCGAATACGGCCGAAGTGATGCGATGTCGGACGCGAGCAGCGAGGGGAAAAGAAGAGGAGCAGCACAATGTCAGTTCACAGTATACAAGGTCGGATGCATTTGGAAATTGATTCATAGAAAAAGACCCAACGCCTTTGCAGGCGGAATGACGATATCGACTTCGGCTAGATAGTGAGTATGGCAGACCAACTAGCCGAAGAGTCATAGACGCCAGGTACTGCTGCCATCGACGAAGACAGCTTGATCAGGTTAGGCCGCCCCGGTGAGCAGGAACAGATCGTCGATGCAGACATCTCCCGCGAGGGAGTAGACCCGCGCTCCGGTGAACGTGTCACCGGCGAACAGAATGTGAAGGGGCTCAAGAGACTACTTACCGGAGGCTTGGTATTCCGCAGAAGGCCCCAGTTGATCTTCGCGAACCACTTGTGCTGCTTGACCTCTGATGCACCGCTTTTGCTTCCTAAACGTGTCGACTCCCGCTTGTCGAGCAACCGTATGACAACATCCTTGCACGATCTGCAAGCAAGAATGGAGAGCATGAGCGCATATTAATCAGCACATGCAACGATTAGAAAATTAATGATCTACTTACGATGAGACCTTGGGGCTGTCGCGGAACCACACGGGTAGGTGGAGTATGTTGTTAAAAGTATCCTTCCGGTGCTGGCCCTTGAATGGAGTAGTAGCATACTACGAGAAACGGCCATGTGGTCAGCATTGCGCGTAAAGTATTAAGTGATACCAAGCGGACGCGACTACGCGGGCATATGGAAGCATTACGCACGATCATCTCATAAATCAGAATACCCAGCGTCCACCAATCTACGGCCGAGGTGTGGCCAGACGATTCTATGACCTCTGGGGCAATGTATTCTGCATTCCATGGAACCAAGTCAGACCATATGCAACTTCGCTGTTTTTAATCCTACCTTCCGTGCCAACGAAAGAATTTGTCCTAAAGTCAGCAGTGCATGAGCGGGTGTCAATGAGAGGTATCTGTCAAGTGATAATGAGTAAGTGATTATATAAATTCCATGATGGAAGTCATACCCCGCTTTCCTGCTGGTGAATGGTGGCTGGTCGGCCGCCAGGCTCACTAGATTGTTTTGCAAGGTCGAAATCCGACAGCATTATATGCCCTGACTGATGCAAGAGAATGTCTGTTTACCAGGGGTGCGTGGTTAGCGCATCATTTATTACGAGAGACCGACTAAGAGTCACGCAAGCGCGACCAATTAGGCGCACGCACTTTCAGGCTTCAAGTCACGATATATAAAACCCATGAGATGCAAATACTCGAGGGCAGCAGTGACTTCCGCCGCGTAGAACCGCGACGCATCTTCTGGAAGACATTTGCCTGGTCTAGACTGAAGAGCGCGGAAGAATTCTCCTCCCATGCAATATTCCATGCAGAAATAGAGATATTGGTCCGACTGGAATGAATGATATAATGTCACAATGAATGGATGATTTGCTGTGGCCAGGATCTCTTGCTCCGTGAGGGCGCGCTTGATTTTGTTTCGCTCAATCATTTCTCGTTTAGAGAGCACTGAGATCTCCTCGTGAGTCCAGAAATTGCACTGCGAAGGCCCATTGCGCACCTTTCATCGCGAAAAGTTTACAGGTCTTCTTCTCCCGTACAAGATACACCTTGCCGACGTCTCCCCTTCCGAGCATTTTGATTTTTTGGAAGCTGGATGGTGACACCTCGACCTAAATTCACGGTCAGTTTGACGCACATCCAAGCCACAAGTGATATACTCACTGATCTGACTTTGATCGAATGGCTAGAATACGTCCGCCGGAATGCAACTTTCCCCGGCCCTTCCATCGGCAGATGCGCGTTCGCAATCCGATCCTTGGCCTTCTGTGGATCAACCGAGGTTGTGCTGTACGCGCGTTGTGGCTGAGGTCGAGTCGTGCGCCCCCTAGACGACGACGCGGACGACACGGTCTCCAGTGAGTTCGTTTCCTGCGAGGTGCCGTATTCATATGCAGTATGAGGAATGGGGGGTATGTCACCAGGAGACAGCAACCCATTCTTTGTGGATGTCGCAGTTGGGGACTTCGGGCTCAGGTGAAAGAGGCCTTTCGCGTTCGGAGCTGATGCAACACGACGGATGAAACGCGACGCGTTTGCACCGAAAGCCTTGGGTGACAGTGGTCCCGATCGTGATGAGGTGGGCTGAGCAGAGGGCGAAAATGATATCTGAGACGGGTCTGCCGTCAGTGGTGGCTTTGTGCGACCAAGTATGCGCTGCTTGTCCGACTTCGACTTCGACCGTGACCGTGACTCCTCCTTCCCATTGGCATGTTGCACGTCACTAGGCTCGCCAAGGTAGGAGGCAGCATTCGGCGCGTCCTGGTGGGATTTGGCTGGCATCCGATTATTAGAATCGCTAGATTGCGTGTTTGAAGAATTGTATGAAAATCGCTGGTCGAGAGAAGGAATGGAATGGGGAGTGAGCGACTGATTGGGCCCGGGAGTGAGGTTCGCCGAAGATTCGTCGGACTGGAAGGACGTGTCGACGGTCAAAGCTGTAATGTTACCTAACGATTTCTTCGACGACTGGCTGCCAATGCGGAAAATGGTTTTCCACGCAGGTGCACTCGCATTTGCTGACAAGCTACGTCCGACCATTCCCTGTGGTCGTGATATGGCCGGGCTGATGTTTTCGCCGCTTGTCTGAAGCATTACGCGAGACGATGGATGCGAACAGGTATAACAGTGGAGACAGAGCGGAACAACGAGACAAAGTGAGTTGAGCTTGCAGTCGACCGCTAAAGAGGTCGTGAACGTCGTGGATGGTGAGAATGCGAGGAGCAACAGTCACTAGCGGCTTTGTGCTAAGGCGGAAATTGCAGTTTCGAATTCCATCAAAGCAGAGCATTACTATTACATTATGTCAGCAGGTACGGCCTTCCTGCCGGCCCCGCCCAGGTCGATCTGGTCAACTCCCTTACTACTAACAGGCTCCTGCGTCATCCATTCTAATCCTGTACATCGTACTTTACATATATACCTTCCCAGAGACTGACAAACTCATGATCAAGAACAGGTTCAGTCCCCATAAGGGTACGGGCATATGTAAGCCAGGATGACAGGCCATTTCAACTCTAGCTATTTACTGGCGTTGTCGTCGCCGGATTGGACAATGTATTCAGACAAATAACAGCCAGCTCTATCGCGCTGGAGCACGCACGGCTGATGGCAGCTCGGGCAGAAACTCGATATTGTCCACACCACCACCTAGCTGGGAATTTGTCGCAACGCTCAGCTTCGGGCACAGCGGATACTCGTTGGCCGCAGTCAATTCCCCGAATCGGAAATGGGATCCGAATGCAACAGCAAAAGAATGCACGCACGCACTTTTACTGCAGTGGGTAAACTAGCACTTAGAGGTCTCCAGGGTGGACGCGGCGTACAAGGTTGGCGTATCTAGAGTTCAGCATATCACGAACCTCGAACCTCAAAACCTTTTTTCGTCTTCTGACCCATGAAACCCCGTGGCAACTTCGCAGAATCCGGTGGGCGGAAATCCCTTGGGGGAATCTATGCTACTGTTTAATTTGTCTTCGACTGGTCTGCTGCGGGCTTCATCTCCGCTGCACCGCGAGATCACGTTACCATGGCTAGCTAGTTTATCGCATACTATGCGGCGCGGAGGACGCACACCACAAACAACAGAACTGGGAATCAGTAAGTGGCAATTTTTGAAACATCGGGCACGTACCATGGCATTACGAAGATGTGGTGGGAATGCTTCAAATATTGGGAAGCATAGTACAAGTGGTACCAGATGCACCTACATTTGACAGAGAAGGGTATCAAACGAGCATAGAAAAGCAAGCTACAATCCTGTCACGTAATCGAGGTCCCCTTTTTCGACATGACAGAATCCGCTTCAACGTCCACTCTGATCAGCCCGCGGGATTGAGGCTAGTAAGTTCAGACATGATTCACCAGCGTTCGAGGCAATAACCCGTAGCGCACATCGCGGCTCGTATGCAGTCAGAATTAAGCTGTTGGTCTAGTACAAAAAGCGTGGCATCGCGCAAAAAAAAAAGGCGAAAAATCGGATGGACATGACCATGTGCATGATCTGCGACTTTGTGATGGCGATTGTCAACATAAAGATAGCTCGCGATCTAATTCGGCGAAAGGGATCAGTGATGGAAAGCGCAAGTCACGTGCACAACGCGTCGGTAGCGCAGCCGCCTTTGAACCATCGTTTCGTGAATTGACCTGCAGGCATAATGGCCGGGACGGTAGGAAATGGCCCGCTTCAACCGCTGGCATTTTACGATGACGAAGACGAACCTTTCGATGATATGCCAGAGTCAGACAGCGATGAATCTGACGAGGAAAGTGAGACGGGAACGGAGTCTAAGCAAATCTCGGAAGATGAGGACGAGGAAGGTGAGATGGATGCAGAGGCAAACAAATACGACACGCTAGATCAGGATGAAGAAGACACGAGTGTCGAGATTGCGATAGAGGGTGATTTTAAGTATGTCATAGCAGTTCGTCGCTCGTCTGATACTGACTGGTATCAGCCGAATTGTGCAAGACATAAGACGGTCAGGCGACGGGTCCAGTACCGGTTTATTAACGAAAATGTGGAACTTTAATATCGAGGAAAAGGATGCTGAATTTCGTGACGATTTACGCGCGGCCTCAGGTGTTGGGCGTTCGAAGAAGGCAAGGAAGCCATGTGCATTCGGCTTCGACACAAGCACAACTAAACACACTTTTGTTCATACACAGCGTGGACGGAGGACAGGTCCAGTTCTCTCCCAACAAGTTCGTGCCATTGTTGGCGAAGGCAACCAAGCATATATTGACGGTAATGTCCCCGAGGCTATGCGTATCATGCAGGAAGTTATACGCATTGAGCCTCGGGCGCCGGCGGCATGGACTGTGTTGGCGTCATGTTACGAAGGCATGAACGAGTTGCAGAAGGGGCTTCAACTACGAGTGATGGCTGCACATCTGACTCATGACGCAGACGCATGGGAGGAGCTCGCCCAAAAGTCCAAGTGAGCTTGCCGATCGTCAAGCCACATTGATCTTTAAGCTTCACTCATGTCAGAGAGATGGGATATAACCAGCAGGCCCTGTACTGCTATGGAAAAATTTACAGCCTCGATCCTAGCAACGTAAATGCTCTCTGGGACCGCGCGTCGCTCGCTAGAGAAATTGGTGACCTGCGGATTGTAGGAGGAAATGTCCTTACTCATCATTATTCCCCGGGCTCACTCGCATTTCACAGGCTCGCCAGACACTATTGGCCATCCTCAAGCGATTTCCGCACAATCTTAATGTGCTAGAGGAGATTCGACCCATTCTTATTGAACTCTCAGATCTCGCCTTATGCGCATCACTATATGCTGATGCGTTCGTGCACTACCAGGGAACATTCCCTTCGGGCATGGGCTTTGATCCGGAGATACAGCAGGATGTGCCTGGCGGAGGCTTTGGCTTGATGCATCTACTTGTTCTCGCTGATCTACACAATACTCTTGGCCAATACGAGAAGGCAAAAGAAACAATTCGGAGGGGATGCAGGTGGCTGCAGGGCCGTGCCTCGCAGAAGTTCTGGGACGTCTGCGAGGACGATCGAGAGTATGATGTCGCGGAAGGTGTCAGAAGTGCGGACGTAGAACTGCAGCCAGGAATGTATCCCCTGGATATTAACGCTCGGCATCGACTCGCAGTCTCCAGAATCAAGATGGGAGACATTGAGGAGGGCAAGGTAATTTGTGTCTCTCAATTACAAAGTACATCGTCCTCATACTCTTCGTAGACACACGCCGCTATCATACTGTCACAAGACGCTACCGAGTATTCCGCCCTTTTTGGCGAAATCGCAGATGCCTACTATGAGCGTGAAATGTATGTTGAAGCAGGACATATCTACGAGATTCTTGGCGGAGATGCAGGAGTCAGTCATATTACTCGGAGCTTAAGTTTGGCCCCCTGACATGCGTTTATCACTAGACGAGTAGCTTGTATGTCTTACTCCAAGCTGCCGCGTGCCGCCGCATGCTTGGCGATATCAAGGAGGCGGCGGAGGTTTACGAGCATAGTGAGCGAACTCATTTTGTAGCCTTTGCGAAGTCCCGTACGCTGACTACTTTCAGTAATTGTTGCCGACCCCACTCACAATGAGGCAAAGATGAAGCTCGCCGAGATATACGAGATCATGAATGAACCGCGGAAAGCCTTGGATCTCGTCATGCAAGGCAAGCGCTCTGATATGCTGTCACGAGCGACATCGGTATAACGGGAGACAAAGTTATTGATGCACGCAAGAGGCGTGCGAGACAGGAACATGCAGAAGGCGCTATCGAAGAAGCGACGACTTCCCTCTTCGAAGAACGAGCGCGCCCGAAGGGCAAAGCGGGGTCAAAGAACGCGAACAAGCTCAGTATCGCGCAATTAAAAGAACTTGAGGCGAAGAAGGAGCGGGAGGTCATCCAAAGCTACCATAGAATCAAGGAGCTCTGGCCTCGTATGCTCGCGGGTGAGGAGGAGGCTGAACGCGAGTGGCTTATGGAAGCCGAGAAGCTGGTCGAATCGTTCAGGGAGACAAGGCCTTTGTTTCTGACGAGCAGGGTGAGTTGTCTGCATGCTCTATTTGGACAAGGGTCTAAAAGGATAACTCGGCACAGCATCAGGGCTTCCGTGGAATGTTCCCGAGAAGCTCGAGGAGGCAAACAGCTGAGGCGAGCGAAGAGAGCATGGCTGATCGATTGCAACTCGAGCTTGGTGGAGGTGCGTTCGTTTTGAGCGGCTCCATGAGTAAAGTATCTGATCATCATCGCAGGGCGCGAGGCTGTCGTGCGGAAGACCAAATCCGAGGTCAATCCCGGCGGCATTGATACATTCCGAACCATCTCATTTGATGATTGGCTTCAAGTATTCCTACATGTAAAATCAATCCCTTATTCTGTATGGCTTGTTGCTCACTGTTGGTTGTATATGAACAGTACGCTTTTTTGCTCACGAAACGGGATCAATATGACCTCGCTCAGGAGGTGCTCCGTCACATCGGCTATTCGAATGCGTATCAAAGCCGCATAGCGCAAGATGCCATAAGACTCGCGCTTATTAGTATGTGCCTATCCAGATGTTAAGGGATCGGCGCTATGCTGATTCTCACCCCACACAGCATGCTCTATTCATGCTGGCGCTTTCGCTACCGTTGTGGAGCAATCTCGCAAGCTGATCAATGTCTACCAATTCAATAATGAGCCTTTGCGTATTCTAGTCGCATCCCTGGGGAGCGGGCTGCGTCCAACGGACGCCTTCCTTGCTTCCACACTCTATAAGCACCTTCTACGCGAGCTCAAACTCGCTGACACAGCGCTCAAAAGTCCCGATACCCTTAAGTGGAATGCTCAGCTCCGCCGGTACGGCAGCGGAGGTGCTAGCGTGAAGGACGAGGTCGACGAGGATGACGATACGCTCGTCGAAGGAACACCAGCCCCAGACCAGAAGGCAGTCGGAGACAAGGCTGCCCTTCCGACGAAGGGTAACCCGGTCAGCATTGCGCTTTACGGCCAGATATGCCTTGCTGCGAAAAGTTATCAGAGCGCTCTATGTGTGTTTGTTTCAACGCAGTCTTAAATCAACTAATAACTCGATTGATTGACACGTAGTTTATTTGTTGCATGCGTATGACTACTGCTCACAGGACCCGATGATAAACCTCTGCGTTGCGATCGCATCTTTTGGGCGTGCGATGCAGCGACAAGCAGATAATCGGAACCATCTCATCGCCCAAGTAGTATTTGTTCCCATTGCGTCACGGGAGATGCTCACCTTGCTCTGTAGGGCATGGCGTTCCTATCGAGGTATCGGGCGCTTCGCGGAGCAGATGCTGAAGGAATGGACGAAGTCGAGTTCAACTTCGGGCGTGCGTTTCAGCAGCTAGGTATGCCTTGTATCATTCAAACTCTCGGAATGCCTAGCATAAGTTATCTTATCTTGAATAGGTTTACACTCTCTTGCGGTTCGTCATTACGAAAAGGTCCTAGAGGCGGCCGAACGCACATGTAGGGACGATGCTGAGGTATATGACCGAGACACCCGTTGTTTCATTGGCTGACATTTTCTTGGGTCACAGGCAGACTGTGGACTGGCGCGTGAAGCGGCTTACAATCTCTCGCTAATCTTCGTAACCACCGGCGCCACTCCATTAGCCGAAGATTTGTACAGACGGTGGTTATCCCTGTGATCACCATCCTTATGGGCTGTTGCTCCGAAGTCACCGCGATCTCGATCAAGACTATACCCGTCTATCAGAGGTATCTTCTAGCAGGCAGGCGGCCTCCAGCATCGCAATTTCAGCGCACATAGATCACCCGTATAGCATATATGGTTGATGCAAGGCGAGAACTTCGTTACGATACCCAACATATTCACCTGGACGACGCATGCACCATGACGGCGGCAGCACTTGCAGTGTGTACCTTACTCCTGTGTCATCATCGCTTTGACGCTCTACAAGAGCTGAACACAGTACTACTCTAGTGTCTGTTTCGCGAGTTGTCTCGAACACTTGCAGCCGCTACGTCTCGCTGTAGAAAATATGGTTGAGAGCCACTCGAATCCCTATTCAAGTAAACGTTGCATACAGTGTATCAGCTATCCTTCGGCCTGACTGAGCGTACACGAAAGGTACCTACTAATATAGGCTTTGAGACTTGCGCTCGAGGATGTATTCTATGCTGCCCTTCGAGACCTGCTTGATTCCGATGATTTCATCAAGCTTGATTTGCTGCTCCCCCCGCCCCCCAGTATCTTGAACCGTCGTAGACGGTGAATCTGGAAGCATCAACAACCAAGAACATACAGCCAGCGATTGAACTCCTGGACAATACCTCCTAGTTTTCTTCCGCTCAAACTGCGCTAGTTTCTTTGTAATAACAGACATCACAGCGTGCAGAACTAAACGCCCCGTTGCGCGACGCTCTCATGCATTGTAAGGCACTATTTCGCCATTTGAAGGGTCAGCTGTATTCTCGAAGAGAGCGTTCTTAACTGGAGGTGTTATATCAATCGCTGGGTCCAAGTTGGCATAAGCCGTCTTCTGTACGACGCAGCCTCCACCGTACACGAGGCCTATAACTTACCGAACTTTTGGGCGGACGTCCGATCCGCTCAAGTTTGCGATTTGGGTGATTTTGCGATTTTTGCAGTGAATCCGCCACAGATTGATCGACCTTCGTAGCTCCTCAATGAGCCCCGCTGCTCAGGACGCATTGCCTCAGACAACTATATTCTGTGGTTAGCCATATCGGTATAAGAGGGCTAGACACGGCATGTTTGGTCCGCACATCATGCACTGACTTCGGACCTCGTGCAACTCATAAACCGCTCGCCGTGCTCATGCTTACGGACAATCCACCTTGATTGTAATTTATATATGATACGTACATGCGTGTGTCATTCGGCATAGGGCGACGCTCTCCAATGGATATAAAATCAGGTTTACTAGACAAAGAAGTGAAGGAGGGGGGGGCATGCAAAAGACAAAGTTATCTAGCAGCTTCTACTGTCCAAAACAGCGCACATATATGTGAGACCAATAGATCGGAAAAATCTCTCCGTTATGATCTGCACTGCGGTGTGAGTTTTAGCGAGAAATTTATACCGGCTGACACGCACCTCGCACCACATTTCATATGCTGTAGAGTCTCGACTACAGCCAGAGTGGGTTTAAAACCGCATCTCCCAGAATACGAGATGACAATTGCAATTGCACGGGTGGGTCATACATTCAGCCCTTCAGAACCACTTGCGCTCTGCTTCCCTATTACGATCCCGTTATCTTGTTCCCCCAGGGGAGCACAGTGCCGAGCCTCTCGTGACTTCGGCTACGCGAGATCGCCCATTACCTCCGCACGGTTGCTTCTCCAATTTGCGTTCGCTGGCTTCTTGCGACGTCAAACCGGACAATTCGTAAGCGACTGAATTAGCAGAGGGCCCCCTAGCCGCGATTGTGTTGGCAGATCCCTATATGCAAAGTTTGAATTCGTCTAGAGTTCGTCTAGAGAATGACCGATCACGACCGGAGATGGGATCGTCGGTGGATAAGAGGACGAGCTACTTGATGTATTTAGGAGGCGCGTGCACCCGCTGCCACACCGGTGTCTTGCGCTATGACATCATGGTTGCGACCGGTAAATTGCTGGAACGCAACTAGAGCAAAAACTGGATTAGAGCCCGTCCGGGGCGGCCATATGCACGATACCTAAGCTAGAATCAACATAGATTGCTTCAGTGAGTCTGACAAGCCACGAGAGCCAAGACGGTCACATCGTTATTACCTATCAAGAAGCGGTTGCTATAAACTAATTGTTCACACAACCGAATTTTACGACCGTGCAGCGGAACTGAATTAGAACGAGCCCCAATCTCGTTATATAGCAGGCTATCTTTATCAACTTGGGCTGCAACCGGTGAGCATCATCCAGCACCAAATCAAATCACGGCTCGGAATCAAAGCATAGACACGAAACGCACCGTCGTCCACTTCGGTCGGGTAGGTCGGGTAGTCTGTGACCTCAGTGACGCTCAATGAAGCAATACCCTGACGGTAGTGCGCGGTAGAATGGCCTAGATGACTCAGAGCCGCGTGCCCGCGCTCGCGAAGTTGGCATGGGCAGCCTCGGCACACCCATTTCCTTGAACGGCGTTCGTGGCTTACCGCAGGAACCTGAGTGCCTGAGTAATCGCGCGCGCCCCGCGCAGGCCACCACGCTCGCAGTGTCAGCAACATCCGATGGAGATGAGCGTAGCAGGAGACACCCCACGTCAACAACGGTCGCCTGTGGGCTGACCGCGGGTTTCTCATCCACTCGGGCGCCACGCGCCGGAGACACTCAGGCCGTCGGCCTGAGATGGAGATGACCGTGGCTCCGTGCTGGACGGCCACTACAAGCCACACTCGCTGCGGACATGAGTGGTGGCGATGCATCATCTATTGCCCGGGCACGCGCGCCTACGAGTGGCGGTGCGCATCGGGTCGACGTACAGCATCGGGCACGGCGTGCGTTGTGTTCATTGACGGGGTCGGAGGATCGTTCTTCTGCGACACTACGTGTGTCCGGAGAGAAGTAAGAGGCGAGGGCTGCGGGTCACGAGACGGGCGGACCTACGTTTGAGAACACCGCGGCCTAGGGCGCTTGCTGGGCGGGCGAAGACGTCACGGCAAACGGTGACAGGTAAGTGGAGCCAGGCACTGGATCCGGGCGACGGCATGCAGGATCACCTACAAGCTAGAGCAGATGGATTAGCCACAGTGTGATTTGATATGTGCTACATCCTACTACATCGGAGTAAACGCTGAAAATTTACATGAGCGGCGCCGCGCGTGTAAAAACAGAAAGGAGTGAACATACCCTGGAGGAAGTACGAGCGGTTACTTTTATTTGTAACACGCGGTCGAGGGTCACCTCAGGAGACACACGACCACGATACAAATTAACTTCGCCATCATGTTGAGCGGTCGAGGCAGGCGACGGGCATACTTCTTGCTGAGAGTACACACGCGATGGTCGGACGATGACACACCCGCTTACACCTATCAGAGGAGTCGAAACTCGTTCGACGCGCCCGATAGCCGTAAGGGGACCGGCCACGAGAACACCTGGCGTGGTTAGAAAAACACGCGGAACCTAGAGCATTACCGTGACGACTAGCAGGCAGCGTATCTCCTTTCACGCAATAGACCTGTAGTTATGCGTGCACCCATTAGAATAGCCGAATGGAAAGTTCTGGGATACATCACTCACGTCCGGCGAATGCGGCTTCTCAGGATGTTGTACTGGGCCCCTGCCGCGACGGTTATTGAACACAATGTTCCTAGTGGCAGGGCCAGCTAGTTATAGCGTGAAATAGCATGGCAACAACTCGAGGCCCGCAGATCCCGAGGGTTACAGTTCTGTGCTTGCCAAACGTGCTAATAAATGTCCGATGGGAAGCGGATCAAGCGTTCCCGCGGGTACACGTAAATTGTGTTGGGAAATATTCTGTCGCGAGCGCAATGTACAACTAAGTTGCGCACACGACGCCGGCGGGAGGGACGCGGCACCGACGTCAGCCTTGAGAAGGCAGGTACCGAGCTTGGTAGCAGGTGGCGCTGCGGTGCCACCGGTGAATATAACGACGCGTTTGGCAATTGGCGAGCGATCGAGAGTGGCTCGTTTGCTTGCTCCGCTGCTGATGCGGCGCGCCGTGCCTGTCGATGGCAACAACGCAGACTGAATGATTGCTTGAATGGTGGATAGCGTCGTCCGTGTGAGCCGGAAGTGCCAGCGGGGGGCGTTGATGGGACGCGCCTACAACGCGGGTGGCTGGAGCGACACGGCGGCGAGGAGGAGGAGGGGGAAGCCGAGGGAGAAGCCCCGAGGGGATGGCCGTGCTTCTAGAAGGGGATTCCGCCGTCATCAGCGGATGCTGACGATAGACGATGCGTGCTAGATCCCGTCGCCAGATCTTCAAACTCAGATCTAAAGTAGGTACGCTCGTTAAATATCGCGCCTCCGATGCCTCCACTTATCGGTCCCCGCCTGCTGTTATATTCGAGCCCAGCTCGCGTCGGCCTTTCCGTCTCTTGTGCGTCTTCTAACATGCATCTCCCACTGTTCGGCGCTGATGCCTCCCCTCAGATCATCCGGACGCCGTCCTCGTTCCGTGGGACACTTCCTCTCCGGACTAGATATAAGGCTCCCTTCTCCCGCCGTCCACACACCCATCCTGCACGATGTCCACGACCCACCGAGACTCCTCGGAAACACGACCCCTGCTTCAGCAGGACGACGTCACGTCTTATCATTCTGTACCAGGCTCTGGGGATTCCACTCCTCAAGAACCCCCACCACCGCTCAATAGAGTCTCCGGTACCGACCTTGCATGGGTTTTGGCAGGGCTCTGGAGTGCTGTCTTTCTCGGCGCCCTTGACGGTACTAGTCTACTATGCAGATCCCTGTCGTGCACCGGCTCAAATGTAGCGGATCCTAGGAACCATCGTTGCTACCCTCCTCTCCCCGATCGGCAGCTATTTTAATGAGTCCAATCGTGCTTCCTATATCGGCACATCATACCTACTCTCGGTCTGCTGCTTTACCCCACTTTATGGTCAGTACCCCCAGCCGTACCCCGACCGTGCCTCACCGTCTATTTCAGGTCGCTTGGCCGATATCCTCGGCCGCAAGGGAGCAATGCTGCTAGCCTTGTCGCTCTTCGGTCAGTTTCCCTCAACATGCATTTCATGGCTCACTCAATATGCGCCATAGGCGTGGGAACCTTCCTCTGCGGTTTGGCACCTTCGATGGATGCGCTTATCGTCGCCCGAGCAGTGGCAGGCATGGGGGGCGGAGGGTGAGCGTCCTCCTGGCGTCAATCAATATTTATCCATCCAATCTATAACAAATATCACAGAGTCATGACAGGTGAGCCCGCACCGCACAGCGCGTGACGTCAAGTGCCTCACCGTGCAATCTAGTATCTAGTGTCGCCGTGACAGATCTGATCCCTCTGTGAGTGCTGGTGCGCGGCACCCGTGCCGTATCAGGTTTCCTCGGAGCGGAATTTCGCTGATATTGCGTGCATGCAGCCGTCAGCGCGGGCTCTATCAGGGCATGACGAATATGTAAGGTCATGCGTCCGTGAACTTCGTGCAACCATTCATGCTGTCTGCTGTTTGATAGTCTTTTTGGCCTGGGTGCAGGCCTGGGCGGTCCCATCGGCGGGTGGCTGAACGACAACTTCGGATGGTGTGTAGGGCACCGTGCCAGTCGCAAGGCAGAAAATACTCACCGTCTGTATGCTAGGCGATCCGCGTTCCTCTTTCAGGTGCCACCCCCTCTTTCCTCCCCATGTTTATGGGCGCTGATCCGGTGTCCGCGCATATAGATGCCCATTCTCGTGTTCTCATTTGCGCTCGTCATCGCGAAGGTCTCCATTAAACTGCCTGATGAGGTCGAGTCGCAGAGCCTGCAACATAAGCTCCGGCGAATCGACTTTTTTGGCTCGCTCACGCTCGTCGGCACGGTCGGCTGCCTCCTGCTGGGCTTCAGCCTGAAGTCGACGGAGGAGCTGTCGTGGGGGCATCCTATTATCTGGGGCTTGTTCACAGCGAGCGCAGTATGGGGTGCTCTCTTCGTCGCAGTCGAGACATACTGGGCGCCGTACCCGGTTATGCCAATGCGGCTGATCAAACAGCGGACGCCGCTGGCAGTGTCGCTCTCGTGCTTCTTTGGCAGCGTAGCCGCGTTTTCGACGGTAGGCCCCACGCTCTGTAATGCCGCCGCCGTGCGATCTGATCGCCAGCATTTGCCAATAGCTGTATAATGTGCCTCTGGTACGTCCGGTATGTCCGGGTGCTTTGTGGGCGTCAGCTGAGCGAAATGACAGTATTTCTCCGCCGTGAGATTAAATTCCTCGACGGACGCAGGTGCGTGATCCGTGCGCAAGGCAAGGTTCCGATTTAACCGTTTAAACTTTAGGACTGCACCTGTTGCCACATTCGGTATGTCCAATTTGCTGGAGACTAGAACGTCGGTACCGATACCGATACGACCGAATGGTTTCTAGGTTGCGATCTCCACAGGCAGTGTATTCGCTGGCTGGTGCGTACCTGAGTTCCGGACCGTGCTAGACGGGCCCTTAGTAATCGTGTTGATCCCCAGGGTTATGAGACGGACCGGAAAATTATATAACCTGACTCTGATCACGGCTATTATGACCATCGTCGCAGCGACGATGATCATCTTCTGGACCGACAGTACATCTACATTTCACCTATGGTTTGACATTGTCCCTCAAGGGTTTGGTATGGCCAGCGTAATCACGACCACATTAATCGTAAGTCCTTGCGAACGTCGTGGTTCATGCATCCCTTCTGACTGTGGCGTCCAGGCAATGATTGCGAGTGTGGCCAAGGAGGATATGGCGGTGGCTACCGGCAGTAAGTCCGCGGCGCGAAGTGTGCCTTTCTGAGTTTTGACATGTCTCGCTGCAGTCACGTATCTCTTCCGAACTACTGGTCAAGTGCTTGGAGTCAGTCTGAGCGGTGCGCTATTGCAAGCCGTCTTGACTCGCAAGCTGCGCGAACGCATAACAGGGCCGGGCGCGCTAGAGGTTCGTGTCATGCCATATTTCCCTGCCTCGGAAACTCACATGTTTCCTGCCGGCGGACAGATGATTGAAAAGATTCGGTAGGTTTCTTGCCCCTGCCCATGTAAGCCGGATTGGAAATTGATGACCGGCGGTTCCAGTCATTCGACGAGCATTATCGCGGAACTCAGCCCGGACCTGCGGCAAGCAGCCGTCAGCAGTTATGCAGATGCCTTACGCATCGTCTTCATCTGCCAGGCCGCTGCGAACTTCCTGTGCTTTGTGTGCTGTCTCCCCATCCAGGAGAACCCCTTGCCGTGCGTCGCTCCGTGTTCGACGCACGTCTGAACGTGCGCGCTGATAGTTTGATTTTGCAGAGGTACGCACGAAGAGCAGGAAGCGCAGTACCGGCAGCGAAAATACACAATAGACAGTAGAACGGCGTCCGAGTCGTGACGCCTTGCATCAATAATGTACTGTATCGTTACAGCAGTATATCGTTATAACATAACTTTGCGAAACACACACGATGTTCGAGCGTGGTGTGTGTGGATGTCAGCATGCGATGCACGTTGCGAGAGCGAGAGCGAGGCCAACACATTATTGATATTGCGGGTTCAGGACTGCCTGGGATGCGTTTCCTCTATCCACCTCCTGGGCCTTTTCTCCACTACCGTGACCATGCGCCGCCCGTTCTCTCCGTCTCGGTTCTCTCCGTCCGCGAAACGACCGCGCTCATGCGCGGGACATGGGAGGACGTTTGATGCCGACACGGTGATGACAGAGGCGACGAATGTGAGCCCAAAGAGGGCGGAGACGAATGTCCGTCGTTGGCGAGGCGTGAAGTTGAGTGCTCTGGACAGGGACATATCTGTGAGGTATAGCCAGTTAAACACAATACTGTTAGCACAACAGTGAGGGGAGCAGCGTGCGTACCACAGTCTAGAATCCCATGCCCGGGTGCACCGTGTTAGTGCGGATAGCCACCGTCCGCGACGACGAGAATGGAGAGCGGCGATGACGGTGAAGGTCTGCTGCAACCAGTAGCGTCGCACAGGCGCCCACAACGTATTTGCGCTCAGCGCCCGCGCGGGCCCGAGGCGCTTACCGTAAGCGCACCTTCCTTCTAGTACAGCTCTACTCTTTGCTCTTTACCCTTGCCGCCACCATGCCCAACGTCCGTGTGCTCCGCGACATCAAGGCCCGCAACGGCGTGAACGCCAACGAGATCCTCCGCCGCGCGTACCTGTATGTCGCGCGCAACCAGAACCTCCCCCCGCAGGTCCGCTACCAGGCGCAGCTGCAGCTGAACACGTTCGGCAAGTACACCCGGCCGACCACGGTCAAAAACCGGTGCGCGGAGTCGGGGCGGGGGCGGGGCATCATGAGCGAGTTTGGCCTGTGCAGGGTGTGTATGGATGGCTTGGTGGTCGGTTGTATGTTTGTTCTGAATGAGGTGCGGTATTCCTGCAGTACCAATTCCGGCTCAAAGCCCTGGCCGGTGAGATCCCTGGCGTCAAGAAGGCTTCTTGGTGATTGTCTTCGGCTTCGGCTCCTGCTGTGTGCGTAGAACAAGCTGTTATGTCTGCGCTGTCGGCACTTATTTGAATGACACACAGGACATAGTTCAGCTGTGAACATTGCCCACGCCCGTGATATATGCGTTAATTTGTCACACCCACAGTCCGAAGTTTACATTTATCATACATTTTATACGCTCATGTAGGCAAGCTGGTGCAACGACAACGACGGCCTAGCAGGCCGGGACATAGATACATGGAACCCTCTTACAGACTAATCTATCCCTAGGACTCAAACTTCAAACTATGTGAGTAAATGGTTATACAGGCGGCACGGCGTGAGTCTCCTGGAAGTCTGCGAGTCGCAGTTCGCATTCGCCTCTTTCGCGCCGCCACTTGTTCGTGATGTTCAGCGTGGCTTGATCGACCAAGTATCTAGAGACAGAACGTGAATAGCGGTCTCGTCAAGTGATTTGAAGTACGCACTTGTAACGCTTTAGCCAGGACTCCGAGATCTCCCAATTGCTATGGGCGAGCACATCATCTCCGTGAATTGTGACCGCCCGTCGGTAGTCGTGCAGACAATCAACCAAGTCGAAGCGACCTAAGAGGGGCGTGAACAGACGTTGTGCATGCCATGTAGTAACCGTACCTCGAAGGAGGATCATCCTATCTCTGAGTTCGGGGTGTAAGATGGAGTCAATGACACTCTCTACCGTGGTGTTAGCGTCCGCCAGTGGAGACCATCTAGACCACATACCGTGTGGAACCGTTCTGGGTGCGGAAGTAGATCAGTCTGTAATACGACGCCCCCCCGTTAAAACCATGATCACCTTTGCACCAAAGTTGGTCGAAGAGACGAAGGCAAGCAGTAAGCACTGTTCCGCTTATAATTGTCCAGATGGTAGCTACGAAACCACGTCACGACATGTAAGCAATGAGGACAGGGGGGCAGGGAAGGCGCACTGAATGAGTTTGTATGCATCATTCTTCTTGGGTTCAATGTCTTCCTCGTCCGCAGTCGACTGGCCTGGCGGAGTGGGGGCGACCCTGTTCTGCTGCATGCCAACAGAAGAACCTCCTACCAAGGGCATGGACGATATAGCTGGGTCGATGGGACTCTGCATATAACCTGGCTGGTAGGAGCTCCCGACGTTTGTACTTGATGGCGAGGCAAAGGATGCAGCTGGCGGAGAGGCAGCCGACATGAACATCGGTGACCCGGCTGACGACGTTCGCAGAAACTCATTCAAGAGGGCGCTATCGTGGGGTGGTCTAGCAGACGAAGAGTAAAGGCCGTTCGACGATACAGAAGGACCAGAGTTATTCAAGGGCACCATCATCGGGTTCGAGAAAGAGTCTGCATGCTCAGCATCGCCGTTCTGCTCACTGTTTCCTCGCGGTCGCTTTGTCCGTATACCGAAGGGGTCATCTTCTGAAGCGCGTTTTTGAGTAGTGCTTGCGGAACCCCCCGTTGCAGAAGCATTGCCTGCAGAGCTGTCATGTTTGTGACGCTGATAGCTTTCCCAGGCAGAGTCTGTCTCCCCCTTGTTGATGAAGGTATTGAAGTCGTTCACATCCCAACCGAGCTTTGGCAGAAGACCGCCAGCTCCTTCCCCTATAAAGCTGCTCAGACTCCGCAGCAGATCGCGAAGAACCTGGTTTTCGTTCATCAAATCTAATATCAACGAGTGTCAGCCGTGAGCATAGACGTAAATTCGAAGAAGTGGCGTCCTGACTGACCCTTCAAGATCTTCCTCAGGTGACCAAGAGCTTCATCTTTGCCGCCGGACAGAATCTCAACGCTCGCTTCCAAGTCGCGGATCTGAAGTTACTTCAGGGACACGCGCCAGTCAAGGTCAGTGGCAAGCGACGACGCACGCGCTGTTGCTTCCTGAGACGGAACTCCCTCTGTGCAATACGGTTTTGATCACGCCTCGCGGCCTGCGAGCTAGGACCCGGGGTAGAGCGTAAGCAAGATAACGTCTTTGTAGATGGTCACGCACTTTGGATTTTTCTTTCTGCCCGGCTTACCAGGTGGATGGGATGACCCACCGCCCTCGCCAGGCTCGCGCGGAGATTCGACATCGGAGCTCTAGTCGAAGTGGTCAGCGAGCTGGTACATTGTTTGACGGAGGGGCTGCATGATACCTCGATGTCACCGGAAACACTACGGGCCCTGGAGTCTTGATTGGGCATCAGGAGGTAGATGTGTGAAGGCGCACGGGGAGACTAGACACGGCACGGAATAGCCCACGCCGATCTGCAGATGGAGAAATATGTTGGACGGCCGCTCTCAGACTCAGACTTTGGTGCTCAAGACGCCTGCGCTGACTGCCACGGCCCCCTCTCGGCTATCCACCACGCACTCCTCCGGCTCCCCGGCTCCCGCCGGCCTCGCCCACACGTGACCCGCGATCACGATCTTAGTGCTATTGCCTCCCGACCCGCCTCCGTCCTCGTGAGTTTGAAACCGTTGCTCGCTGACGCTATAATCATGTTGTCCTTGTGTATGTAAACCGGTGATGGCCCGCGCGCACTGGACCGTACTTGCCCCTCCCCCTTACCGCCGTATTTTTGTATCAGTCTTCTAGATTCCCTTGAAATTCGCGTCTTCTAGCCCTGTCCAAAGGCGTTTTCCTCTGTAATTGTGCCCAGCCTAGCCCTCGCACAAGGTTGGAGCTCTTCCCCCGTCTAGCAGTACTAGTTCCGTGAATTGAGTCGGCTGCACGTCTCGGCGGACTGCTGAATTTACCCCGCCGCTGTTGAACCTCCCAACAGAACAGGACATACCGGGCCATGATCTTCTTCCCAAGTCGCCATGCTTTCACACTTGTACGTGAAAGATCTCCCGTCCTCTAACCTGCGATCGGCCAGGCGACCGGTCCTGACACAATCGGCCCTCCGGCCTCCGAAGTCAATGTCTCGCGCCGAGTCGCGCGTAAAGCTATGAGATAGCACTACATGCTGGCGGAAGCCCTGAAACCATGAGGCCGCCCCCTCTTGCATATTCCTCCAGCGCGCGATATCACTGCCGTAAATTCACATATTCTGGAGTGAGCTCCGAGCTCTTCCTCAATGTCGGCTAGCTCATTTATTACTAGCCTGTCAAGCCGCGAACCCTTCTGGACCCGACTTTCCCAGCATGCGCGAGCAGCGAGCGCAGCCGCCGCGGGAGCCCTGCGCTGCCGGCAGCTCTGTTCACGCACCGCGGAGGTGAGTGCTATCCATTTTCGCGGAATCTCTATCCATCCAAAATGAATATCTGTGCCACAATGCCCGGCGATTGCCCCGGAGCGTATGTCTCACGTTTCCGCATCTGTCCTGGACGCATCGATAAGACACCGCGATTTAGAGCCGACGCGGAAGCCGACTCTGCTCCTCCGAGTCCCTGTATCAGCATTCTAAGAATCGCTGGTGATGTCAAATCCCCGCGAGGCAGACAGCTGCACACATACGTTCATTGCTTCCGGGTGCCGCGCCTGTGCACTGCTTCTTGCATCTATGCCGAGTGCGTGTATTTCATTTCTCTTCACGGACCACATTCGAACATTGCACCTTTATCAGCTGTCGTCATCCTATGACCACGCGACTTAGCCTCAGCCTTGGCCTAATCAGATCGTGTTGATCAAGTGGGCCGCGTTCATATTATCCGGTCCTAGCATCCCAAAAACAGGAAGACATTTTGAGGCTTCATTGCGGCATTCCAACAGTAGCTCATACCCGGAGCACTATAAATTCATTTGCCTCGGCACAATGACCTTTACCTTTCTCCTCCCTATCCACGCACCATACCTACCGCCACCCACTCCAGACCATGGCGACCACCGACTTGATACTGCAGTTCTTGTGGCCAACGTCAACCAACTCAGACGGTCGCACCTTTCAGATTAAGCAAATCGCCGAGGCACCGCAAGATCCAATTGAGTTGTACAAGGTTTGGCACACGGGTAGCTCTCCTTTGTGGGCGCATCAAACTCAGCTCGTCCAATCTCTTCCCGCCTTGCTAGTTCCACCATCCCGTCACCGGAAACAATACCGGTGTTACCCAAATTCACCGCAAGAACCTTGCTACGCAAGTATGGGAACCTTCAGGCCACATAGAATGGACGTCAGCCGCCGCCGCAACGGTCTATTTTGGCGGTCTTGAACGGGTAAGGCGCTACAGCTTCCTTACTAATAATGTATGCGCTCAATGGCCGCTGTATTCCGCAGGTTCCTATGAGGGAGTTGCGCCGTATGAAGAAGGTGTCTAGCAAGTAAGGCGCTTGTAATCTATTCAAGCAACGCTATATCTCGTCGGTCAGATCCCGTCGTTTCAAGGCGAATGGCTCGGAGTACAAATGGAAGGTGGCAGAGAATGGTACTGATATCTATGTACGCCGTTCCACCTGCGCGCCTTCAGTGACTGATAGCGGCTGCGGCCTTCAGTGCGTCAGCACACGCAGCAAAACGGTTGCTACGTGGTCGCAGGAGCAGTCGACTCTGCGAGTGATGGACCGTGCAGAGGGGATACTGGATAGGATCGTGGTGACGTGCTTCCTGAACCTCTGGATGAAACGAATAAACCAGTGGTGATGGGTGCGGTCAAGTGTATGCTCTCGTGTAATTTTAGTGCGCTCGCATACGGTATGCCTGTTGTAATAACATGTAGTTGATATGTTGTCGAGTAATGTACAGATGGGAAGGAAAGAACGACGTGCCAGCGACTCGAGGTGCCCAGAATAAAAGATGGTTACGGGAGGTACCCTCATCGCGCCTCGAACTGCACCACTAATACAAGACACATGAGCTCGCGTACACGAGTGGACACGGGACGTATACGCACTTCTCTTTGTCCTCTTTTTGTACATAATGCGATGACCACACTCCCTGCAACGAATCGGCTCTCGAGATCTGATCTCGTTTTTCGCACCGCAATCTGGAAACGTTGCTCAGGAACTGCGAACTGCGGGATTGTGATGGCGGGAAGCTCACCTGCACACAGATACTCCATCTCCTGGCGAGGTGCGGGGGGATAGCCGCCGCCTGTCGCGGGGTTGTTGAAGCTGGACGGGCCTGGCTGCTGGGAGTTCATGGTAGAAGAGGTGTGTATCCATGTTTGGCAGTGTGGCTGCACTAGTGGCCCTGAGCTTCGCCGGTAACCGCACGCGATCGTGGCTGATCTTCGCGCATGCGGAACGCACAGCCTGCACACCGCCTCCTCCTCGCTATTATTCCCCCGACGCTGTCCTCGGCCGGTCGCTCGTCGGTGTCTGGCAATGCATTCTGGTCCTATCGCTCAGTCAGCTCATCTCATACCCCCGACAGTCCATGACTTGCCGCTTCGCAGGGTATGTCTCAACCGCTGCACACCAGGCCGCCGATATCCAGCACGTTGATAGCTAATTGTCATGAGCTATTTGAGATTGGCGATCTGGCGCCCTATGGCCCATCAGTCATGTCAACGAGCGAGCTCAGGACGCATGTCGTCGTACCAGGGAGTGTCTCGTGTAGAGTTGTCATGATACAAACAATCAGCTGTTGCAACTGCCCCAGGCATGCTCCCGCTACACGCGATGAGCAGGCTGGATGGTGCTGAAGCACTGCACAAGAGCTTGTGCGTGCCTACGCGACGACACGATCCAAAAGTGGCGCTGCGGAGAGATAGCACGTTGCGTCGCGACTGCGCCTCCGGCATGCTTCGATGTGAACTCATGAGTCCGCCGGCATCCCCTTGTCGACAACCGCCTTGATCGTCTCACACCCTCTCGAACGCGGAATCAGCAACGACGCCCTATTGCTCCATGACGCTCGTCATTACCGCCTGGCAACCACTTCGCTCGGCCCGTTACCAAGGCACTTGTGTTCCGTATAATAGTCCCAATTGTCCCATATGAGATGCCTACGGTCGCCCGCAGGCCTCCTTTCCCTCCGCCATGACCGCCCTTCCTTCCTTTGTCGAGCTCATGGCCACCCTTGGACTTGACAAACCCGCAGGCCCCGCAGCCCTCCCCCGACAGTCTGGCCCAGCTTGCTCTGGGGTGCGGGTCCTTCATTCTCGTTCATCTTCAGCTTCTTCCACTGCCTCTTTCTCTACGCTCTCCAGTAACGCTTCACCACCATATCCTTCCATCAGCATCGACGGCTTGCAGGCAGCGAGCTCCCCTCCGCGCGAGACCTCAACGGAGCGGGACATGGAACTCGAGAGACGCCATACCCGCGTTGCGCGATATTCCCCATATTACCCCACCATCGTATGTTCCGTTCCCACCAAAAGAAGGTTCATCTGCTAACATCGATACAAGTCTCATATGAGAAAGAGAAGTGTCCCTATCATTAAAGAAGAGGCCGATGGGCGGCCAAACCGAGTCAGTATCTCCGAGACCCTCGGTCGTCCTTGCACTCATGTTTCTCGCGTGCAGGCATTATCTACATCACCCTATCTATTGCCAGCGACCTGTGCCATGAGCCGCAGGTCTGCGTCCATCGCTCCCCGGAGCTCTTCGCGACGTCCGCAGAAGCTTACCCTATCAGAGACCGATCTCACTGCGAACATGCCCATCTCATCCTTCGTCCGCCGCAAGACCCCACAAGCATCTCCGACATCTCCCACCTTCCCAAATCGCAGGCGAAAGCGGTCCTCGAGTCCGACGCTGCCTGTTTGTATCCCCACCGTGCCCATGATCTTCCCTCCCATCCAAGCCTTCCGATACGCGTCGTCCGACTCTGAGGACGAAGAGATGCACGACGTCTCTGACACACCCGTCGATACCTCACAGTTGCCGCGACTCCCCATCGTAGACGCTGAACCACAAACGTCCCGACCGGCCACAGACTCGGGCGTTCGCATCTCGGTGTTTTCGCGCCCTGACGAGCTAAACAGCTACGCGCAGCAGATAGCCCCATTACCCGTGGCTTGAACCCGTGGACTTTGGAGCACTTCTTGTATTTTTTCTTCGACCGGATGGACTGATGTATGAATAGACTATTTTTATGAGTCTCCGTTCTTTCGAACCGCTTTCGAACCGACCGCAGACTCTTTCGCAGACTTCGCTCCTGCTTGTTCGCTGTGATCTTTGCTATGCCCACGTTCGTTTCGAGCCTCTTGGTGACCGTTGGACACTGCGCGACCTGAACACCCACTGTCATTACTCTTCACATCGCAACCGTAGCTTGGTTGCCGTACATTCCTTCCTTCGTGAGCGGACTTCTGATCACATTGTAGTGTCAAATACATATTGTGTCCATACGCTGCTCATTTTGAAGTCAAATACATCGGCATGTCAAATTAATCATGCCCCTGGTCCTTAATCATGGGCGTCTTCCTCCGGACCCGGACAGTTGGCCGCCATGTCCCCCTGGTCGTCATACTGCGTTCCACACCAGAAGCAGTAGGCATACTTCTGACGGAGGTAGTCAAGCACCAGCTGCAGACGGTTCCTGGCCTGCAGTCAAATTCGGGAGAGTGTCAGCAACGCGGGGCACATCAACGATCGAGGAAGGGTATACACCCGACTGACACTGAGCTGCAGGAACTGGGTCGCTTCTTGGACCTCCTCTTCCGAATATGGTGATCTGCGCAGATCTGGCTTCTCCGGGTCCGCAGTCGCGTCGTCGTCGTCGGCCTCGTCGTCGTCAGCGCCGAGCGGCGTCGCGAGGGGCTGCAGCGCGTCTGCGCGCATCTTGGCTTTAAGGCGGCCTTCGATCGTGTCATCTCTGCTCTGCTGCTGCAGCGCAGTAACGAGGGCCGGGTCGTCCAGTGCGTCCAGGAGTCCTTCCGGGAACGCGTCTGGATTCTCCGGGTTGAGCCACAGGACATTGAACTGTGTATCAGCAAGAGTGTCAATATATACGTTCCTCGGAGTGCGTGCCGCAGGTCCGTGAACTAACCTTCACGTCTGCTTTCTCGTCCAGGTTGGCGCAAGTGCGCTGGGCGGGCGCGAGGCGGCCCTGTGCCCGCCGTTCCTCGTACTCTTGACGGACGCGGTCGCGGAAAGTCGTATGGTCTGCCTGCTCCGCCATCTTGGCCATTTTAGCCATGCGCTCGGATGCGCTCGGCGAAGGAGGGCGTTTGCCCAGGCCGATGCCTTTCTTGCCTGGAAGTTGGGTCGCATAAGCACGTAAGGGAAGATTGAATTGTAATACATACCTGTCCATTCGTTGAGCGGCAGGGGCTCTGCTCTGTGCTGGAGACCTCGTTTCAGTCCTATGGCTGGCCCTTGTTCAGCTTCAGCTGCATCGTCCATGCCACCCGCCTGACTGCCACTCGCAGACGACGACGGTTCGTCATACTTCTGTCCCAGCGATTGTCCAGGCTTGAAGCCCATCTTCATCATCATGGCCAACGCCTTATTCTGTTGTCCTGCAGCCTCCTCATCCTTGGCTCGCTCGAAGAGACTCTTCCGAAGGCCTTCCTCGCGCGACTCGAGCTCGAGCTGCCGCTTACTCTTCTTCTTGTTCTGCTCGTTCTTCAGGACCGCAAGCCTCTGTGCTTCTTTTCGTCGTTCAGCATAGGTACTCAGTCCCGAGGGTGCAGGAGCAGTCTCAAGCAGAAACTTGTCCGAGAGATAGTCGTCTTCCTCATCAACCATGGAGCATTACATAACCAGAGTGCTAGAGTACGGGTATGATCGATCCGGGGCAATAGGCATGCAAGTCGTGACGATCATAATAATTGAAAAGAAGCAAACAAAGCCGCTATTATTTTGGTGAAAGCGACAACGCAAGCTAACACTAAAGAAACGGGACCAGACCGCTCCGAAAGAAACAGAGCCATTCCATCAATGTAGTCATTAAAATGGGGATCAACACCAGTTGACGTCTGGACAAGGAAATTGGTCCAGCCGCACAATGTGAGGAAGAGAACAAAGGAGATGTGTGAAGGTAAACCTGCACGCGACCGGCGAACTGTGACCAACGCTTAAGACGCAACAACAGTGGTCTCGGGGGTAGCCTCGCGCTCGGTGGTGGGGGCAGCGGCATCGGCATCGGCATCGCCCTCCTGACCTTCCTCCGCGATCTGGGAGTTCACCGCAATCTTGACAGCGATGTTCCTTCCTTCAACCTCCTGACCCTGCAGGACCTCGATGGCCTTCTGCTGGTTCTCCTCGTCGCCGACATCGACAAATCCGAAGCCCTTGCTCTTGCGGGGCTTACCCCAGCGACGACGGACGATGCGAGCCGAGACGACAGGAAGGTCAGCGTCGGTGAACAGCTTGGCGAGACCCTCATCGTCGATGTTGAAGCCTAGGTTTGCGACGAACAGGACGCTCTTCGACGGCTCGCCGACAGGGTCCTCGCCGGCGGGACGGGCAGGGCGAGGGGCCCGTGGCTTGCGCACACGGGGCTTCTTTGCAGCAGCTTCAGGAGTGGTACCGTCAGCAGCCACCTCAGTGCCAGAGACAGCGCCTTCGCCTTCGGTGGCGCCATCAGCGGCGGCAGCCTTGCGGGCCTTCTTGCTGCGCTAAGTGGCCGAAGCATCAGGATCATCACGCCAACTATCTTTGCACCGCATAGAACACTCACGCTGCTCTTCTTCTTTTTCTTGGGCTTAGCCCCCTCTTCAGTGACAGGGGCGCCCTCAGCCTTGGCGACGTCGCCATTAGCTTCAGCCTCGCTAACCTCGCCAGGCACAGCCTTGCTGCCGCGGCGGCCAGGCTTTCTCTTGAGCTTCCTCTGCTTCTTCTCCTTGTCCTTCTGGTCCGCAGGCTTGGCGACCTCGACGATTACTTCACGGCCGTCAAGCTCCTGCTTGTTGAGGAGCTCAACGGCCTTCTGTGCGGCCGTCTCGGTGGCCACGGCGACAAAGCCATAGCCAGCCGAACGAGTGCCACGCAGGATTACCTGTGCGGACAGACTGTAGGTGGCGGCCATGAGTTATTCCGTCACGCGTCGCGAGTGGCGAGAAAGAACGAGAACGCACATTTCGCTCTCGACAGGAGCAAAGAATGTCCTCAGCCCTTCATCCGTGGTGGAGTACGCAAGGTTACCGGCGAAAACCTGCAAAAGAAATGAGGACGGTGCCACGTCAGAAATGGAGAAGACGCACTTTGAAGCCGGGAGTCTCTTCGACGACCTGGTCTTGCGCAGCCGGAGGCACGCCGTTCTCGGTGACAGGGGCGGCGGGGGCGTCAGACATTGGGAGCGGGATGAACTGGTGGAACTTGGTGGGATGAACTTGATGAACCGGTTTCTTCGTGTCAAACTTGGGGGTTGAAAGAAAGGTGTAAGCGGCCACGGTGGCCTGGTTTTGATCTGCAGGGCAAACTCCGCTCGCCTTCTCTGTAAGGCAACTCTGCCAGCATTACGTCGCCATGGCTGCTGCCATCTGACAAACAGCTCAGGCGGTGCACGGCACGCTTCGAGACCCTTCTCAAATGTTTCGTATGCTGTTGGGATTCTGTACATTCGTATACACTTTGACAAAACACGTCAAAAATTGGCGCGTATACGCGCATATAGTCACACTCTGTCATTTCTGGGCACCCACACTCTACAATTGTCCTACAGAGACACCTGCGACGCGTCCGGGAAACGATGTGCCCTGGCAAGGCTGAAGCCAAGCGACCTCCTGTCTTGCACGAGGCCAAATCAAGCGAGAGTGCGGCCGCTTACATAAGCGCCTGGATACCCATCAGGCGCCCTGCCCGCTCGTCGCGACGGCTTTTTCTTCTTCTCATCTTGCTTCCAACTCGTCCTCTCTCCCGCCCGTCACGTTCCCCATTGCCCGTCGGGCACCGTCATTCATTTGAAACACATTCGTTGAACGCGAACGCCCCCATCACCTCCAAACTCGCGTTGAAACATCATGGGTGCCAAGTTGATTAATCTGATGGCAATGGCCTCGCTGGCGGTCATCGCCTGCACCTACGCTCCTGCGTCCGTCAGCGCTCTCTCCGTACCGAACCACCACCAGGGCCGCCATGCCGCACACGAGGCAATCGCTAAGCGCACGACAAAGAAGCGTTCGCTCAGCAAGCGCTGCAAGACGCGCCCCTCCAGCAGCAGCGTCTGGTCCAGCAGCAGCAGCACTGATGCTGCCTCCGAGACCTCTTCGGCTACTTGGGAGCCCTCGTCCACGTACGTTCCGCCGACTACGTCGTGGACGCCGGAGCCCACCACCTCTTGGACTCCTACCACTACCTGGACGCCAACCTCCACATGGACGCCTACTACGTCGTCTACGTACTCTGCTCCCTCTCCGAGCAGCGCGCCCAGCGGCGGCTCCGGCAAGATCGGTATTGCTTGGGATGGCGGTAACGATGCCTCTCTCGGCAACTTTAAGACCGGCCAGGTCTCATAGTAAGTGATACTTGGTTGCTGATGGGCCTTTTTATCATCAGAGTGTAACCACCTTTTCCAGCCTTTACACCTGGAGCCCGTGGAAGCCGACCGATGCTGACCAGTACGGATACGAGTTCTGGGCTATGCTGCCCAACACGGACTCGGACTCGATCTCAGCCTTCGAGCAGAACGTGGTGGCGGGTTACGCTACCACAGTCATGGGTTTCAACGAGTACGTTTATCTGAATAGCGAGTACGAAGTATGGTACTGAAAAGCTTTCCGAAGGCCGGATATTTCTACCCAGTCTAACTTGGACCCTAATGATGCAGCTGGCCTCTGGATGCAATACATTCAGCCGAAGAAGGATCTTGGTTACAAGCTAATCAGCCCTGCTGTATCCTCTGGCTCAGGTGGTATTCCGTGGTTGCAACAGTTCATGGCCGCGTGCACGGAATGCACCGTGAGTCATTACCCGCTTGATTAGCCATGTGTCAATGCATGACACCCGGTCACAGTTCGATGGTTGTGCCATGCACTATTACGGAACCGACGCCGGCGACTTCATCTCCTACGTCCAGAACTTCCACAGCACGTTCAACTGCCCCGTGCACGTCACTGAGTTTGCTGACCAGGTATGTTTTTGGTGGCATGTCTAAGTTGAATTCTCTGATGAACGGTTATATACAGAACTTTGGCGGTGGTGCTCAAGCCTCCATGGATGAGATTTGGGCGTTCTACGCACAGGTGAACCCCTGGTTGGACTCGACCGACTATGTCGCCTCCTACTTCCAGTTCGGTCAGTGTAGAATGCTATTGTCGCGTAACGACGACTAATGGGTAGCGGGAAACAGGTGTTCTGAGCGATTTGGACGGTGTCAACACTCTGAACGCTCTCATGGGTAGCGACGGACAGCCCACGTCTCTGGGCTACACCTATATCAACAACAACTGGAGCTGAACACTCTGAGTATCGTGAGGACATTGCTGCTATTCCCTGATGTCTGTGCATTTCCTGCTTCTACGCTCGCCTCACACCCTATACCCGTTTTGTTTCCTGCATGGGTACCTGCTGGCCTGGTGATGCCCTGCACTCAAGGCTACTGGTGCCGGTGGACCAAGTATCCACTTCGCTTTGGCTTGTTACTTTCGACACAATGTGTTCGTGGTTTTGTGCGTCCCTGATACCTGCCTGAATGAGCACGTATTTGATAGAATTTAACGTGCGAACTGTGTGTCGATTGTGAGGGAGTGATGTTCCGACGGTGGACCGCCGTCGCAGGGAGCGCAAGTGTGTGAAGACGGGGGAGAGTGTGGCCGTGCCGACGGCTGTTCGGGCAGCCGTGTGTAGGGCCGCAGGGGCCGACGAGGGGATTGTGTATAACATCTAGGCACCACGGCAACCTAGTGAAGTGCGTCGTAAATTGCCCGCTCGCTTCTCCCTTTCGCTTAGATCGCGCAGTGACCGACTCAACCGGCTAGCGCCCCGATCACTCAAACAACAAACACCATGGTCGCCCATCTCCCCCCCGTCGTCAAACAGCTCCTCACCCTCCGCAACCCACACACCTTTCCCGGCCCTCCGGTCGCAAAGCTCAACGATATCCTCACCAGGACATTCAGGGATGCTCAGCAGAAGAAAGTTGAGAAGGGCTGGCTCACGCTGACGGTACGCGTCGCGTCTTGATCGCGCAGCCACGCGGCTCATCTCGAGCGACCGCCACATCGCGATTCTTGTCCCCCTCGCCCCGGATTTATTCGCAGACATGCACGCTTCTCACCGCGAATGTTCCCTCGTCCGTGGGCCATCTCTACCGCTTTGTAACGAGAGATGACCCCAACAAGCCCGAGACGCGGCGAAGCCTCACAGAAGCGCTCGACAAGGCTGCCCTGATGCGCGAATCTGCGATGAAGAGCTGCATCTTCGTCGGCGTTCCTCGAGTAAGCACACAGCCAAAATACACCGCGAGCGGGCCGCTCAGCCAGCGGTTTTGATTTTCTGCAGACGATTTTGTCTTTCGCAGGTATGTTTGAGGCGTTCGAGGACGACGTCAAGAAGGACCTGAGGAATGAGTCCATCCGGTGGGTCCCGCTTTCTTGCTCTACCATACTTGGCCAGGGACGAAGGCTGATGCCTGTTCGATCAATCGATTTAGCATTGCAACCCCGGAGAACATCGAGTCGATCAAGGCGCGGGGACAAGCTCTGTGGGACACCATCTACCAGCCCCATGCGGTGAAGCTCTATAACAAGTTAGGCGGATATCACCCCGATTTCATAGGTGCGTCCCAAAACAACGCAACGGCCATTTCTCCTTCGGTGCAATCGCCCCCACTCTCTCGGGTCACCCTCGATTCGCTCGCCCGTCCCTACGGATGCTAATCTCTAACTCTTATTGCCCCCGATCAGTGTTCATCATACAAGCCTATGGCGCTGTTCTGTCCCCACTTCCCGAAGGCGACGCCGTGCGGGGCAATTTGAGCAGAGCGCTGGGGTCGGTGGTCGGGACGGCCTGTCTGCGCGCTGAAGAACACGTCGGACCGCAGCTCACGAGCCATGTTTTCGGCCTACTGAAGGCGCGCTACGTACAGGGCCTCAGCGAGGAAGACTACTGGCTCGCCACGGACGAGGGGACCGAGTGGGTCATACGTACTGTGGATTCTATTCTTGACGTTGTCAAGCCGGAGCAGTCCACCGAGCCACGGGCGAAGTTGTAGGCTTCTCTTCTGTGGGGCACTCGCGTTCAGTGTAGCAGATGTTCCGGCTCAGACCCTGTATGTTGTTACGTAGTGTGTAGAATGGGTACGACTCCGGTCGCTATTCACGAATTGAATCCGGACATCTTGAGGCAGCCCCAGATTCCGACTGCTTCTGTATAGACGTCCAGCGAATGCACCATTAGGAAGTACGTATACACATGACCATGCGCGTTAAATAATAAATACAAAAACGTGCTTGCGGACTGTTACATTTGGATGCGTGCAGATTATGTGGGATGCGAACCGATGGGAACGAGTGCAGGAATCACAGGCCGTATGTTATGACAAAACGATAAAGCATGGCTGTTACGGTCACAGTGTCCATGAGGGGAGGGTGCATCTGATGGGATGGGCCGATGAGCACGATAATATCAGATAAACCACAGAAACGAGGACATACCACGACGCCCGCCCCTGCGTTCCGTACGAAGTGCAGCTCCCCGTAGACATCGCCGATGTTATATCGTGCGGGCTTAATGGGCCGGTAAAATGCAATAATGTTGTTGTTCTGATCCTGGAGCTGTCGAGTCAGGCCGGACCCGTGAGTGACTGGGAGATTGAGTCCGCGCGCTGACGAAGACACTCACGACTATGTCACTGGAGCTGTTGCTAGGCCGCCACCGGTACTGATAGCCATCGGGGCCGTTGAACATCCTGCAATTCTGAAGACCCGGCAGTCAGGAACCGATCGGGTAAATCGCGTCGCGTCCATGAGACTCACCGTAGCGCGTGGGTCGGGGCGGACCAAGTCTGCCATGGGGAGCGTGCTCTGCGGCCGGCAATGAGGAAATTCGCGTGTCGTGATTCGAGGAGAGCAGCCTTACCTTGCCGATGACCGCGCGACCAAGGCCGCCGTTTGGTGCCCACTCGAGCTTTGCGACGCGGTCCTCCTTGTTGGCGCGAATGGCCCGCCAGAGCGTCGTGACGCTCACACCCTGCGCATTATTCTCGGTCTGGGGGGAGGGGGGGACAAAATAAAACGCGTCAGGGCCCCCGCGTCACGGTGGGGGGAGCGGAGGTAGTGCTCACCGTGAAGCGGTATAGTACCCCGTAGCTGCCGAAGAGCTGACTCTGGCGAGGATCTTGCGAGGTCCAGGAGAGCACCTCATTGCCTGAGCTAGCCATTGCGAGAGTAGGCGCGGCGGGGAACTTGGTTGGGAGGCGGTCTCGGGTGGGTGGTGGCGAGGAGGAGCTATCGACACAAGTCCTTTATAGCGAAACATTCCGAAATTTTCTCGTCCTCAGGGTGATGGTGGATTATTCGATCGGGAACGTGTACATCGTGACAGATAAAGGTGAATACAAGGCGTTCAACGTGTTTATGCAGAACCTTGAAATCATGATGTCGCACCGAGCCTTGTCCAGTGGAGTAGAGGGCCGATACTCCCTTCGGGTGAGCCACGGCGATCGAGGAACAACACGAGGATGGCCGCAAGCGCCGTGTTTACCTCGAGTCCTGTGAGAGAAAAGTCCAGAATATGTCAACCCAGCTCTGTCGTGGAAGGGGTTGCGGTGTTGCGCCATCCTGAACCACAAGGATTCGAAGGCGTTCTCTGCGTAAAAGACTCGTAAAAGCGGGTTATTCCGTCCCTAGGTCAGCCGGAAACAAGACTAGAGCTGCTGTCATTCGCCACCCGCATGCACGCGGCGACGAAGCTCGCCTGGATCAGGCAGGTGTGCCGCAACATGCTGGATAGACCAGGAGGAGCAGAGCAAATGCAGGCCAGGTGTTATAGAGCGTGTACACATCGTGTCCCGAGATACCATACGCAGCACAAGGGGCTATCTCCTCGCGGTCAAAGTTCAAGACCGGGCGCGATGGCTGGGTGCCGGCATGACAAACTGGTGGCACAGTGATTTTGAAGCTTGCAGCAAAACAGGCAGGAGGGGGCTGGAAGTGCGGCTTGCAGGGCACAAGATGGCAGGCGGGGGACACAGCGGCGGATCTGGGGTCGCACAACATGACCCATCTTGGAGCTTAACCTAATATCCCATAATACTGAACCTTGTAACGAACGTCAAGGAACCTGATCATCTAGACGCGCTCATCCGAACCGGCCAGCGCTGCCCCGAAGATGCTCACACCTATCAACTGCCGGCCCGTGCGGGGGAAACGGCGAGGTAAGTCCATACGTGACTAGCGACCTCTACGCTTTAATCCTCCCCGCTCGTCCCCCTCAGGTACGCGATCGCACTACATGTACCGCGCTCTTCTCTGCGCCTCCTGTAACAGCAAATGGTCATGACAATGTGTCCGCAGCATAGCATCCGAGACGCACGCTGCAATATAGATTTGCTCCGGATTACGGGACCACTTGTACGCCTAGCGTCCTGGCAGTTCCGATGATGGTGCTCGCGATCGCCTCGAGCCTCAGATGTTTGAGATGCTCATCTGTCGCCTTGATTTTGGCAATTTCATACACGTGCTTTAGGCTCACTGTCCCGACAGTCTCATGACCAGGCCGCCCAGTGCCTTTCTCAATGCCAGCAGCTTTCTTGAGGAAATAAGCCGTGGGCGGCGTCTTCGTCATAAATGTGAAGGTCCGGTCAGGTTGAATCGTGATGAGGGTCGGAACTGGAGTGCCGGGTTCGATGTGCGCTGTGCGAGCGTTGAACTCCTTGCAAAAGTCCATGGACTTCACGCCACGAGCTCCCAATGCAGGACCAATCGGAGGAGTAGGTGCAGCCTTTCCGGCCCCTACAAGAATACGCTGGTGCACATCATGCTTGTCAGATCATCGCCTTTTGTGCAGGACAAAACACATACCACCACCTGTGCTTGAGCCTTGAGTACAGATTTGGACATGGCGACCGCGACTCCGGGGAGACAGCCGAGGTGTACGGTAGCAAATGAAGAGCGGCGCGGGCGTTGAAGCTGTTAATTGATTACGTAATTACCGATTACCGAACCTGCCTGATTGGGATGAAGTACCTCCGAGTCGGCCGCTCTAATGCTCTGTGAAAGTTCCAAGGAGTTGTCGGTGATATGGGAAATGATGCATATGACAAGCTGATTAATGACCACCGCTCGTATCTTGATAGCCTCCCTCCAATGAATAGTGTTGTCGAAGCCCGGAATTCCCAACGCACCATATAAGGCAAGTCGGGAGCTGTTGGTTCGAGTCGTTCACGCGAACAGTACGTACATAGGTTGCACCACGACAGTCACCATGAAACTCGCTACTTGTCTCCTCCCGCTCGTTTACATAGCAGTCGCGGCCTGCTTTCAGAATGAACAAGTCCTTCTGGACAACTCGCTGCAAACGTACCCGGGCTTCGATTTAGATCTGAACGAACTCCGATGGGTCCAGCTAGAGGGAGAAGCCGCTCCTGTGCTGATGTCCGAGCTCGAGAAGGTACTCTCAGAATTTCCATTGGACGCCGTTCGTATCTAATTGCCGGCTAGATCGAGCTGAAAGCACAAGGATTCAAGTTCTTCGACGTGTATTTGTTTCCTCTTGCCTGTCATCCTCACATCCATTCAGCGGTTGTACAGATCCGAGACACCCGACCTGGGTTCTTATTCTCACCTCAAGGCCGCGAACAAGCGTTAGTTCCTCGTTTCGTTCCCAAAGCGCGCTTTTGTGACCGGCCATGTAGCCTCCTATCCCACCCCTAACAAGACGGAACTGGTCGAGCCAATTCTGAAGACCCTTGAGATTGACAATCTCGTCAAGGGCTTGACTGCCTTCACCAGTTTCCGGACCAGATGTACGTACACCCGGTATCGTACACGTTGTTATACTCAAGTGTCCTCTAGATTATCGTAGTGATGTAGTATACCTCCGTTTGTGAGTGTTGGCATCTTCTGATGCATCCACAGACCGGCAAACAAAGCCAAGAATGGCTGCTCACCACTATCAACGAGGCAAATACAGACATAGCAGTGGATAGAGCATTTACTCACCTATTGAATACAGATCACGACGAAATACGCCTCGGACTCTCTTAGAGAACTTATAACGGTCAAGGAATTCCCTCACACTTGGATTCAGAGCTCAGTGGTCAGTTGCGTCACTGGAAGGCTTCATTGCCCTCGCATTAACTCTCTGGGGCGTTAGGTCGCGAGAATCAATGGCTCAACTCCAACTGAGGATGGAGTAGTTGTCATTGGGGCCCACCAAGACAGGTATGCATCAAGATGCTCTCCGGAAGTACTTGGAATCTGACGACTTACGGGATAGCACCAATATGTGGCCGTTCTTGCCTGCTCCCGGTACAGTGGCGAAGTATCACCGTGATCACTTTCCCTGACACGATATCCAGGCGCTGATGATGATGGTTCTGGCTCTATGAGTATTCTGGAAGCTTACCGGGCGCTGCTCGCAGCTGACTTCCGACCCGAACGTGCCGTTGAATTTCACTGGTACTCCGCCGAGGTAAAGATGGCTCGACACGCTGTGATGACTTCCATTAATGTCTGGCACGACTGCAGGAGGGTGGCTTGCTTGGCTCCCAGGCGATAGCACAAGATTACGAGCGTCGTGGCGTGAACGTTATCGCCATGAGCCAGGTACGTCAGAAGCGCCGTCTGAACTATCCGCTTCCTCACCCGCTGCAGTATGACATGACGGCATGGGTCAAACGGGGTACTCGCGAGGAAGTTGGGGTCATCGTTGACTACACGGACTCAACGTAGGTGCTATTTGCGTATTGCCGTCAACATTTCATGACCGCCCAATTTCAGTTTAACGGAGCTTAACAAGCAGCTTGTCGATATGTACCTTGACATTCCGTTTGTCGAGACTAAATGTGGCTACGCCTGCAGTGACCAGTGAGGCGCCTCTTCATCGTTGTTCCTTCCGACGTTTGACTGCATGTTTTTAATAGCGCTTCATGGGCTAAGGCCGGATATCCTTCCGTGTTCACGATCGGTGCGTTGCCTTCGGTCAGCTTGGTGTACGTTTCGAGCCTGACAGCTCCCCTCCAGAGAGCACCTTCGAGAATTCGAACAAGAACATACACAGTGCAAACGAGTGAGTGATGTACCTACGTTCCGCGAAGTCGGAAACTGATCACTCGGGCAGTCGGATGGACGTGTCTGACGAATTCAGCTTCTCCCATATGCTGGAGTTCTCCAAGCTTGCCGTCGCGTTTGCGGTTGAGTTGGGAGGATGGGCGTGATCAGATTAGGCTAAGCATTGAGGCAACTAGTTACGATGATAGCAAGACCGATCCCCACTCCCTCGTGCAATCACTTTCATTGACATCACATGTAAAGTAATCAGCTTCCATGGTACTGAGTCTTGGTCCACACATACTGGCCAATCGGTTACTCGCAGAACGTGGCTAGTTCCCACCGGCAACGCCAGTAGTCTTCCATATTGTGACCGAGTGGCGGCCGTAGGCATAGATGTCTGAATTCAACATCACGGCGTGCACAACTGGAGCTGGACGCACGGAGTGGAAGCGTGCTACCACAGCCTGTAAATTTGTCTGTGTCAGACATTGGCATGAAATTGGAGCCAATTGAGCAGTGATCGCTCACGCTGGCATTACGATAATCCCACATCCTAACCAGGCCTCCTTCTCCTTCTCCGTACGGCCTGATGAAGAAGCTGTGGCAAGCCGATCCTCTAGTATAGCGCGTTATCTTTTGCGTGCTAGCAGCGCGCATGCCCAACTCGATACATGGGGGCCTATCAAAGCCCGACATCCGCGTGTCGTAAAACAAGACCTGACGATCCATATGGTCCACCTGCCTCACGCGCCATCAGCTGGAAATTAAATGCGCGTTGGGTGTCCAGTGACCCACCTCGAGGACGACAAGTGCAGGAAGGTTGGGATGGATGTGCACTTGGAATATCGCCCCATCAGACACACGTATCGGATCCGGCGCGGACTGGCTTTCGACATTCATAGCGGAAATGAGCTTGCCTGCCGCAGAGAAGACCTTGTGGTCATGAGCTCGGTACGCCACGGCGTTCACTCTTTGAGCATGGGTGATCTTCAACCGATGGGATCTGGCATTGAAGGTGCCACTGTTACGTCTGAGCGTCCAGATGTGGATAGATTTGTCGTGTCCTCCAGACAGGAAACGTAATTCAGGACCGGGTACGGGGGCAAGAGCACTGATACCGGGGTTAGGATATGATATGCCCGATTTTTCCTGGACTGTGCTGTGTGCCCTGTAAGACAGATTGACCCGACGGGGCAGCTACTTGTTGTGAGCAGTGAGGTACAGTACAGTGCGACATAGAAACGGATACCTGGTCATCATCGTATGTGGGTGGAATAACAGAGACTTGGCATGGTCCGGACTCGAATCCCAGTACAGCCGTGTTATCCTCGAGGAGACAGGCGTCCGTCACGCGCGGGACGGCCTCAGCATCCCGGGCATAGAATGGCAAAGAATACCTCGAGATCCTATACCTGTGTGCACACAATCAGCTCATAACACACGGACGCATACAATTGCCGTACAGTTGTCTTTGATCGATGAAGCTCGCATCCCCGCGCATAGCTATAGTTGTCAATGGCACATCCTTGTCAGCTGGTACAAGCAATCTTCTGCCACGAGCGAAGCCGGTCTTAGGTATGTTCACCTCGTGCGCGATCCGCGTGTAGCTCGTCTTTCTGAGTTGCCCACGAACGTCACGACGCTTCCGCTCGGATGGGCGTTGCAGCGGCCGGCGCCTCGACGAATAATCCGGCGCTGACTGTTCGGAGTCCTCCGACGTACTGCCTTCGCTGCTTTCATCGTCCTCGCCGCTGAGGGGGGTACTCTCTACTATTCTGCTCCGACTGTGAGAGGTAGCGTGCGAGCGGTATTTCTCAGGTCGGTTCTGCAGTTGAGGTGCAAGGGGCATTTTCCGCAATGGTCCGGGTGCCTGAACATCAGAAGAATCCGGCGAGCCATCGTCCTGTTCGTCGCCGTTACTGCCACCCGTGCGTGAGTGTCTCGAACCCTGTTGTATCCGATCCAGAGCAGGCCTTGGGATATGCTTTCTCGATGAATTATAATGACCTCCGTCCAATCCGATGGTCGCGATGGTCGGACTTCCCAAGGCGCGCGTCAGCAGTGTTGGAAAACCCCTCCTGGGTGGGCCAGCAGAAGTGTTTTCCTCCTCTTCCTCTGATTCATCCTCGTCGTCGATGTCCGGAGTAGACATAAGCTGCCTAAATTCACCGTACAAAGAGTCTAGACGACGTCTTGGGTCTGGGATATCATCATCGGCATGATCTGGATCGCGCGTAGACTTCGCGCGAGCAGTCCTGCGTTCAGCCGAAGAAGACGAGTTGCCCGTTGGTGAAATTGATGCGGCAGAAGATGGGTCTGGCTCCTCTAAGGAAGATCTAGCCTCGGATCCTGGTGCCCATGTGGACGCAGCGTTCATTCCTACGTGGTCGTTTACGCTACCTCTTACAGTGATATAGGTTATACGTCAATCCGTATGTGCTTACTCGGTGAATTATTCTGATATACATACACTGTCAGGCCGCCGTTAGCGGCAACTTGTGTGTCATCCGCATTGGCGCGGAGTGGACCATCTCCGAGGGGCTCGTCGTGAGCAAGAGGACATGAGACAGATTCCTCTTGGTCGTCGTCTCCGTCTACATCTATGCAGATGGGATGGATGAAATCGCTGCCCCTTGGGCCCATGAACTTGACTGTGGGTTTCCTGTCGCTACCACTCTCATCATCCGAAAGTAGATCTGTGACTGTCCCCTCTTGCCCGCTGTTCTGCAAAGATGGTGATGTCCCTGCGCGACCGAGCACTGTCTGTACGACTGTCGGAATGATGCCCTTGCTTTAATGTAATAAAAGGAATGGGTAAGACACATATGACAACGAAGTGAACTGCATACACCGATAGCAACTTGCCTATATCCTCCTCCTTCGCGGAGAAATCAAGAACCCTGCCGGTTGCTAGGCCTTTAGAGTGCACGACGCAGCCCGTACCAAAAACATACCAGTCGAACAGAATACCGTCAGTCCTGTCTCATTGTTATATAGCGTCACACCGACATTCAGGTTATTAGGCTCACATCAGCTTAGGTGCATGGACTAATCGCTTGCCTGCCCGTGCGAGTTCGCCGGTAATTTTCAAAATCAAGTTGTTGACTTCCGCATTCCTTGGATTGCGTGACGGCAATCGTACAGACTCGGTACCGCGCGTTGGCTCTCTTTGTCTTCGAGTATTGCTCGAAGAGAATGTTGGAGCCGGTGTTGGACCTGCCTTCCATTTCCTCGGACTACTTTCAAGCTTAAGCTTCTTATTGACGGGGAGTGGGGAAGAGAGAGATCGCTTTTCGGGAAGGTTCATTCAGCCCTTACAGGTTACGGTGCCTCCACAGCTTCACAGCTTCAGGTTTAGATCGACAGCAGCTTAAGAAAAGGAGTTGGTGATTCGGAGACGTAAAGGACTGTGGCTGAGACCTCAAAAAAAGTTGATGACCACGTGGTCCCAGGGCGAATGTCGATATCGCAACAAGTCGACAGCCTCCTACTATCTCTGCTTTCGTATCATGGCCTCTACAGAGGATGCACAGCCCAACGAGATTCGTCTTGCTCGCAAAGGTATCACGCGTGTCCCAACGATACGGTCTACGCGCTCTTTCACTCCCAGGGGATCTCCAAGAGGATTTGGCAGAACCAGAGGAGCTCCACATATAGCTGGCTTGAATCCTTCACATAGAGACCAATGTTTTGGATCCGGGTCGGTGCATATGCCTCCATCTCCATCGTCTGTTACACCACACAATGTCGGCGAATCTCGCAAGCGATCACTGTCTGGCGATCTCGCAGGACCATCGAAGCGTTTGCGGATCGAGCCATCATCTGCAGCTCCTCATCCCTTAGACAGTCTTAATTCACGTCGCAAGAAGAAAGCAGCCGAAGAAACCATCATGGTCTCAATAGAACTTCCTCCGGAATGCCGCAAGGGCGCCCCTAGATGCAACAGCCGCCGCAGCGGATGGTTGCGGTCACAAAGCAGGATTTTAGACACAGAAAAGAAGCTAGAAGTGATCAGCCACTCATTCAAAGACTCGGTTGTCCATTTTCGATGCAGACCTCAAGCCTCTCGATATTCTCACCTAGATTCAAGTGGTGACGCTATCGATACTGGGGCTGTTTCACATAACACTTCTCGACGCACGAAGGACGACGCCTCTGTGATAGACTTCTCAGGCTGCAGTCGAGCAAGTGCTCTAGAAACGTACGACGAGATTCCTCAATTATTCGTGGTACGACGTGGCCGCGTTATCAGGCTATCGTTGTCTGATACATTCTGCAGGATAGGACTCCCGAATCGCACGGTTGTGTGTATTTAGTTTGGCGAGATTCTCTCACATTCTGAAACCTCACAGCAGCAGCAGTTTCACAGGTGCCTTCTACGTCGATTCCGGGCGGTCCTCGGCCTCTACGCAAGAATAAAATACGTTCAAATGAGATCGTATCCGCCTCTGTGTCAGGTACCAGTATCACACGCTCAACTCCCCAGGCAGGAAGCCTTGTGATCATGGAACCACGGCCGTCCGATTCTTTACCGCTCCAAACATGGAACTCAGGCAAATCCCTTGAAGACCAGTCGAGCATCGGGCCCCGTAGCTCGGGAGAATATACTAATACTGCCACCGCCAATATACACCATTCAATCTCATCCGACGTGTTTGAGCAGCCTTCGCCCGGGATTTTCCGTTCCGGGGTACTCCTGGTTTTGCCCAGCACATATCCACCTTCGATATCCCTGGCGCAATCCTCGCTTGCAGAGCCTCAGACTTCTGTCAGCGATCACAGGGCTTCCCACCATCAGATAGACAGGGATCTTCTACCCGATGCTGAGTCTGCAATGCCGTCTCCTGAAACGGGTAACTTGTCTATCGTCACGACGTCATCTTTACAACGTCATGCCGATGCGTCTATTTCTGCTGAGCCATGTGAACGTCTATGGGGTGGGAGTACGCGTCCGAGCGAGGAAGAACTGGAAGAAGGGCTACTGAATGCCGGTCATCCTCGCAAGCCATCTCGTGCGACTGATTCTCATCTAGAATCGGTAGAATTTCCCCGAGACAGCTATGATAAACCTCGGCGATTACTTCTCTCACCTTCTCTAGAGATCTTGAGTATCACGTTGAGAGGCTCGATAAATCGTACAGAGCGATCGTCGCCTCGGTATGTGTTGCATGATCTACGATCTTCGGTTCTGCTTTAACTCTGACAGAGGCGCTCACGTGTTACGACCTGGTTCCAACGCAATCAATCATTCTGTGGATGATGCATGTCTGCTGCGTTCATCAAATGGCGGTTTCTTACTCCTGGGACATGCAAGCGACGGGAACGAACTCTCAATGCTGAGAGTAAAGAAGGACAGGGTAAGTAATATTACAACACTCTTCGACAGTTCCGTCAAACATGCATCTTAGGCGTTCGACATCAGCACTTTTGGCCGTCCGGCACACGGAGAGAAGAAGGGTGGTGTCAGTGCAGTCTGCTCCATGATGCAGCCCCTTATGTTTGCTACGGGCGGATATGACCATCGCGTTCACCTTTGGGATGCTACAAAGAGCGTATCACAACCTTCGCCGACTCTCCTGGCCATCACACATTCGTCCCTCGTGCAGTCGCTTCTACCTATTCGCGACACCAGTCACAAACTCGTGTCGGCGGGCGCAGACTGCAACGTGCATTTGTGGGATTTGTCCTCCGAGCGTGTCGTGAACACCATGAAAACTTCTAATTCGGTGTACCATGTCCACGGGACGTCATTACCCTTTTGCACGCTGTTAGAGGTAAGACACCACGCCGCTAGGTTGCCCCTTACGCGCATCGTCTGATCGGGCATAGGTCGCACATAGGGAATTGCAATTTGAAGTCCGTGATCACCGTCTGGTGCCCGAGAAGCCCGTACAACGATTTGGCTACGATGCACCAAAAGTGCATGGTCGGTATGCCAGAGGTATGTCTGATTCGCTGGCCATATATTCGCCTACTAATTTGATATGTTCATTTAAATAGGGGATATTAATGCCAGCACGTTTGCATGCGGAGATAGAGACGGGTGTGTGCGCTTGTGGGACTTGCGCAATACTGCGTCCGGTCAAGTTGTATGTGCACTTCATCTCCGGTTGTTGGTGGTTGATGGGCGTTTGACAAGGCTCTCAATTTGCAGTTACCATGCTTTCGGGGTCAACGCGCCACACAAATTCATTTTGATGGTGCATGTCTCATAGCTTGCTCGGAAGAGCATGAAGTCGTGTTCATCCCGCGCGGCTTGAGATAGACACCTGATGTGCACTTCATCCATTGTATAACTTATCAGTAATTTATGGAACTCGACGGTGTACTTCGTAGGAAAATATGTAACGGTATATAGTATGCAGTAATCAGTCTACGCTGGCAGTTGCCGAATCGGAGATCTGGATTGCATTTCGAGTGGGATCGAGCGTCCAGCTCGCAATTGCACCTCTTATGTCCCACCTGCGCCATGGATCGACAGACTCGCAAGCAGGACATTGAGCACGCCTATGATTTACAGGCCAGAGCAGCGGTAGCCGGCGCTGCTCGATTCACCACTATCGGCATTGGCCTCGCGGTCCTTGGGCATTACACTTGGCCCACCTTCCGGTTAGCACTCAGTCGAGCGGAGTATATTGACGATGCTTATGATTCATTCAGACGACAGACACTTCCATTCAAGGGGTTCTTGGTATCAGTGTGTTCGTAGATATCCTCTTCCTGGCATCATACCCTCTCATTCGCCTGCTCGCAAGTTACAATCTTCGGGCTAGTCATAGGCGCGGAGAACGCCTTGCTCTCACATGAAGCCGAGAGGCGGCAGACAGAGAGCGTGCTGCGCAAGCAGGCCCGAATCGAGCTCGCGCGGCGTGGCCTAGTCGCAACAGAGACGGAGATCGCAAAGTGGAAGGCGGAACGACTCGCCGCTGCCCAGCACGATCAGTCGACACCAACGCCACGGTCATAACAATAATATGTTTGTATAGCACTTAGAGCAGTACGTGGCAATTTGTCTGGTCTATGTACAATGCACCGAACTGCACAACGAGGAACAAGATAGCAAACAGCGCGATTAGTCCATGGAGTGCAGAGCAAGATCGTGTTATGAATAAATAATCCGTTGGATGCTGTCCATGACTTAATTCTCAGCGGTATCACCAGCCAGGTTCAATTGGAGGTGACCATGTCCCCCAGGAAGGCTGGTTTAACGAGGGTGGAATGTACTGGGGTTGTCCGTTGGGTTGCGCGGGTGGTCGTGGAAGGGGGCCGGGATTGAACGTCTGGCTCTGACTGCCAGATGGCAAGGTCGATATGGGCTCGTATTGTGCGTGAGGAGGCATATTGGGGGGTGGAGGAGGGGGCGGAAGAGCCTGGTATGCGTACTGTGGTTGGTTATATCCCATGTTAGGAGGAGAGGGGAGGCTCGGCCGCCTGGATATCATCTGCTGTGGTGGAACAAGGCCATTCTGCACTGGTGGCTGGAACTGCGACTGCGGCGGAACCGTTGGCGATGGGCCAAGGGCCTGCGCCTGGCCGTTTGGTTGATACGGGGCGGGCGACACGCTCCGATGACGCGGAAGCGGTGGCGGAGGTGGGATCGAGTTATAGAGACTCGCAGGCTGGGGCCCAGGGGGATTGTACGATCCGGGCTGGGCACCAGTCTGCTGGTTATACAACAGGGCCGACCCACCTGTGGATTGTGTGTACAAGCCTGTTTGGCTTCCTTGGGTGCTAAACGACCCGGAAGGCGCCCTCGCGAGAGCAGGACTGGCCGGTCCATTGTACGATGTGGGTGATGATATCTGCGGAGGGTTGTACGATCCTTGCTGTCCTGGAATGGGCGGACTGAACGTCCCTGATGGGCCGCGTGAGGGAGGCTGATACATCCCTGGCGGCCCACCGGGCGGAGGTATAGGTAGCGATGATTGTCGGCGACGGACCTGCGATTGACCGGGCTGGGGCAATGGACGCGAGCCCGAAGGTTGTCCAGAAGATGGGCTCTCATTCAGTGGTGGCGGAGGCGGGATGTATTCGTGAGACGGTGGCGGTGTCAGATCGTGCGCTAAGTACTGTTCTGGAGGCGCAGAATGTGACTGCGGGGGCACAGACGGCGGCAGTGCAGGTGCATACTGGTACTGAGGTGCCTGAGGAAACGGCTGCCCTGAGGTAGACGGCGGCAGTGAAGGTTGCTGGGGGGCACCGTGCGGATGAGGCGCATACTGCTGGTAAGGGAACCCGTTCGACGATGGTGGGAGCTGTGGAACAGATTGGTGGTAATTTGTCGAAGGTGGTGGTGGGCCCGAAGGCACGAATCCCGAAGAGCCCACCGGCGGCTGTGTCAAGCCCGAGAAGCTCGAAGACGGGATAGGTATCCGCACCGGGGGGCCATACCCGGCTGGTGCGGGGGTAGGCGCCGATGAGTGCGCGATAGACGGCTGAGAATGATGAGAAGACAAGGGGACGAAGCCAGATGGTCCGGGCATGGGCATGGGCATAAAGCCTGAAGATGACGTGGGCATACTCTGTCTGGGAGCATGTCGCACAGGTGGCTGATAGCTAGAGGGAGGTGTATGCGTCGTTTCGTACGGAGGCTGGTAAGGATCGTGGCTCATGGACATCGTGCTCTGATGATATGACGCTCCCGTAGAATGTGCAGGCACATCTGATGGGTACGAATACGACCCAGACCCTTCGGAGTATGCTGGCTGCTGGAAACTAAACGATGTTTGGTGAGACACTACTTGCTGATCCTGGAATCCGACGGACGACGCGGGGCCGGGTGGATATCCAGTATGTTGAGGCTATGAAGATGTCAACAATTAAAAATCCTGTGAAGCGGGAGGAGACTTACAGGAAAACTCTGTCTCCTGCTCCCTTGGTCTACGATACCTAGCTCTGAGAAGCTGCTCGTGAGGCTGTCCGCTACTGAGTGACGGGATCGCGAGGTTTCATAGGGAGCGACGTATAACCCAAGCTGGGCGACCGAGTGGGAAGGTCGGAGCGACGGTGGAACCTGGTCGCGATTCAAGTCGTTTCTAATATCACTGTTTGAGGGTAGGCGGGTAATAACGTGTTGTACGTCCAAGTCGGTTTGAGAGGAGGGCTCTCCTGCAGGAACAAACGAGCCGGGACCTCCGTACTGCTTTTGCCCCTTTGGCTTGGTCGAGTTTTTCTTCTTGGGTTCTGGTTCCTGTCACCCATGGACATGGTTGAGATGGTTCCGAAGCGCCAAGACATAACTCACATTCGACCAGAATGTCAACTCTAGGTAAACCTCGCCACAGTACTTCTCTTTGTACATGAGAGTGAACCATTCTGCGAGGCCTGTCAGCTGCGCTCTCATGAAGACGCGAACAAGGTGCACCATCCGTTTCACCCTTGGTGAGAACCTCGGTCAAGTCTACTTTCGTCTCCCCTATGAGATCTGGTTCACGGAGGTCTTCTGCATAGCATGCCAGTGCCATAAAGCAACCACCTTGAATCTTCGGAGGGCCTTTTACAACACTCTTGGGAGGTGGTGGAGGTGGTGTTCCATCACCATTGACAGTACGCGTCGGTTCGCCATTGGGATCCTCGTACACTGTGAAACGGATCTCTTCGTCCCACTCGGGATGTTGGCCTCCCTTCCGGATCGCTTTCGTCCTCCTCTTCTCTCCATTGAGCACCACCGTGCAGTAAGGATCTTGTTTCCCAATGTGACGTTTATTTGGTAGATTTCTCTGGCGCGAAAGGGCTTAGCATAGTTCAAAACGCGTCAGATGCTTCGGGCATACACACCGCCTTGAGGATTACAACAATGAGGGTTCCAATCTCGCGCGGAGGGTTCGACATCGAGGCGGGGTCGTGACTTGAGATCTCTCAGAGAGGGTGGATAGATGGTTGAAAATAAAGGATCGTAGGTGATTGGCGAGAAAGCGGGGAAACCGAGGCGTTACATACAAACGCGAGACGCGCGCTGGGCCTTGATTCAGAACCGCAGTGACCGCCTTTAGGGGCGACTGCCAAGTCTCGCATATGATTGGACAGCATATGTCTTTTCTCCTCATCACCGTAGCCGGACTGCGAACAGTGATGTCAAGCAAAAAGCTCTGCGTACACCGCAAACACCGATTCCATATCTGACACTGCCATGTATCATAATTGCTTCAAATACTCTCCATGTTCCACACCGCGCGCAGCTGTCCATACTCGAGGGAGTGTATGCTCAGTGATTTCTCGTCATGGGTCTCCACATGATTAGCATGGCCTCGCCTAGTCAATGAACGCATAGCAGCCAGCCATGCAATGTCATGAGGCCCTCAGCCTGCTGATCTCAAACATCGATTTGGAGTACTTCTGGCGCAACGACGGTACCGAATGTATGCTATCCTCTCGAATCCAGTAATTATCCCCTACCTAGCCAACGACTTAAATCTCTTATTGAGCAGATTTCTAGCCTAAGCATAGGCAGCAGGAAATCCCGGCGGTTGTCGGAAGGATGGATGCCAGCTTAAGTAGCTGGAAAGCACTGTCATTTTGCCGTAATGTTTGCCGTATCTTATCCCTGCGGGTAAGAGAGATATGAACAAATGTCTTGCTGGATGACGCGTCGCAATGGACATCGAGTGCATGATTGACGCGTCGCGATCTCGTGACCGTTCACTGCTGAGGGGTCCACCAAGCATTTATACTCAAGCACGTCCTCGTTGACGTGTTGCAACGATAAGTGGAGCATACGGAAATGACAATTGCAGCGTATTCAAGCATGTAAGTAAAGATGAGACGTACCCGTCTGGCTGACACAGTTATCGGATGCGAGCGTTGCTTTGGGTACAGTAGCCGTCTAATTGCGTTTCTTCACAGCCTGTGGCTCAAAAGCAGTAGCAGATGCCTTAAACGATAGCAGCTGAGTAGCTCGTTCGATGTAATCCAAGATCCAAAAGGCGGTCTCCATTGTATCAAAAGTATACATCCTCAGAGTTTTGTGCGCAAATGTCCAGGTATGAGGTCACGAAGCACCAGGGTAGTATGGCTCGTCATCAGTGAATATAAGATATGGTTTCCGCTGCGCTAGGTCCAGAAGCATCTCAGCGAAATAGCTGTTCGCCCAGGCAAACCAAGGTCTTGTGTACGAGTAGTCGTAGATGTTGATTGATTCGTGGATGAGCCCGAGGCCGTCAGTGTTCTAATGTTCGGGATGGTCGGCGTCCGACACAGAATATCAACGGGAATGACGAGCGTAACTCACGTTCGCGATGAGATACAGATACTGCATGATCTCTTCGTCATTATCTGTTCCGTATATGGCGGATACCAACGCCATTGGCCTACGAGAAGATCAGCTCAGAGGTGCATGATGATTGAACACAGCGCCTAACTAACCATGGATTCCATGCATCTTCGTGAGGACCCCTATGGCATGATTGAATGAATCAAAGACGCCCTGAAATACACAATTCGCGATACGAACCCGATGCCGCTGAAATTTGCTCCCACTACATAGTAAGGATTAGCCCGCGAGAGGAGCACCTTCCTGGTCGCGATGTACGCAGGGTGGGTAATATTCAGGAATCCTAGATAAGGCAGAGAGAGCAAAGACTAGATATCGCACGTCATTACTCGAGTGGTATTATACAACGACTACACATCACTTACCGGGACGTTTGCATCATCCATGACATATCGACTGCCAAGGCCTTGAGATAATATGATGAGGAGTGAATGATGAGTATGAGCGGTAGGTTAACCAACCGTTAGTTTCGTAGGCAAAGATGTCGTTCACCAACTGCTGAGACTTAAATACAACGCGGGATGTTGACAGCGAAAATGACCGACCGTAGTACTCCAGATCGCCTCCTCGATTACACTGCTGTAATGTCGAGCCAATGCGCTTATATTGCCCAGCTGCCCTACTGAATCCAGCATGTTCACCAGATAGTTCAACTCCACTACCAGCATCGCATTGGCAGGGGTTAAGAATGCTGAAAGTCATGGAGTTCAAGACTCCGGATAGCATCCTTGCAGCAGAATGGTGGCATACCAAAAGTGCTTAGGTCGTCCGAAGGGCGGTGGGAGGTGCCGACCAATCCCGTATATCCTTTCGGTTCTCCATTGCCTCCGTTGTTAACCGCACCCGGTAATGACCCTGCTTCACCGGTCCAGTTGTAGTACGATACCAGGTTCCAGTCTCGGTCGAATGTCGGCTGCGTTTGCTCATATATCACGGCGAAAATCTGTTCAATTGCAGCTTGCCCTGGAAAATGTGCGGTTCAATTAGTCGCACAAAGCTGCGTCTCAGAGGCATAGATCCATACATTCGTTGTTGATGAATGAGGAATCTCCTGTCGCTTGATAATATGATCTTGATAACTTCATGAAAGAGCATAACGAGTCGAGTTCCCACTATATCCATCATTAGGTCTCATGTAGAAAATTGCGTGATTCACGGTGACCCACCTTGCACTCGTACACCGTTTGATTGTCTACAGGCCTAACGCTGGAGTCAGGACGGCCGCATCATGAAGGTATGGACTACCCACGGATTCACGATGACATCGATAGCCCAGTCGTTCACAGTGGGGCTCAGCCCACTTTCCGGGGGAGGCTGAAACGCGCTGCAGTACGGATACTGCGAGACATATCTCGCTTCATTGTTAATAATAGCCTTGACAAGCGTTGCGAGTTCGGGGTCCAGGGAGAGAATGGAGTGGTATTGAGCCAGCTGCAATCGCGTTAGCGCTAGCACGGTTGCAACCCTTGAAACAACCTGCCTGATTTCCCGTGTCCCGAAGCCATTGTGCGCTATCCACGGTTCAGTGTAATCTGGCGTCAGAGCTGCAAGCTACGCACTCAATATCCTGTTGATTCGTATTTCAGTAATTCGGATTATAAAGGCCAAATGAGGGTTTCTTACGCCCGTGATCACGAAAGCAATGTTTTCTGTCTGCGAGAGTCAATAGAAACCACGACAAATTTAGGCCTTAGTACGTACTGAGTCATAGTATTTTATCGTCGTGTCTTTACACTAACGTAAGGTATTTTTAATAGCTCCAAAGCTCGGATGACAGCCTACCGAGGGTGTTCGGAAATGTATTCTCAAATAACCGAGCGAGGTCAGGATCCTTCATGCGTGACGTCATGTTGCCGATAACCTCCTGAGTTCTTTGATCAACATTGAAGTACCACGAGTACTTAGAAGCTTTGCACTGACTTCGACAACAGTGCTGTTGAACGTGCGGCATGCAGGCGTCGGTCTCATGTATGGTAACGCCAACTGCCCTGATGACGGGTTTCCTTGCGCCGTCTAAGAAGCCTAAGGACACAAAGGTGAACACAGCTTTTTTAAAGACTCGTACCTGCGAGTAGGTGGTGTAATCAGGACATTGAGCAGCAGTCATCGCCGCCCCGAGGCCGACCGCCACGCTCATTGGAGGCAACAGCCCGAGTCTCATCTTCGTAGCACGCCAAGTCACAGCCGCAAGCTCAGAAGCGTAGCCGAGCTGCTCTTGCAGCGCTTCGAAGGCGTCGGAAAGCGGGTACCAGTGTGCCAAGCCGCGGTCCTTTATAACGTCTACGAAATGCACCGTGCCGTCTCAGCTTCCATATCTTCCGACTCGGACCGGGGAGAGGATACCCATAGTGGTCGTGAATGCGCTCACGGGGACATGTCCGACGCGAGCAGGGCTTCGAAGAACGGAGATACGGGCCCTGCTGACCAGTCGTGGCACGGTGCTCACGGTGAACGCGATCAGAACTGCACCAAGTTCAGACGCGTCGTCACGATCACGTGGAGTGCATGTACGCGATATCGCGATTTGAACAAGGCAAGTCGTCGAGTCTACGTGACAGTAGCGCTGAAAAGAAATGTAACGTAAGGCATGAAATTACACGCTAGATAACACTGATTAGTACACAGAGTACCCAGAGACAGCAAAGAATAAGTAAAGAGGGACATGATCGAGGAACGTGTCGTATCCGGATATACCAACACAGATCTCGGATTGAGATTAGTAGTACAACGTAATCAAGATAGTTCAGACGACGAGGGTGGCTAGGGAGTGGGAGAAACTATCAAAAACAGATCAGGTTGTGATTCACATAGAAAGAAGATGCTACGTACAGAGCGGAAGTAGAGAATTACTGAGGCACGGGGGTCGTCGCCGGCGTGTGGAAGGCATCCGTATGATAGTCGCTGGTAGCAAGGCTGTGCATGTCCGAGGCACTATCGCTCGTACTCCGCCTCTTTGGAGTCGGAGGAATAGCGGGCATAGCATCATGTTCGTGGAGAGGAATCGGACCGCCCTTGGGAGTCGCCGTAGTGCTCTTGCTCGATGTAATCGAGCCACTGTGCTGCGGTTCCAAAGTGGGCACCTCCAAACTGATACCGTCGTGGTCGAACGGTGTCGCAGGCGGGGTCCGGGCATCATCGCTGCTTGACGAAGTTTGTTCGTCGACGACGGATTCATTGGTAGAGTGAGTCGGAGCGGAGGACGGGGACCCGTGCATCTGGTCAGAGTACGGGCCTTCGCGTTCGTCTAGACTCGTTTCGTCGCCGTCTTCCGTATTGTCGCCGTTCCCATCCGTCTCATCGCTATGATCGACCCCCAATTCCCCATGTTCCACGCTCACGCCTCCAGTCCTGTAGCTTCCTGATGTCCAGAGGCTCCTAGGGCCGCCATGGCTCACGGGCGACTGCGAGGTCATCCCCGTCAGTGCAAGACTCGCACTCGCGCTCCACTTGCTGTCTGAGCTCTCCCAGCTGCATCGTCGAGAGCTACGGGGGCGCAGCGCACGTACGCTCGCATCTACATCCTGGTCGTCTCGCTCCAAATCTCTTTCGAGCCGATCATCATCCATCTCGCCGAGCAAGAAGTGGCTCGTGGAGTCACCATGCCCGGCCAAATGGCTGAAGTGCGAGATGGAGTCATCTGCGAGTGATGCACGTCCAGAGAGGGAGAGTGCGGCAACGCCAATCCGCGCACCGGCAATACCAAATGCTGACGAGGCCAGCGTGAGCACTGACGCGTCGTCCTGCGGCGGTGACGAAGGTCGAGGATTGTTTCGCGGATGATGACTCGTGTGCTGAGGAGCCTGGTAAGTGAGGCCGGGTTGCCCGGTACGTGGGGGATTGGCTAGTGCACCCGACGACGATGGGCGCGAAGCAGCGGTTGGCGAGGGCGGCTGAACTGTTGAGAAAGTGATGGATGCGCCCGATCCGGGCCCTATAGAGTGGGTGCGAATGTGTGGATGCAGGCGACGGGCTGGAATAGTTGGGGTAGGTGGTGCCTGAGCAATGTGCGCCATGCCGCCAGTCATGTCCATGCTGAGGACGGTTGTCGGCTTAGTGCTAGCCGTCATGCTTCGGAAAGTGCGGGGATCTGAGAGGTAAGATGAAGACGATCGCGAAGGAGATGGAGACGGCGGCGAGCTGGGTGGAAGCGGTCGAACAGACGCATCCTCATCTGCTTCATAGTGACTGGTCGGTGACCATAACGAGGAGCGGGCGAACGACGAGCGACGACCATCGTCTGAGTCGGCAGTATATTCAGTGTGATTGTCACCACCGCTGATACCATCGAGCGACACGGGCTTTCGCGGAGGGATAGATGTAACGGTGGCGATTTTCTGGCCTTGCTTCGTCTCTGTCTTGCTCCTGGCCCGAGTCGTCAATGTTGTAGAGACCCTATGGGGTTTCTCCTTGATGCTAGGCGAGCGAGCGCCGTGCCTGGGGTTGCGCATGGTGTCTGTCTCTGAGACCCGCCTGGCGCGAACGGAACCGGTCAACTTGCGATGGAACCAGTCGATTATGGGCTTGCTAGAGCGGCGAGGGAGCTTCTTCAAGGGCGGCTTGAGCGGCGCCTTGTCATCAGGCTTGATATCCGGCTGCGGCTGCGATGGCTCCTTCTTCGCTTTCGCAGCTTGGCTAGCAGCTTGGGCAGCCTGCTTCTTCAAGGATTGGCCCTTGACATCAGGATTTGCCGCATCCTGTTTGATATTGGTCTGTGAAGGTTTCAGGGGTGCTGGCATTGTGGAGACTAATGCGATATGATATCGAGGAAGTTGTCTGCAGATAATGAAGGAGGGAAGATAGAGGACAGCAAGGAAACAATAGAAAGAGGGTGAGTGATGGTGAGGAGACGGCGCGTTGAAGCTGGGAGTAACTAGTGGCTTCGCATCCGATCTCAGATCTATTTATTGCCTTCCCGCGCTCGGCGCTGCCGCATCTGGCTCAGGCCGCGCTGTCTGGTCCACTGGTGGAATATTGTGCTATCCGTCGCGGCATAGCCTAAAGCTCATTTATCAATAAGCGTACTTATGAGTCGCCCACGTTTGTCTATGCTTGCACAAGCAGATATTCACAACTTATTTCAGGCCGCCCAGTAAGCGACCCGCCAAATCGGGCACGTGAGAAACGCGATTAGATGGCACGCCCGCAACGCGCTCTTGCGCCATGGCTTCCTCCGTCCACCGCAGATCCTCTCTTCCTTCCACCCATGTTCCCCCGCAAGTTACCTCGCATAGGACGGCCTCTTGCGTCCCGCGGCGTTTCTGTACGCCAAAGCCGCTCGAGCCCGCGCGCAATCCTCCACCAGCGCAAAGCACATAGCGGGACAATCATCTCTGACCCTGCGCCTGGCGGTTCAGCGGGCGCGCCAACCATCTCACTCGCGCATCCAAAGGACCCAGCCAACACCTCAACTCCAGGTCCTACGCCCAGCTCACTGTCACAAGATCCGTCTTCGTCGCAGTTACCGTCACCGTCACCATCGTCCGCATCGAGCTCACCTCCGCTTCAGAACGATGGGGACGCGGGCTCCAGCTCCAGCTCAGGCGTACCTGCGCTTGCGACGGGCCAACCGCTGCCGCCCCTACACACCAATTTCCCCTCACCCCACTCTCCAATCAGTGCGATTCCTCCTGCATACATCAATCCCCCCTTCAATACCCACCACTTCTACTCCGTGCTCGAGATGACAATGCCCCCGCCGATTGCTCATAACCTCATGAATGCGACGCGCGCGCTTCTTGTCGACCGGCTGGGGCGCGTGAAGAGGGAGGCGCTGACATCGAAGGATCTTGAAGTGGTGAGGCTTCCAGTCGCTGAATCGACTCACCCTTGATGACATCGGGATCACGCAGCAAGCGTATCTATTCAAGGCTGCACTGTCTGAGCTACGGACGGAGACCACCATGTTGACGCGAAATGAAGCGGCGGCGGTACGGACGGCCACCACTGCGGTCAGGCGGGAGGTGGACGCTCTGGACGTCCGAATGAGGGAAGACGTAGCCACCCTGAAGCATGAGTACGTGTGCTGCAGCGTCCTTGAAGTCACGCTTGTCCCGTTGATAATACATATAAAGCATTCAGATGGAGCTGGATAGCAGGAAAAATGAGACCAAGGACGACCTCAAGCGGCTCGATCTGCAGATTGAGGTGCGTCACCAGGAAGTTGTGCGGTCGGTTGTAATGACTTACCACGGTATGCGTATAACAGGAGGTACTGAGCAAATCACTCGTAACGTTGTACGACCTACGTACAGAAATGGAGGGCGTCCGCTGGGACAACTTGCGAAATTCCGTCGGTCAGTTTTTCCTGCTATCTTCTGCGGGCTTGGCCGTGGTCAACTCATCTCTGCCATTCTTTCATGTCAATTTCCAGCCGCCCTCAGTGGTTTCCTCGTCGTTATCGTTTTGTCTATGGAATTGTTGGGAATCCGCCAGCCTTCAACTAAAGCAAAGCCAAGTCCCCCACAGCCTCCAATCGTGGAGGTCCGTCCACCAAAAGGGACAGAAGGTCAACAGGCCCTGTGGACATAGCCGCCTGCCTGATGCAGATGTTTCCGGCTGTATAGGTCCACCGCAGGCGAATGGACCTGCAGGCTACGGGTCGGGACCCTGATCTCGCTAATTTACCGCGCAATCTTCTGTCTCATAAGCATGGACTACCGGGATTTCCCCACACTGGATGCATCGTTGATTCCAGATCATCGCGTAGATACAACACATTCTCTACTGCATACACACTTACACATTATCGTAACAATTACAGCTATCCTAATCCATCATGAATACCGCATGTGCCGATAGAAATTGACAGCCTGACCGAATGTACTACATCACCGCACCTCCAGCTTGCCCAGTTTGTCTGCCAGAGCCTCCGCCACATCGCCCGAGTCTGTGCTCGCATCCCCCGCTTGCGCCTTCTCCTTCGCGTCCGGGAGTGGCGCGTTCTTGTTCTCTTTGTTGTCCGCCGCCTTCTGCGTCTCCCCACCCTCGTCATCGTCGTCATCCTCCCAGTTGTCTTTCACCTTTGTCTCCTCGCGCTTCTCCTTCCTCTTCTCCTTGCGCTTCTCATTCTTCTTAGCACTCTTGCTCGCTGCGGAGGAGGCAGCGGGCTTGGACACGGTGGGCTGCGGCGTCCAGCCGATGATATGGCCCTTGGGCAGGGCGTTCGTGTCCATCTGCGCCTGGCGTGACCCGCGGAAGCGGCGAACATCCTCCTGCGGCGTGAACCCGGGGCGTATCTTCAGCTGCTTACGGACACTGCGATGCGCGCAGGGTTCGGAGGCAGTCCGGAGGATGAGCAGACACGGCGGGTATATACGTGGGATGTGCGGTTGGAGAAGATGAAAGGTGGCGGGGAGGTCAACACGAGTGTATGCACATGGATTAGGGTGCGGCAAACGTACGAGCCATCGGGCCTACGCGACTCGGGAATGACGCGCTCGAGGGTGCGCGGGTCGACTGAAATGCCCGCGACTGTGGTTTCTGGGACGATAGCTGGCTTGGACATGATGAGGGTGCGGACAAAGACAAAGCCTGGCGGTGGCAGCAGATGGGGAGATGAGGTCGAGCGTCTCACAGTCAGACGATCGGGCTGAGGGTTCAGATAGGCGCCGCAGATCGCTCGGAGTGCCTTGGCGAAAACCCAGCACTTACTCCTGCTCGTCGTTCTCCACAACCAGACGGACTCTGTTCTCAGTGATCTCTACATCTCGGAAAGCTTTCTTATTAGCTCTGTTTTGCAATGCGCTACGCTGTCCTCGTCACTGGCCCTGCTGGTGCCGGCAAATCTACGTTCTCCAACGCCCTCCTCACGCATTTGCAAACCTCGAAACGCACCGCCCACCTGGTCAACCTCGACCCCGCCGCCGAGGCAGATTCCTTCGAGTACGAACCCGCTATCGACATCAAGGACCTCATAAGTCTGCAGGATGCCATGTCTGAGCTAGGATATGGTCCAAACGGCGGGCTGGTGTACTGCTTTGAGTGAGTGAGTGCAGTCTGTCTTATGTCTGTGGACGGTCGGAGGAGGGAGCGAAGGGCAAACAAGAGAGGGATGGAGGATGGAGATGCTGATTTGCTGCACATATGCTAACACCTACGCAGATATTTGCTGCAGAACATGGATTGGCTAGAGGAAGAGCTCGGCGGGTACGACGACGACTACCTCGTCATTGACTGCCCAGGTAGATCACCTTGCAGCTTCCTGCTCTTATTGTCTCATCATTCCCAAGGCCAAATCGAACTATACACTCATCATCCTTTCCTCCCGACCCTTGTCCGCAACCTCCAGCGCTTGGGCCTGCGCACATGCGCGGCGTACCTCATCGAGTCGCAGTTCATGGAAGACAAATACAAGTTCTTCAGGCGAGTCGCGGGACCTTTCTCTCACTCCCTTCGATGCTCGCTTACCAGACAATCGAACCGCCTGCCGCATCACTGCATCACTGCATCTCCTTCGGACACTGGTACCGCGCTCGGCTGTCGGGCCTCGAATCTACAGTGGCGTGCTCTCCGCGATGTCAGCAATGGTCAACCTCGAGATCCCCTGGATCAACGTGATGTCGAAGATGGATCTCGTTACCAGCAGCGACAACGATGCCGCGAGCGGTCGGAATGGCATTCGTACGCGGAAGGACATAGCGAGGTGAGTCCATTGTTCCTGTGGGATTCTCTGCAGCGTCGGTCTATGTTTCCGGCTTGTGCCTCGTACACGAGGCATCGGACATTCTAGTGATGCACTGTCCAGTGAATATCGGAAGCGTGCTGTTCCCACTCAGAGAGAATAATGGCGCTTGCGTCTATTATGCGTCTCGGTACGATGGCTGGCCAGGAACGTCATCTGCAACAGCTGAGCGATTCTAAAGTGCCAATACGTCTGCCCCGTTTCTCCATATGCTCGACGCTTCTATGTGTGTGATAGTGGCGCACTCACCACGCATCACGCAGATTCCTGGATCCGGACCCGCTCCTCCTAGTCTCCGCGCCGGGGAGCCGCGAGGAACGCACAGAACGTAACTCGCGCTTCCACGCGCTGAACCAAGCCATCGTACAACTCGTGCGTGCCTTCCGTCTCGGCTTCTCCGCTCTGCCGCGTCCATTGCAGCGACTGACGCAACCTCATTCGATATACACTCTGACGTATGTCCTATTGCCCATTGCCAATTGCCTGCGCATCGTATCTTCGGTGGCATCCCCGCACGCCACTACTCATACCGACCCTCCTCGTGTGCCATGTCACTGCGTATCCGCATACCCGCATACCCGCATACAATGTCCCCCGCTGGCGCTGTTGTGCGGACTGGCGCGCACAGATCGAGGACCACCCGCTCGTATCGTTCCTGCCGCTCGACCTCACGAACCCAGACTCGATAGACACAGTGCTGAGCCACATCGACTACACGATGCAGTATGGAGAAGACGAGGAGCCGAAGGAGGTGCGCACTCTTCCTTCATGTGCCCTGACGCTCTATACTGACTTCGCGTCTTCTCCCGTATACACTTGACATCACTCCAATGTGTTCGCTGTCCATCAGCCCCATGACCTCGATGAGGGTGACTTCGCGGACATGGAGTAGGAGCGAGATACACTCTCCCGTCTCGTTCGGGCCATATCTCCCCGAAGGTAGAATCCAAAAGTACAAATACTCTACTCTACTCCGGGCCCTCGGGCCTCCACCATCAGCGAGGGTGCCTGTCATTAAGTGCTAGAATTATGATGATATTCGGCGCGCCATGGCTGCGCTCACGAGACGAATACATGCCACATGGATATCGGTGTGGCTCTGCTCTCTATACACTCTACAGCGCGCTGCAGCATCACATCAGGCCGAGCGCATCTCGTGGACAGCTCGCGATGGCTGCGGTGGTCCGGCATACACTGACTCCTGGATGCGGCGGCGCGTGCTAGGCCCGAGTGGGTATGTCCGACGCGCTGGTACGGACGAGCTAAACAGCTGCTGTGGAGATAGCTCAGCACGATGCACGTAAGTTCGAAGCCGCCGCCGTTCGACTTCTCCCAAATGGGTCCGGCGCGGATCGCTGCACTGGAAGCTGTTGGCGCTCCAGCTGTGACAAGCTCTGCCCGATCTGAAGAAGCCGCACAACGCAACTCGGGATAGCAGGGTGGTCAGTACTAAGACAGCGGGATATCCCTGGCGCCTACGCCATAGCGCTGGCTATCCGACGAGTATGGACTTGGCAGAGAGGGGTGGCCAGTACGCTGATGAGATATCCATGCGAACAAGGTTCGCCAGCGGATAAGCTTAGGATACGAGCATGGATATCTCATTCGATAGAACTCGCAGTGTACATTCATCAGTCTGTACGCGCACAGTATGCGGTCGCTCAACTAGATCGCCCCTGTGTTAGCGGAACCCCGTTTGGCTGTGCCAGAACTATCGCGGCGGATAAGAGGCCGACCTTGCAATACAGAATGCAATCTAGCGCGCGGTGCAGAACTTGCACTATCAAGTTGTGTGTGATATCATGTCGTTGTATGCTGGGAACGGTCCCACTGCATCCGAGGGTACAAACATACGGTGATGGGACAACTCTGGGAGTTCGTTGGAGCAGACCGCACTCATGTGACACGGGTGAGCATGCATGGCTGTACAGCTGCATTGCCAGTTCGGGAAGGAGGGGGATGGAATGGGGGCGCGGGAAGAGAGTAGGGGGGACGGTGAGAAGAGCCCTCTGGAGCGGCGGACGCCACGCCTCGTGTGCGCGACCACCGCCCTCATCTGCTGCGACGCTGTGGTAATCAGCGCGGCCCCGACGGCAGTGGAGTGGGCTGACGACGGGAGAAGTTGGATATACAACCTGCACGCATACGCGTGTTGTTGGGTGGCAGCTTCCGGGAGGGGCGCAATCCTCCCTGATTGGACGGCCATTTGGGTTTACGACTATCACAGAGTTTGAGTGGCGGCAAGTCGGCCTACCACGGCCTTGCTTTGGAATGAAAGCACAGCCATGGGCGGGATAAAGTTGTGTGGTATGCCGACGTGGACTAACTACGCGCGGCGGGAGATGGCTGCGCAAGGAATGTGAAACGCACGCGGCCTCCACTTTGTCATTGCATTGCAAGGCTGTGTGGTCGAGTCAGGGCGCCAGCGTCATGAGGCTACGAGACGCCGGTGCTTGAAGGCTGCAATGGAGGGTAGCTGCCACCGCAACGAGGGTACAAACTCAAGAATAAGGGGGGGGGTCGCATGGGAAGAAGGGTCTGATGCGGAGGTTGAGCGTGAGTGAGCAGAGTGGCTGAGCGTGGGCTGTGTTCGCACAAGCAGAGAGGCCCAAGCCGCGACGGTCCTGGCATCGGGAACGATCTGCAGCGATCTGAGATCACGGAAGGTCCACCGCCGTGATGACGCCCCGCCCAGCCTAAATCCCAATTTCTTGTTGCCTTATATGTTTGATGCTCCGAAGGTCAGTGGCCATCACCTCTCCACCACTCACCGCCCCCTCCCCCCTCCATATATAATCATAGCCCCCATGGCCTCCTACGTCCTCCAGTCTCCATACCACCCTCAGTACTCCTACCCGGCCGTAGCCACCCCCGTCATCCACCAATCGCCCATCCCGCACACCTTCTCCGCGCCCTCAGTCGCCATGCCGTCCTACTACGTCTCCCCGCCCTCCTCCTCGGGCCACCGCCGCACCCGCTCCTACTCCCACTCGTACGCCCAGCCCCAGCCCCAGCTCCAACCCCAAGTCTACCAGTATGGCCACGCCCAGTACGCGGCAGCGCCGCAGTACCAGGCCAGCCCCGGCTACGCCTACCCCACCCAGCAGCTCTACTCCTCCGGCGGCGCGTACTACGACGCGGGCGGACACGGCCGCAGCCGCCACCACAGCTCCGGGCACGGGCACCACGCGTCCTCCAGCCCGCACGGCCACCGTACCCACCACTCGACCTCGGCCCAGGGCCACGGCCACCGCCGCTCGCACTCCGCGACGCGCACCCACACGCGCCACCAGAGCGTCCCGCGCCACCAGCCTGCGCACGTTCACGTACGTCCTTCCCCGCCTCCCGCGCGTGCCCAGCGCGACACTGACGCGTCGCGCACACTGCAGTCCTCGAGCAGCCACAGACGCGCGCACTCCTCGCACCGCCGCGCCTCCTCCTCGGAGCCCAGCATGGCCGACCGCCTCCGCAACCTCTTCGGCATGCAGCCCGCGAACACGCGTCACTACGTCGACTCGCACGGCCGCACCGTCGACTGGCGCGGTCGGCCGGTATACCGCGTCTGAGCGTGTCCTGTGACGCGTGCCCCGACTCCGCGGTGCTGGCCACCTCGAGTCGCGACGGTTTACCCGCGAGATGACGTCGTCCTCGTCGTTTTGGTTCCCCGCTTTCTCTTCACACCGTGCGTTCTTCTCCATAACGGCCCGGAAGCTTCCGCCTGCTTCTTTGTCTCTCCATCATGCTATCATCACGCCACAGACCTATCTATGGACTTGCATTGCCTCCTTTCACGATTATCAGCATACCTCTTATTTCCTGTACGATACACCCCCATTATTGTCCTGCCAATCTCGCTCCGGTGTCGGTGATTCACCTATGCTCATTTACTTGCTTCCAGTTTGGGTCCTGGTCCTAGTGTACGCGTTGCGAGTTAGTCACGGTCCTCGATGTAATTGTACCCACACGTTCGCCCTAACAGAAATGTTGTAACAAACCGCCGTGTGATTGCGATGCCCCGTCATCGCTTTTCGGACTTCAAGGATTGCGGATCACCCGATCGTGTGCGGGGGCCACACACGTTGTGGCAGGCGCACTACAGCCGCTTGCATTGTCTCCGATGTGCATGGCGTGTGCTGTGTACACGCGTATTTTCTCGAGCCGGTCCAAGGCGCGCGGAATGTGTGTACGCATAGCCGACGGCCCGGCGGACCAGGTGCGGTCCCGGCCTGGGGGCAGTACGTGCGGGCGGCATAATGCTCACCAGACCTGCATGTACGCACTACCCATCGGACGAAACGGGGCACACAATGACTGGGGGAGGGGTATTATTACATTGAGAGTAGCGGTAAGACTAGCAGCGGTGCTATCGCATAATACACATCGCGGGCGCATATTCATATCATGAAGTCTCTACAACAGCGATCGCAGGGCGAGAGAAGCGGAAGAAGTGGAGCAGCATTGAACGCCTTATGCGGGCTGTAATGGTACCGGAAAGGGTCTGCTTGACGCCAAGCGGGACAAGGGGGTCCTGGAAGGAGGCAAGGAACGCAATGGGTAATGTGTGAATAACGGCTCTACGACTATACTTCAGCAATAACGTAGCACGCGGGGGGCACTGATTAACAGAGGCAAGCGGACTCGTAAGCAGAAGCCATGGGCTGAGGAAAATCAAGAAATAAGACAAGCGCGGAGAGAAAGAGATGAGAGCAACGTCAGTCCGAGTCACACTCTGCTGAAACATCGGATTTCGTCGCCCACAAGGGCAACACGAGGGAAACGGCATGTCTCGACGCCGCACGAAGCAAGTTCAAGCAGACGTCGCGGCTGCCGTCCTCTTGTGCTGTTCGGACTGCTGCCAGAACTCGACCTGGCTCAGGATCTCTGTGATCGTCGCGACCACCATCTCCCGCGCCTTGACCTGCGAGGGGTCGTCGCGCGGGCCCTCCCAAAGGACAGCGATGCTGACTTCGATCTGCGATAAACAAAGGTCATCAGTCTCCAAGCATTCGCCGCGCACACATAGGCATGGACGCACCTTCTCAGCAAGCTCCTCCAGCGAATCCTCCAGCGCCTTCCCGACCGCCTCCGCGGCGGTCGACAGCCGGCCCAGGAGGACCTCCGCGCCGTCATTGAACACCTCTTCCTTGATGTCGTCGACGTAATTGTGGAACAGCGCCTGCACCATGCCGAACACGACTTTGATTAGGCATCTGCTGGCCTCGCGAATTAATGTCAAGAATACCTTCTGGCGTGCGACGCTGCCGGCGCCCCTCTCCATCATGGCGCTGTCGTAGCCCTCGATGAGCTGGTTCTGCACGTGGGGTGCGAAGCAGCGGCTGATCTCCTTCTGCTCCGTGTTCATCGTGTCCCGCACGACATCGAGCGTCTTCCGCAGAGCGATGCGGGCCTCCTCGAGGCATAGCTCGCCCTGGCCCTTTGCGCGCTCCTTCAGACCGAGGGCTGCGGAGGCCTCGATGTCGGTGAGAAGCTTGTCCACAGCTTCAACGGTTGCCTTTTCAAAGGATGCAAAGAGATCGGCTTCGAAGACTTTCGACCAGGAACTAGCGATTTGCCGCGTGAATGGGTTCGTAAGCTCCACGTTCAGATCCTGACGCCAGGAGCCGTGCCGGCGAAGAGCTGTGGGTTAAGGTAAGATTAGATGTACGGAGAGCAAAAGGCGGCTTGTCACATACTGGCGCGGTATGATGCCCAATGCATTGAGGCGGCAAAGGTATCCGAAGTCTGGACAGCGGCGGATGCAGCCTGAGTACGAGAATAGAATGTAAGTGTTTGTCTATATCGAACGGCAAAAACGTTAAATCACATTGACGGCACCAGTCTTGCATTTCTCTTCCAATCCCTCTCGGAAGTTCTCCTTGAGATTGCCCACAGACTTGTCAATTACCTTCTTGAAGTCCTGTAAATTAGTGCATAAGCCCGATAGTACATTACCCAAAGGTGAGGCACAGTCTTACTCTGACCAGTCGGGGCGTTACACCAACTTGCTCTCCATGTCTGTCGACCTTCGGCGGAGCCCGGTTGAGATTTATGGAATAGAGACCTCCCCGGGCCAAGGCTCCCAACACAGAGTCGTCGAAATCATCAGAGCTGTCCCACCCGTTGTACAACAGTGCGTCCACGTCGTCCTCGTTGTCCTGGGTGATAGAAGACTCCCACTTCTCTCGCAACGCTTCCCGGTCGCCCCGGGTCACGTCGCCAACGCCCTGAACATACATGCGTATGGAGTTCGCGAAGGTTTTCAGATGAACGAGGAAGTTGCGTGCGGCGCGCTCGCGCGAAGAGACAGTGAGTCGGTGGCACCACTTCTGCAGATCAGGTATCCCAGTGTCTTCGACCTTGGAGAAGCATGTTGGGTCACCGTCGCCCTTAACTTGACCTGGCCGCAGTTATGAGGGGAAAGCATTGACAGAGGTATTATGGTAACAGTACCTTTCAGTCTGACATAGTCTCTCGAGGAGCATGTGAATACGGGCAGATCAATTGCCTCGTAGTCTATAAATGAATCATGAAGGGCACGATGCAAATATCTTTCCGTGACAGCTTACCTCGAAGGTTCTTCGTAGGGTCGAAGCTGTTAGGGTCGCGTTCTTCGGCGGCGGCATCTAGGGGATAATCAGGCAACTGGCGAGTGCTGCGGAGGAGTGCAGGACTTACCATCGAGATCTTTCAACCCTTGACGGAAGTCTTCTTTGAGAACGTCACGAGAGAACTACCGACATCATGAGATATGAGAAACAGTCTAACATTGACGCTCCACTGAAGAACATACCTCGGAACGCTTAAGTGAGCAAAACGCATTCTTCTCTCTCTGAGCTTTGAGCTGCTTCTTCTTCAACGTGGCGAGTGTGTCGCTAGCCTCCTTCCGCTGTTTGCGGAATTCTGACAGCTGGACACGCCCAGCCTTAATCGCGTCCTTAGCCTCGGTGATCTTGGCCTCCAAGCTCTCTACAGTGATTTCCTCTTCGCCTTCGTTCTCGCCACCGTTCCCATCGTCATCCGAGTCAGATCCTGACTTAGAATCGTCGGAATCGGGATCAGAGCCGCTGTCGTTTCCTGAGTCTTTGTCGCTATCGTCAGAAAAGTCCAGATCGTCATCGTCGATGAAGTCGTCGTCGATTGACATAGAATCGGTATTGTCGCTGCGTCTCCTCTTGGTGCTCTTCTTCCCACCACGAGTATTCTTGCGTTTTCTACTGTTCGTTGTCTCGGGTTTCTCGCCCTTGGTCTTAGTCTTCGTCAATAGCGGCTCGAAGGGCTCCCCATTTCGCAGAGCTTGGAGATGAGCCTCGTATTCTGCGAGGTACCCCCGGATCTCTTTCAGCCTCGAATCAAGCTCTGCAGCTCTGAGTTAGCGCCAATGACAGAATAATTATAGGTCCCGGACCTTTAGCGGCTTTCTCGGCGTCAGATTTCTTCTCTTTCCATGCATCGTTCTCCTCCTTGCACTGTTGGATCTGTTCTTCAATCTCTTCGAGCTCTGGATCATCCTCGAGGTTCAGAGCGCGTACAACCTCCGAGCAGGAGATGTCATCACACTTAGAGGCTACACAGTGATGTCATAAGCATCGTTGACTGGCTTTGCAGCAGGATGCTCACCGATGAATGTGATGGCATGATCATCATACACGCCGTCTGCAGTAGACGTGCATTTAGGAAGAGGCAATAATCGCACATCAGTATCGAAAACGTACCCACTAAAAAGAGTGTCAGACATAAACTTCCGTAAGCAAAGGTTGAAGCATACGCACTCATCAATTGCATCTTGAACGCATCTCCCAACAGATCTATGGAAGAACTCGATCAACCAGGTGATTCAGCGCAGTGGTCAATAGCATACCTCGAGCAGTCTTGTCGTCAACAGCACGGGTGATCGGTGCCAAGATCCAGATGCAATTGCACTTCTTCATGTAGTCTTTCGCGATGTTGTTACGCGCTGCGTTTGCATCTGCGACACCTGGCAAGTCGACGAGAACGGCGCCGGTAGAAAGCGCCGCCGAGTCGCAGCGCACGTTCACTTGCCGAATCAGCGGCCAGAACGCAGGCTCATCGTAGCTCTCCTTCTTCTTGCCACTATCCTTGCCAAGGTTCTTCATGAGCTTGTCCATCATGCTGAGTTCCTTCGCTTTCTCTTTCTCCTTCTTGTCTTTCTTGTCTCCGCGCTTTTGATCTTTAGAGTCAATGTATTTCGCAATTTCCTTGGCAAACGACTTAGAGTCGTTGGCACAAATATGCTTCGTGGTACCGAGGATCGTCTTTATCTCTGCGAGAGCGACGTCAATGGGAGCTGCGCGGAGTAGCATACAGACACACTTGGATCACGTTGAATAAGTTGGTCAACAGACAGTTTAACGAGCATGTCTTGGGTAATCGACGGATAGACGGCGTGGACCTATGTCACGTCAGACGTAGCTCATAGCCGACGGACCCACATAAACCCACCTTTTGCCAGGCTACACCTGCGTCGCCACGGAGATCAGTCGTCCTCTTGATGTTGCCGTCTTCGTCAGTCAAGTCATCAAGAAGGACAGCAAGTTCTTCCCTCCATTCTTGCTCTGACAGGAAAGACACGTCGGCATCAACTGTCTTCTTGGCATGATAGCCAATCTCAGTCACGACGGCGGTGCAAGCTGATGCCACATTCAGTGAAGTTCCATATCGTCACGAGAGACATCCAAGTATACCTCGCATTCCGCTGGTAGGTACAATGTTATCTAGCAGGTTCCTGCGTGAGAACATGACCCGTTGCTAGCATTAAGTCACCTACCGTCAAGAATGGCGTTCAGGATCGATGACTTTCCGGCTCCTGTGGCTGTTCGAAGATTCAAAGGTCACTCGAAGCTTTGCCCCCGAAGCTGACGCGCTATACTCACCTCCACAGACAGCGATCAAGGTTGTCGGTGCGCCTTGACTCTGGAGGCTGTCATCCCAGTTAGTAGGTCGGTTCGTTCCAGAACATTGATCTATACTTCTCAATCTCGCGGAGCCAGACATCTTTGCGTAGTTTACTACCCAGTTCGAGCTTCTTGATATTTGCCTTGATAGTTTTCACCATGCTCAGGCCCTCGTTCAATGCGTCTTCGGGAAGATAGTTGATATCATCTGCCGAGTTATACACACGGTACAATGGACGCTGAGGCTCGGCATGAGGGATTTGGGGGGCATCCTCGTCCGGCTTTGGTAGAAGGAACGAGCCATCTGAAGGCAACCCGATGTGTGCTACAGGGGCATCAAGACCAGGCTCTGGCTTCACCCTGAAGGCATGCTGAAGGCAAAACGAGCATTCAATACGCGAATTACGCGTATAAGCGAGATTTGACTGCTTACAGCGTATCCTTGATCGACAGGTTCCGGCTTCACCACCGAAGACGCGCCCTGCCATGATTTAGAGTCTAGCAGGGGAAGTGAGTTATGCTCCTGAGGCTCCGGTTTTATGTAAGGCGTGGCATTCTGAAGACAAGGTTAGACAGAAGAACCACCGTCGGAAATGGGAGAAGTCGAGCTCACAGAAGGCGAGCCCATGATGGTATTTTCCTTGATGCTCATTCCGGTGAGCAAACGCGTTTTGGTGCGCGGAAGCGCGTGTAGGGAGATGAGCGGGCAATAGAATTAGCAAGACAGACGGTGGACGCGTTATGTATGTGGCGACCGTGGCGGGCGACGCGACTCGTCACAAGGTGTCACACCGCGTCGTCACGTAGATGTGCGCAGATCGGCCACACTTCGGGAGTTGAACCCCAGTGAAAAATGCGTCTGAGCAGAACGGGGGAAAAAGAGGCGGATCTAATCCAACTGAGCCAGACGGTGTACATCGACTCGGAAATTGATCGAGAGGCTATTTTTGTCTGATCACACGCCGGTGTTGCATGACGCAAATGCTTCGTGCACGTCAAAGTCCCACTTGACACAGCAATTTGTCTTGTAAGCTCTAATCATGTCACCTATATACGCCGCACACCTTGTCTCTGTGCACAAAACTAGGTTCAATCATGTGACTGCGTCCCCTGGCCGCGCGTCGCATTCTACATTCTTCTCTCTCTTGCTACCACAGTCAAGCACAGACTCGGCAGAATCCTATCCCTCTACTTGTAAGACCTGTAGTAAGCATTAAGGACAACTCACCTTGCATCTACACCCGACGAGCCCCCTACAATATCCTCTTCGTCACGGCAGCCATGTGAGTAGATCGCATATAATAGGCCAGATGTGTCTTGACGGGGAACGAGCGACGTTGTATCTAACAGTGTCCCGTCACTCTACAGGAGGTAAGCGTATGTACATTACAAGGGGCAATTAGGAAGCGCTTACGAGCTTCAGTAAGATGGAAATATCGGCTGAAGCTCGCATCGAGAAACAACTAGCATACAGCGTGTGGTAGTGCAGTGAGTCATCATCATTCACTACGGTAATTGGGCTAACCGAAGAGGTTCAAATATAGTGCGGTTTGGGAATGCCAGGAATGCGATAATGTCGCGCTGATCCTGATGTGATGTCGCGGTGTCATGCGGGCGCGCGGTGAACTTTTATATGATGTACACGGACATCTTGACTGACACGATTGCATAGTCGTGAAATGTCATTCCTTTCAGGTGAGTCATTATCAGCAAGTTTGACTGCGCATATAGTGACCCCGTTTTCGAGATCAGTATGCTTTCCACCTCCATCCCTCGTATTGGAGGCATCTAGTTCGTACTCGCATTCTCCAGTCTCCTCTCCCAGTACTAGAGCCCTGGTGGGGCAGGAATGCTCATCAGTGCGTCTACTTGTTGCGAGTCCCCCTTGTCTGATATAGCTGACCCTGCTTGCTGTACTACACCTGATAGGTCTGTCATTCGTACACAAACACGACCACGTCTTCTGTGCGGCGCCAGCTGTAACATCAGCAATCCTGAGATGCTGGTGGAGGCGAAGATGAGAAGCAATGGTCAGGTTGAGAGTGAGCGATGGAGTGTCTCTGCGTGCGGTCAGTAGGTCGTCTAAGGACAATGTCGTGTATATAAACAAACGGAGTGTATATAAATAAAGGAGTGTATATGAACAATTGGAGCGTATATAAACAATCGGAGCGTAGCGAGAATATTCATATAGCTTCGTTCTGCCCTGATGTGCTTCGATGTGCCCCTCGGTTTCAGTCCAGAATTGGGAGGTACAGCGGGGTATAACGTGGTCTATCGGAAATTCTGACATCACGTCAATTGCTCAGATACACCACGATTCTCCTGGATCTGCTCAGATGCGATTTTGACTGGGGTTGAACGTTGACGGTCCAAGCACCGCCGACGAATTTATCCTTGTCGTTTTAGGGCTCGATGCGGTTTTTTATAACGTGGCCCGGGGAGTGGCATCCATATGCACAGAAAGGTGTATTGTACAAGATGAAGATGAGAATACATGTACACACTTCAGGCGACTACTACGCGAGCCGATACCGGAGAACCTATTGGGGCTACTCATAGCTTGTGCGGTAACCAGTGGCCACGCAGCGATTTAGCTACTTGCTCCTCGGCGCTTGATAGGACATAGGGCACTGCCGGGGCTACCTCCGACCCACTCGATCGTTCCGCCAGACCCATGAGCAAAGCACGACCTTGAGAAAAGTGCGGCATTGAATCAACGATAGACTTGTTGTTTGAGGGAAGATCACTGCCAATATCTGAAGACAGGCCGCCGCAAGACAATGGTGTGCAAGATCTAGACAGGCAGTCAATACTCTCGGGTAGGGTGTCGAATGCGGGGTTGTCGTCGGGGTAATGCTGGCCAGCGGGTCCATCGTCGGGTTCAAGTGGGTCCTCGTCAGAAGAAAGTCGTGAAAGAAGATCCCCTGTGTAGCCAATTCCTTCATACACAAGTCCTTGATCGGCATCGAGCGAGTTGAGGTAGTACGGCGCCTGGTATGTCAGAGCGTGTTCCTGACGTATGGGTGCACCGTTGGATAGGTCGATAGCCCAATCTTCGGATTCATGGGCGTCTTGCATTACACAATCCTCGCCCGCTGGCAAGACACAAGACTCAGGACCCGTGTGTTGATCTTCAGATAGCGAATGAGCAGAGGCAAATGAATTGTAATCGAGCGGATCCCTCCACGAATCGTCCAAGCCATCAAAATAGGCAGAAGGCACAGCAAAGGTATAGCCAGTATAACTATAAGCCTGTTTCCATGTTCGGCGCATAGCACAAGGCAGAGTTCCGGTTGTATGGCCGGCGGTCCGGGAGCCTGAGTCCAGTGCTTGCAGCTCGCGTTCGAGGGAATCAGTAGACATATAAGAAGCAGGAGACTGCGCGACAGCAGAGGCGCGAACAGTGTCCGCAGAGGCTACTAGATCTTCACTTTGTTGAGGTAGCGACATCGTACTACCTGCAGGTTCAGCTTGACTGGGTGAAATGAATGATCCGTGTACATCCATTAGACGTGTCCCTGTGATAGACTGAGGACCATCAGACAGAGTCGCGACGCCGATGTGGTTGGCGAGAGGATGAGCTATGTCGTTCGTGGGGTGATTGAAGAACTTCGAGGCAGTATGCTTCATCGTCCTGAGCTGTTGACCAGCCTGAGAAGCTGATTGTGAAGGGCCGATAGAGTATATTAGACTGGTTGGAGTGTCCGAGTCCATGTCATCGTCTCCGTCATCCGGTTCCGAATGCGCATCACTGACGATGTCAGTAGCGTGAACTATCTTCTTGACTTGCCAATCCCGCGAGCGCGTATTCAGCACTACAGCAGATTCCGAATTCGCCACCAAGTGCTCGGATGCAGGAGGGTCAGGACGCAATTCGTTACCCTCTAATTCAATATCCCAAACGACAGATTCTACTGTCCTGAGTTTGCGTGCAGGTGATCCTGGAGCTGGTGCAATACAGGGATGCTCTTCGTTAATGAGAGAAGAGCTATCACCGGCGGCTTCGACAATGGAAGAAGCATCAGAACACTCTGCACGAGCATCTTGCTTTTTTGTCCGCTTCCGCGATATACCGCGGTTCTCATTTGATGCCCCGGAGTAACTGGAGGGGTTATCGTCTTCACCTTTAGCGGGAGATTTGGGTTTTGACTTGCTCAGGAATTGCGATTCAGAAAAGGCTTGCACTAAGCATTCTGAAACAAAGTCAGGACTGTAGGTTCAAGTGGACTGTACGGAGGCGCTCACTTCGTTTGACGGACGTTGTCTTTACGGTCATATTAGCCGAGGCTCTTCCCTTGCTGAATACTCCCCTCTGCTCTGGAACGATCTACAGTAGCTCATCTATCGTGAGTCCTGACGGATCTCATGCCTCATACTATGGCTTACCGTTAGCCTGTTCTTGCCAATGTTATTTGCTGTGAAGCCGTGCATCAGAGCAAGGCCAGTCGACATACTGACGCCCTTTTTCTTCTGAGACTTCTTCTCGTCAGTCTTGTCATTGTCAGATGCGCAAACGTCGGGTGCTTCCTCGCTGTCCTTGCTCTTTGGCTGGATAACCGCGCGTTTCTTCCTCCTTCGCTCACGGCGTTCAGCGAGGCCTACAATCAATTTTTGAGTTTAGATAATAATGTTACATCTACGGTAACTGCTTACGCGTGGCGCGTTCTCCGTCAGAAGTGTCAGAGTCTCTTGCGCGCTTCTTGGAGACTATGTGGTCCTTGCGCGCAATCGTCTTCTTTAACGGCTTGAATTTATCGAGTGTCTGTTGTTTCAGGGCCGGTCCGCCGCGTTGCTTGGCAGGACTCGAAGAATGTCTAGTATCGCGTGTCCTCTGCGAGCGGATCTTGTTCTCCTTGTTTTCTTCTTCCTTCTTGCGAGATGACTTCACAGGTAGTGGTGCCTTATGCAGCACCTTGTCTTTTTTGGGTTCCTTTAACGGGACGCGTGGTTTGAGAATTGGCGTGTCGAATCCTGACTTCAGGGTTGGCCCTGCTTGACGATCACCTTCAGTAGAAACAAGGGGAGGCGACTGATCCTTAGGCGTCACATCTGGAAGGGGGCCCTCTTTAGCATATGTAGCCAGGTAAGGCTTCTGCGATTGCACATAGGCGTCAATGAATTGGGTCTTGTCTATTTTCGACAACGCATCCGAGAGCCTTAGATTTTTTGCCTTTAAAGGTATCTTCTCTGGGTCCTGTAAAGCCTCCCGCATGCAGAATAAGAGGGAAGGTAGTTCAATAGAATGGCCAGGTAGTACAGGCTTAAGCAGGCGCTGGGTAATGAGAACCGACAATGAGAGTAGAAGTTGAACTTGGTGATCGAAAGACATCACTTTCCAGATCCGTCATTGTGGAGATCTCCGGCGCTTAGGTGGCGGCACATACTAAGCAGCGGTCCTTCCAGTCGAAACATTCGCATACATACGGTCACCTCGGACACTCACAGCATATACTGAGAAGATGTGATACAAAAACTCGTTGATCATGGCAATGTTCGTGGATAAGAGAAGTGCTCTAGTATGTAGGAGATGACTCAAGAAGTGTACACGAAATACGGATTCCTGAACGATTCAATAAGCCCGCATCCAGCTTATGACAAATGCATCACATACTGTTTATCTGTCATGTCCATAAAGGCATGTCGCTGCCTCTCCTTCACGATGTCTTCATCTGTCCACCCGTTGATGTGTTTGAGCTCTTCGACACCTTGTCGCTTCTTCTTGTTCAAATGCAGATTGTACCATCGCATGAACAAGCAGAGGAAGCACTCAGCGCTAAGCAATACAAGGATGGAGATCTTCCCAGGAAGATACCCTGGCGCATCCTTCGGTAAGAAGGTCTCCGTCCCGACAATGTTGGCGACACAGAAGGTTGCGAGTGTCATGGCGTTAATCGTGACCTTCTTCGTATGGCCGCTGGTATTACTAGCATTGTACGCGTAGATTTGTGATAGCGAGGATCCGTATGTCCCAATGATGTATGTAGCTGCCTTGCTGTTAGCAGGTCCTCGCGATACTTTGCGGTAGTCTACGCACCGAACAGCAATGCGCCCTTCTGATTAGATCCATTCAGGGCAACAAGCATCGCAGCTCCAACCAGCGTCGGTATGAGAATATACACTATGGGAAGCATCCGCTCATTCTGAGCTCTGTGTCAGAGCGACGATGTAGCACATGAGTTGGACAATGACACACCGTCCTGTCGGAGTACCACCCAACCAGTGGTGTCGTAATAAGGCCAATAAGACCAGCAGGTGTCGAGAGAATCAGAGTCTGTTTTGTTCTACAAGGTCTGTGAGACAAGTGGTTGCATTCACGTAAGGACACCTTACGTATAGCCGAAGTTCTGCGATGACCGTTGATCAGACAATCCTGGAAATTGGGAGCAGATAGCACTCACCTTGACAATGATGTTACCGACTGTGCGAAAGCGGTCAATGGAACAGGAAGCACACAGTCGTATAGAAATTCATACAATTTGCGAGACCTCCGTTGGGAATGTTTGCTGCATGGAACCGTTCAATTTGATATACGAAAAGCACACCCAAGGTGGAGACTTACTCAAGAGAGTCGACAGGACGATGAGCCAGGTTCTGAAGTCTGTCAGCGCCTCGATGAGCTGCTCCTTCTTCAGCTTCCTGTTTTCGGTGCCTCCTTGATCGTCCCGGATCCGTTCGATTGCGGCGATTCGTTCCTCGTGACTCAGCATGTGTGCATTAGTTGGGGAATCCGGCATCCATAAGAGAACCGCAATGCCGACTATTATCGCAAGACCTCCCAGTAAAAGATAGATGATTTTGTATGACGGTATACTTGCGTCGGTTGTGTAAGAGACACCCTGTGCGAATGGCTCAACCGCAAGCGGTGAGAATAGATACATGATTGTATGACTCACATAGGCAAAGAAACCGCCAACGATTGCGGAAAACCCGTTCTGACAAACGAGTCAGCCAATACTTATTTACGCACTGGAATATTGTACCATGAGGTAAAACCAAGAGATGCGCGTCGCCTAAAAAGAGATCAGTCAGTATCCGAGGGAGCTGTTGCAAATCTGCATACCTGTTCGTCCTTCTTGTAAAACATTGAAATGATCAGGATGAGAATAGGCGCAACACAACTCTCGAGCATCCCTAGAAATTATTTGTAAAACCTTGGAAGTCGATTCATCGTGCGGCGTGCAGCATACCTAGCAGGAGCCTCAAAATAAAGAATGGTCCAAATGATCGCGGAATAGCGTGTAGCATCATGATGATTCCCCATAGGACGACGTTCACTCCCAGATATTTCCCGAGGCGAGTCTTCTGGGAAATATACATAGTAGGGAATACCCATATTAAAAAACCTAACAATCGCAAGACCGTCATTATGGTAATCCAACGGCTTGAATGATCGAACGCACCTATATAGAACGATAACGCCACAAGGTTATATCCCTACTATAATGTCAGAAGGAGCTAACCAACCCCAGCAGACGAAATTACCTGTCCTGTTACTGGGAATCCCATGATACTATGAATTATGAGAGCGAGACACAACAGTAAGGCATTCAAGTATACCTCGCATAGTTCAGCGCAGTCTTGTCCCTGCGATAAAAATGATAAGCAAGGGCTCGCAATCTACACGTATGGAGAAAGATGCAACTCACAAGTACTGGGTGAAGTATACAGCGCTACATAGGGGAGGTATAGTGTAATCCTGAGTAGGTCAGGGTCGAATACATGGGTTTATGAAAATGTCAGAACACACCAGCTTCCGCCGTAGCTTTCGATAGTATTCCTCGCTGAACTCCTGCGTTCTCTGCATGCCGACCAGCTTCAAGGCTTCATCCTTGTATTCAAGGCCGTCCGTTACGACCTCATCGACTTCCACATCCACACTGTGTTTCTCGTCCGTGATGCTCTTGGACTCTGTGCGGGCAATGAGTGCTGGAAGATCATGGCTCGGAGCGGTAGTCGGTTCTTTGACTTCAGCCATGACGGGAGACGACATGGTCGTGCGCGGCAGCCCAGAGAGAGCTGAAGAACAAAGTCTCTATATACGCTGTGTCATCCTTGACCACCGTCCCAGATCTCCTGAGGATTCGCCTATCTAATCGGCCCAACGGCCAAGGCTTGGAGCAGTAGGCTCGAGCACGCGGCAAACCTCAAACCCCCACGCAAGTCAGCCTTTCTGTGAATCTACGGGAAAACGGTGCCGCTCACACTTGTCCGAGACAAAGATTACCCACGAAGTTGCTCCTGCGCCATCACGGAGAGATAAGTATGCCATATCAAGTGTAATGCACCCGTGGGGCGTAAGGGTTTGCCAAGCTCGCCAAGCTTATAAAAGGCTGGATAAGTATGTTCTGCACAGCGATAACACTTTGGTCAAACGGCAGTGCTGCCGGCCGCCGCGCCGAGTGGCCAGGAAGACAGCGAACCAACAAAGTTGCCAAAAACGGAATTGCACTTTGAGTGATCGAGCCCAGCGGCTTACCGGCGGCTATTCTCATACGGACTCAAGTTGCGGGTCCAGACGCAGCATTCTTGCCTCTACCAACATCTCTATATTCTATCACGCACAATGAACCGCATCTTTGGCTCTTCAAGTAGCAAGAAACCTACTCCTTCTCTTCAAGATGCCATCGCTTCGGTCCGTGCAGACAGCAACGCGTCCGCTCGTCCCTGCTCACCGAAGCCATCATGCTAGACAGACTCTCGGATGGCCTCTATCGAGGTCAAGATCAAGAAGCTTGATGGAGAGCTTGCAAGATATAAGGAGCAGATGAGTAAGCTGCGTAATGGGGCTGGCAAGGTGTGTTATGTGTCAGTTGCGACTGGTCGTTGGGGGCGAACCACCGTTGTAGAACGCTATCCAAGAACGCGCCATGCGTACATTGAAGCAGAAAAGAATGTACGAATCACAACTGGCGCAGTTAACACAGCAAACATTCAACATGGAGTCTGCTGCGCTCGCCACGGAGAATCTCCGCAATACGATGGCCACTGTTGACGCTATGAAGCAAGCAAACAAGGAGTTGAAGAAACAGTACGGGAAGTTTGATATTGACAAGATTGAAGTACGTCGGTCCGTTCTCGTAGAAACGTATGGATATCCGAAACGCCGTCTATCTAGAGCATGCAATACGACATGGAAGACTTGCTAGAGCAGGCCAATGAGGTTCAGGAATCACTGAGTCGTTCGTATGCTGTACCCGACGAGATCGACGAGGCGGATTTGCAAGCAGGCACGTATTGATTTGACAAAGCTCCGTCCTTGACGGCGTGACTTACCGAGAGACACAGAACTAGACGCTTTGGAACTCGAGGCTGACGATGAAGGTGCTTCGTACTTAGCCGATGTCAACAAGGCACCAGATTTCATCGACGAACCGCCTGTGGAATTGAATGAAGTGAGTATATGCTGTGATCTGGGACCTATGACCTTGCTCTGATTAATGTTGTCAGGCCGAACCCAAGCAAGCCGTGAAGACAACAGCGTGATGTCTACCGTCAATGTCACTGTAGTCGAATTATTGTGCGCCCCGCACTCCCTAGGCGTGTACGAGTATTCAAGAAGTCACTGTTCTGTAATATGTATATACTCTGCTTATTGACCGGAAACCATGAACTCTCATCGTCCTCTAAGAGCCAGCTCCACAACAAGCACACTTCCTCCTATGATGACTACAAACATCGTCATTACTTGACAACGCCAGCAATGTAGGTCTGCGACTGCGACATCGTCTGTCAGACTCGTGTCGCACGTGGCGAAGCGTACGTACAAGTATCATATCTTGGTCGCCATTTCCAGAAGCCTCCCAGAATCCAGCATGGAAAGAACAGGAATCCGGCAAGGAATAGCACCTTCTCTGCCGGCCACCGATTTGGATCGGTAGGTTCGAAGAAAGGCAAGTCAACTGCCTTGTCAAACAAACTCGACGATCTTGGGTATATCTCCACGGTTGAGCTCGGCTCGCTGCGTGCGGGTGCAGGCGTTATGGTTTCAACGGGCCTGTCAGCCGCTTGGACATCCTGTTCCGACAACAAGCACATCCTCGGTCACTCGAGCGTCGATAGGCAAATGTAACGGCACTCACACTTCTGATTGTTCCGGGGAGCACCATTGAGCGGGAAGGCTCATTGTGTGCGGAACCCCGTCCCGCGCCGAGTGCGTGTTGCGGGTGCTGCTATCTTATATACGTTTGTCTGGTCTGGATAGATAACGAAGAGAACTCACTTCTGTGCCTGGCCACACTGTCTGCCCGTCTGGCAACGATCGAGTAGGGGTAGGGGCGTCCGCCATGGAGACTCAGGAGTGCCTCCCATAATGCCTGCACGGCCTAAGTATATGGACGTGGAGCTTCAATTTCACTTGTCACCGATCGCCTGCGTTGCTTGGTGATGCAATTGGACTAGCTTCCGCATTTATGACATCGTATGGACTGGAGAAGTTTTGCTTCCGCGCCTTGCTCCCACGAGTGCTTACGTTCGGACGACTTATTGTATACTCAAGCGTTTCCCAAACTGGAAGCCAATTTCCCGAAAATACTCTCGCTACGAGCATGGTTGAGTGTGGGTAAATCAAGGGACATGGCACGTTCGTAAACATAAAATGCAATCATCCGTAACGCTTCTCCTCATCGTTCTCAGCAAACCAATCCTGCATTTCTCTTGTTTCTTCTGACGACGCAATGTTAACAATGGTCGACTTAGCCTGTGAATCTGCATTCCATGATGTCAGAATCTGTCTCAGAGCGCAACTGGGGAACATACAAGCTTCTAGTGCTTCGATGCCATTCTCCCTCCCGATTCCGCTCTCTTTCATCCCACCCCTGAAAACAAATTGAACTCCTGAGCCATCGACGCTCATATGTCAGGCTTACCAGGGAGAGCTGGGGTCATTGCGGTGGTGTGTGTTGACCCATACGAGACCAGCCTGGATTTCAGCGGCAACACGGTGGGCCCTAGACAGATCTGACGTCCATATGCCCGCTCCAAGACCGTACTTGCACGCGTTAGCCAAGACTACGCCCTCTTCTTCATCCTAGACCGCGTTCCCTAGATTGAGAACCTTCATCATTGCATCAAGCAAGGACAGTGACTCACGGAGAAACGCTTCACCACGACGACAGGGCCAAATACCTCTTCCCTCCAGAGGTCGTCTTCCGTGGATATGTCTGTGATGACTGTCGGAGGGAAGAAACTGCCTCTCGAGAAGTCAAACCCATCCAGCGGCGAATGGCCGGTCAGCCGACGACCACCCGCAATTATCTTTCCAATCCCTGGTCGCTGTACTAGTTGCTCGATTCTCTTCAACTGCCGATGATTGATGACCGTTCCCATAGTCGAGGCCGGGTTCATGGCTAGGCAGTTATATCAACAAGGAATTGGTAGCCTCACGGAGAGCGAGTTACGCACGATTGCCCATGCGGGAAGTGATGCTCTTGATCTTCTGCAGAAGCAGTGTCATAAAGACATCATATATCTCATCCTGCACGATGAGCCGTGTTCCAGACACACAGGTTTGTCCAGATGCGATGAAACAAGCAAAGGCGGCCCCATTCACAGCGGACTGGACGTCTGCATCGTTGAAGACTACAATTGGAGCCTACAAATGTCACACGGCGCTGTAAGTGAACAAGTGGTTTCAATTCGTTTCATGACTCCCACCTTGCCACCAAGCTCTGCCGTATACGCAGCGAGATTTGCGCCAACGATACTACCCAATGCGCGCCCGGTATCCGTTCCGGCCTAAACACCATTCAATCAGGAGATATCGAAGGCAGATGCTTGACATTTATCCTCACCGTGACATCGACCTTGCGTATAAGAGGATTGGAGACGATCTCCTTGCCAATCGTTCTTCCGTGTCCAGGAAGAACAGACAACACTCCAGGAGGGACTGTCAGTCAGATATTAGCCTGACGCATCACCGCGCTATGCACACCAACGAGGACTGACCACCAGCCGCAATCGTCATCTCAGCGAACTCGAGCACTGATATTGGAGCTAATTCGCTTGGCTTCACAATTATAGAGTTGCCTGCAGCTAACGCGGGAGCGATCTTCTTGATAGCTATGAGTAGCGGGTGGTTGAATGGCTACAACGAGGCATGAGCGAAAGCACATCAAGGCTGCGAAATATCGTGCGTGACAAACCGTAATTTGGGCCACGACTCCAAGGGGTACTCGCTGCACGTAATTCAGCAGCTTGCCTTGCGTGGGCGCTACGAAGTCCTGGCGTGTACGGAGCAGAGCTGCGTAATAATCACTGGAGTAGGTCATGGATGAACTGCAGAGCGACGAGGCAATTCCACCCACATCCACTCGGGAAGACGACCCAGTTGGGCGGTCATTTCTCGGATCGCTCTTCCAGTTTGCATTGACTCTATGCGCGCGAACTCGTGGATGCGTTCCCCTAAGTTCCTGGCCAATACGGAGAGGACAGCAGCACGGTGTATCGCAGGCGCTTTGGACCACACTCCAGAGTCAAAGGTCTCTTGTGCATAGTGAATAGCGAGATGGACGTCTTCTTGGTTTGCCATAACCACTCTGCACGGACCACTTCGTTACTGCAAGCAAGACGGACAGACTCGATGAAGGCTTACGTGCAGACGTCATCCCCGGTAGCAGGATTCTTGATGACAAGTCTGTGAAGGGTTATAAAATATGAAGCCGCGGCAAAACGTCTGTACACACTCTTCTCGCCCAGTAGGATCGGGAACAAGTCCTTCGGGTAGAGTGTGGAGAGCAAATGGACCATAGCGTTGCCGGTGTGAGTTCTGTCCACAGAGCTGAGTTGCATGGCCTCAGAGAAGGAAACAGACATACCACACGGAACGAAGCTACCCTTGGCTTTCTCATCGTTGTTTTCGAAATGAGGACCCTGTTCGTAGGCAAGGACGAGAGTGAGCGTCTATTCGACCGACGGTCAACTTCTCTCAGGCAATCAGACTCAGAATTCCGATGACGCGACGACGTTCGAATTTGGCCGTTCCGAGGCGTTCAACATGACAACCCAAGCACCCCCATGGGGAAAACAGATAGAATTCACAAGGTATGGCACTGCCACTCAGACTTCGCGCTTCTGCATGATGACACATTGATACAATGGGATTGCTAGTAGATCGTGCGTGTAATGCAAGAGTGCCCGAGACTGTGCTATGAGGACTGCTATACATGCGGTAGAATGAGGAATGAGAGCGAACAACAGCAGTACATGACGAGGTCTTGATTCCGGACCGGACTCATGATAGGAATCCGCGGATGGCGCCGCCGACATTTTGCACATCAAGCCTGGCGTCGTATGCATGTTAGACGCGCGATCGATCTTCCTTGAACACGCGGAACAGGCACTCACAAGAATGTATCATGCCCCCAAACTCCACCCAACTCAAAGTAGCTTACCATCTGGTTTCCTGCCATCCTCAATGCGTCCGCAACTTCGCGCTGCTGCTCAACGGGGAACAGGATGTCGCTCTGCACGCCAAGGATAAGAGTGGGCGTGTTTGCCAGCGGCCGTAGGCCCTCCGCAAGCTCCGGCAAGTGTGCAGGTGGGTTCGGGGGAGGAGGATGTGATTTTGAGTGCGACAGCACCCAGTGGTAATGTGTGTGCGTGGGCGAGGTCGGATGAGCGGACATAGATGGCGGAAGCGGAGGCGGGGAACTACGGGGTGGTGGTGGGGTGAAGCGAAGCTCGGCAAGGGCAGAGCCGGTCAAGTCAAAGATATCCATGGCTTTGGATATGTAGATAAGCGAATTTGCGTCGTACTTCAAGCAGAACGATTCGCCCTGTCGATTCACAAGTCAAATGAAGCATCAGACTCGCCATGTCCATGCCGAATATGCAGGGAAACCACGCACCTGGTAATCGAGGTACGTTTCGATCAGAAAGTCGGGACACAGGGCAGGTGCGCGCGGCTTGTCTGCGATCTCCGGACTTTCTTCTGAATTTTCTGCGGCGGGTAGACGCCGTAATTTCCGCCCGAACCTCATGTCCCACTCCGGACCTGAGCGATATGTGATTGTTGCAATTTCTAACAGGAAACCTTAGCTTCGGACAGCAGCACGGTCTCTAAAGCCATACATACGTCGTGCCAGCTTCATGCCTGTGTGTGGTGGGAGGCCGTCGTAGTAGAACCCTTTGTTCCAATTGGGGTCTGCCATGAGAACTGAAAAGGGGAGTGAATACCGGCGTGAACACAATCACAAATAGCGTATTTACCACTCCGCTGAGCAAAGCGCATAGCAATAGCACTAGGGCTACTTCTTGCTGTCCCGCTGATGCTCACAACTTTGCCCACCCGCTCCGGATACAACCATCCTGCAGCTAGACTCTGCATCGCGCCCATTGATGACCCTACACTCGCATAGAGATTTTCGATTCCCAGATGATCGAGCAGGCAGAACTGAGCTTGGACCATGTCGAAAATGGAGATGACAGGGAAGTGGGTCGCATAGCGTTGTCCAGTACTGGGGTCTACCGATGATGGCCCTGTCGTGCCATAGCATCCACCGAGCACGTTGGTACAGATGATGAAGAACTGGTTGGTGTCCAGAGCTCGACCTGGGCCAATAAAGTTCTCCCACCAGCCCTCGGCGGGATTCAAGTCAGTAGATGCAGCGTGGGAGGAGGCGGACAAGCCAGTGTGAAGCAGGATCACGTTGTCCCTAGTTGGTGAAAGCGTGCCCCAAGTCTCGTAGGCAATGTTAATGGATGGAAGAGGAGAAGCGTAAGTAAGAGGCAGGGGACGTGGATGGTGGTACACATGATAGGATGCTGGGCTAGGTCTTGCGTACGCAGGCTCCGGTCCTGAGTGTGAGGACGACGTCGAAGATGACGACGAGATCGACGAGCGGAGGGAGGAGCGGAGGTGTAATTCTCGTGCCGCGTGCGCATCCACACAAGGGAAGTGTGGTCGGTCGCTTGCCTTGGAGCTCGATGCTCGAGAGCTTGGTGTCCGCCCAGGCCCAGAGAGGCTTTTGCGAATTACATCGCCAGATGGCTTGAAGCGGCGTACGCTCGCCCGTGCAGCTTGCATGTTAACGGACAGCTCAGGGTAGAGGTACAGAATGCGGTGAAATTTGTTTTCAGCCCGGTAAGCTGACCTGGAGTGTGCGGCCCTGCAACGATGAGGATGTGCAGGATATAATGTTCGCTGGAAAGAAGATACGCCCGGCGGCTGTCAAGCCTGTGGTCGAAGGTACCGAAAGAGAAGTCGAAGACATAATCGGCTGTATTTTATTCGAGTGCGTGAGCTCCGTGTTCCAAGGCGCGATGGCGTTCGGCGATGGCGACAGAATTGCACATTTCGTGCCGCCAGCCCTGGCACGTGACCGCTCGCTCCTCTGCCCCCTTCTCAGTGTCGCAAAAAAAGTAGCCATAACATTCCATTGTTACACATCAAGCAGAGTTGATGCGTCTGCACATGTTGGAAAGTAAGGGGCCCGTGGGTACTGGCGGTGTTTCTATCGTAGGATGCCCTCTGGGATCCGTCAGCTCGGCGGGTATTCCCAGCGTTATTTTTGATTGAATGCATGGAAGGCTGCGATTATCGCGGGAGTGTTCCCTGTTAAGTACATTCAGGCCAGTAGGAAATGACAGCGACGGCTATAGGCCTAGGGCGTCTCGACTCAGCGTCTGACCTGTAATCCTGACAATTTGGGCGACAAACACTGGATTCTCATACGACTTGCAAATTGAGGCACCCAAGTCAATCCGTATCTGCCTTCCAGATATCGGACACATGCGAGGGCTACATCAATTGATATAGCGATCATTAATGACCTGATGGCCCTATAGTCCAACGAGAGCAAGATTCATACTATAGCTGGGGGTAGTCTTGACTAATCCGACAGAGAGATTCAAGCTTAAGGAAGACCTTCAAGGTATGGCTTGGATAACCACTCGATAAGTAGGGAGTCAGCGGATATACGTTGTCTGAAATAACACCCCGACTTGGACCGTTCAGACCTCACCATCATAGTGCAAGCGAACCCAGTCAAAGACAAGATGAGTATATGGTACCGAGCATGAGACGCTGATACACATATATTCGAGATCTATCCTGGCAGGTCCAGGGAAGCCGGTACCCTGACAGCTGAAATTGAGGTGGAGAACTTTTTGAGTCAAACTCGGAAAGGAGTCCGTCCTGATCGAGGATGATCGCCAGATCACCGATCGTCAAGAGGTTAATACACGTGGCCACCACCACGTTCAGCGGAACCCCACACAGCTCTTGTCCCAAAGACTCAGTCGTAGTGTACGCCATAGAATTTACTCACATCTTGCTGTCATCCACGAAACTGCCCTCGCGGAAGACACACCCTGTGCTTTAATTACAAGTACTGACCTGCGAACAGCTGTTCAGCAGCAAATTTGGTCGCCTCCACTTACATTTGCGGAAGCATGGAACAGCCTAGCCGGAAACACAAGCGGTCGGAGTGTTTCGATCTGACAGTTCGGATCGTATAGTTCTGCAGAGCTGTCAAAGCGAAGATTAGGTTGGATATGTACGAGAGATACATTCATGAAGATGAAAGATGTGCATCATCCTCGCGCAATGCCTGCTACTTTACATTAGACTCGCACCTGGTCCGGCGCTCGAGCTACTGGATTTCGCGCCGTTTGCAGCGTGTCGATCGAGCCACAGACGGAAACCTGAATAACTTCTAGATTCTGCGATCTACGCAAAACCTCTAGAAGTAAGCACTGCGCCGGCACGGGGTGTCTAGATGCCTGCGCTCTACCGGGACCTCAGAAACACAGAAATGACACGCAGTGTGATGTTAACCGAGTCAGCGAGTCATACGCAGCTTAGAAGGTTCGTTTCAGAACGGTTGAACGCCTTGCATCACAGCTCGCACCATGGATGCAGAGGCACTCTCCTCAGCAGGCGCATATACCAGGCTAGGGGCTAAGTAACGTTCACAGCTTACGCTGTAGAATGTCTGCAGAGTCGACGATCACGGTGATGAGCTCAGGGGAGCTGCCGGAACCGAACTCACCGTTCAAGAAGGACGAGGAGAACATTCCATGGCGCGGCGTAGTACAACCATACCTCTATAAACCGGCAGTACAGCGGTCACTCTTCTGTATTGAAAGCCACGAGGTCCGTCCTGAGCGTGCATGTGCATGCAGCACTCGCCGTACCTGTCACGCACGTTAAGGAAGAAGGCAGAGTCGTGCAACGGATGCATTTCGCAAAAGAAGAAGAGCCTTGAAGCATGTGGCCGCGGAGTGCCGTCTAGAAGCACATGATGCCCCTTATTGAGTGAATGATAAGTTTTCCGAAGCAGCGGGGCTCAATAGTGCAGAAATCTACATAGATTGACATGGTGTAGAAACTAGTTGTGTCATGTAAAGAGAGCAGGAGTTAAGGATAGTACTAGTACTTGAGTAGACGGGCGGCTAATGAATATTTTTCTCACGGGTAATAACTTGATTGAGGTCTCTGAGCTGTGTCTGCGGAGCAATCTCTTTCCGACCAATTCATAGACTCCCTCCAGCTGTACTCGCCATTGCACCGCATTCAAAACCATTCTCTACATTGATTCTTATCACCTGCCTCGATAGTTATCTTTCATTTAATGCTACAGATCGACATCAGTGATCTCAATAATGCCTGCGGACCAGGTAGACATACATTCCAGTGAGTCGTCCCCGGAACCCTCCACGCCTTCCACCTCGCTGCTCGATTCCCGCTCGCACATTGTTCGCGCATCTGCACGGAACGCAAAGCACGAGCGAGCAGAGGGAAGTTTAGGTTTGATTGACGCTGCCCGTGTGAGGTTGTCCAAAGATGTAAGTGGTTCAGCACGCTGCACGCCGGACTCTCATAACCAACCCAGGATATGCCGAACACGTGTTGCTCCTGCATCTTCACTTAACTCGTACCAGTTTCGCGCTTTCATCTGCTCCACGAGCAAGTTGCAACGCGTCCATTCCATCTCGTCCGAACAGGTCAGCCTTGACGTTCCGAACAACGCTGCCTTCTTTGACAAACGCGCTCATACGGGGCTGTTCTGTGTACAGACGGAAGAGGCCGAGGACCAGAGATTCGTTTACCCAGAGTATGCCAATTGCCCTCATCCACACCCTGTCGACTTGGATATAGAACCAATGGAGCTGGGAACAGAGGAGAGACATGGAAGAGGACTGGGGACGAGGGTATGTCATGTGTTGAACATCGTCTACCTAGACTGACCGGGATACCCGCGTCTTTCTCGCGCGCGTCTGCCCCTTTGGTAACGTATCCTTTGTCAGATTGCAAAGTTTCTAACCCGGTCGCGCTCACGCTCGCGTTCCAAGAAAAGACGGTCCCGCTCTCTTGACGCTGCTGCAAGCCACGACCCCATGCCTTTGAGCGGGGCTTCTGTTACCATACACGCACGCCACTCTAGTCTGGAGCCGGATAGAGACCTTGCGTCGACCTCAAATTCGCGCCCAGCGACGCGATCCCCATCGCGTCCATTGTCCACCGCTACACCTGCGAACGGCACCATGAAGCCCTTACCCAAGAAGCCGCACATGCCTTTTTCCTCGAACCCGTCGCATAATGTTCATCCCGTCGATATCCGCACTGAAGTTGTAATATACGAACAAGAAGCACCGAGCCCCCCTCGCAAGACGAGGAGGATGAACCTCTTTGGTTTGTCAATTCCTACTCCTCGTAGGAGCTCTGCCGAAGCGCTCAAGTCCAAGTCTCGGCCTACCACTCCTGCGCCGCTGCCTAACGGTAAGGCTGAGCGAGGTCCATGGCCAGGGAGATTCCGCTCCAATTCTGGATCGACTTCGCATAATACGCACGACGACGCAAAGCCTTTCGTTAAAGGGGACATTCTATGGGACAACAGCAGAACTGCTGGGCCGAACGTTTTGACATCACAGCAACGTCATGCTCCCTTCCACGTTTGGAACGGACCTCCCCTACCGCGTGGAGAATACGCGAAGATGGGGGCGGACGTTGACGTCGATGCGAGTGCATCAGACGGGAGGTGTTCGCCTTTGTGTGGCTTGGGCTCTAGCAATGTGGCCGGCACGGCTACCGCGAAGGGTAAAGAGAGGGAAAGGGCTAGGGGAGCCAGGGACCGGCCAAATGAGAAGGTTGGAGAGCTGGGAGTGCGATCGGGAAAGGTGGATGAGAAGGAGAAAGACAGGGAGCGAATCACTCACCCACGACGTGTCGGTTCGCCTGCGCCCAAAGAGTCTGGACGCGAAACCAGACAGGCTTTGGGTGCTGCCCAGATGGAACGAGTGGCTAGTGGGGGTGGCAACGGTCGACAATGTCGAAGCAGGGACGGTCCACCGAGCGCAAAGCTCGGTATAGGTACGTCCGCAACCAGGCCGAAACAGAACAAGCATGGTAGCTTCGACTTCGAGCGCCCAGTGTCGGCAGGGGTTGCAGGCCAAACAACCTTCATCGTTCCCAGACTCACGGCCCAGACGTCGATAGGTGCGCCGTCAGCATTGCACAGAAGTGCGAGTGCAAGAGGTGTACAGCGCGCGCAAAGGGAGGCTACTGGAGCGCCAGAAGCTAAAACTCCTAAACCCTCGCCAACGCCAGACTCGGGACATCGCAGAGGCCAGGCAAAGCCGGTGCTGGATGTTAACACTCAGGGTCTCTTCCTCACAAGGCGTATGACCGGGAGCTCCGCAGCTTCGTCTCCTCATCCGCGTCTGCGAGGACCGAATTCCAGGGCACACAATGGCTCAGAGGCGGAACCCGGATCGCCGATATCGTCGACACACTCCGCCAATTCATCTGCCCCTAATTCTAGCTGGGGAAAAAGTGCGGGAAAGCGTGTTGGGCGTGCGACGCATCCATCGTTCAAGTTCGAACCTGCCGTACCGCCCATTCCTGGCTCCCCTGCAAGCGACGAACGCAAGAAGTCTGTAGCCGGGTCGAATTCCAATACCCCGACTCCAAGTTCGCCGTTGACGAAGCCAAGGCAAGTGCGGGGAGAAACGAAGGGGCGATCACTCGACTTGGGCCTGGGGCTGTCATGGGCGCCGTCGAAAGTAAGGGAAGAGGCGATGTTACGCACCATCCCCGTTACGAGCGCAAGCGCAGACGCGGCCTTGAGGGCTCGCTCAAGATGGAGGGGGCCTACTCCAGACGAAGAAGGGCGGTTGGGCGTTGCGTCGGATGTCGCCGAGGCTTTCAGAGAAGTGCTAGGTGATGCGGCGTACGCAACGTTCAAAACATGTGGGTTCCCCCGTTCTATGCACACAACGTTATGATTAATTAGTTTTCCCAGATGTCCATCGTTTCGATGCTCATGCTATTCCGCTGGACGGTCCTTTCGGGCTCATTCATCATGTACAGCGTCTGCTTGACAGCGCTCCTGGTACGGACCGGCGTCGGAAGCAAGCGCTGCTAGACAGGTTTGTCCGAGTCGTGCAGGAAAGTCGATAACCTGCATCCGTTGTATTCCCCAGTCACCACGCTCCTTCCACCCTCTGTGGTCACCCTTCCGGCGCCACACCTATCCATGCAATCGTTGCATGCGTTACGCTCACTGATGCTCGATCCGACTTACATGATCTTCCATGATATGATATGATTTATCCTGCTTCAATTCATTGCTGTACCTCTTAGATTGCATAATTCTCTTTTGTTCTTTGGAATACCGTATCATCTACCTCAGCACTCATGGAAACCACACATCACTTACGATCACTCACTACCTACGGCTACTGTATGATGTCATTAATTGATCACTTGGACGGTCATTGTAACAGATCTCGCGAAATGAGTCCATCTATATTACAACCGAAGGTATACATCCCTACACTGATGGAAATCACACACAGCGAATGCAACATGATGTTATGGTCCAAGGCTTCAGCTCATGTGGCGGGCCGCAATGCCCTTAGCCGCGCTGCCAGCGTATCATCTTCCTCCCGTATAGTCTCTTTCTCTTTGATACCAGTAGCAGGCGCGAGGTCCTTGGAAGCAAGATCTTGCTGCAGCTCGATGTTTGCTTCCTCGGCGGTCTGCTTCATGAGCGCTTCTACTTCATCTTGTGGCATAGAAACGGCAGTAGTGTTTGACATCGTCTCTTCCATGTAGGACGTCTGAACATCGAGATCGGAGAACTGCGACTCGAACTTGTCCATGACCACCGAAATCTAGGCAGGTCAACTGTAAGCAATGAACTCAGATGGCGAACTAAATCCGTACGTACGCGCTCAAGATTCATGCTTTCCATGGCTTTATCCATACCTTTGACAACGGATGTCATGTTGCCAGTGACTTGCCGCATGGTAACAGCAGTCTCGACTCGGCTCGCGACCGCGTCAACTCGACTGGACAACCTGAGCAGGTTCAACGACTCGTTCTTCTTACGGATCGCATTGGCAGCGTATATCCGTGCGCCATCATTGTTACCTTGCTGGAGCGCCTGTCGCCTCCGGTGTCAGAGTGAGTCGGTAGCACCAGGCATGGCATACCTTCTTCAATCGAGCCTTCTCGACATTCTCATCCTTCTGCGCCTTCTTGGCTTGTCGGCTCAGGGTCTTCGCGGTGAACTATGGATCATCAGACATGACTTGAGTGAGACGTCGGACAAATACTTACTTTGAGCTGAAAGAGAGTTTCTAGGCACGGTAAGGACGGGTAGAGAAGCTGTTTGTCGATCCGTACATACTCTCAAGGTTGCTCATGGTGATCTCGCTTCGTATATCCTAGCAGAGCCAACATAAGACCCTGTGAAGGCTCGCTGGATGGAAAGCGTACGTTTAGTGTTCCTCAGGGTTACAAGGCCGTAAGAGAGTAGACTGATCGAGGTGTTCAAGAAGCGTAAGTAATCGACCAGTACAGCCGCGGCGCGGTAGGGCGCGGTGGAGCGGTACACGTGATCATGCGACGCGTCGTGGCATTTTAATTAGCGCCCATAATGTGCACAGGTCGATCATCCAGCGCTGGCAGCCGCATACCTACCCTGAACGTCGGACGAAGTCTCGAGGCTACAGTAAATGCGGGGGTAGCTGCTCCTCCAGGCTGAATTTTGAGGGGATTTCAACTCGCAGATTCGCTCGCACAGTCTTCGTTAACAATGACATTACTTCATACTCTCAGGTAAGCACGAAGGGAAGGCATCGTTTGGTCGTAAGTTCCTGAAATTAGTGCTAGCTACGCAGGAGCGGCCGCAGCTTTCCTGTTCGTTACACTCTCACTAGGTAAGTGCGTCCATGGCCGCTCTTGTCTATCTGATGTACCGACTCAAACGCAGCCAGTGGCCTTCTGTGGCTCTCTGAACTGATCGAGGAACATTCACGCATGGCGAAGGTGGTCGGAAAGAGAAGCATATACGTGTGTTTCTCAGGTTTCCACGTTTAAGAGGCAATCATTGAACATCTTGTAGGCCGTTATTATCCTCCATGTCCTGTTGTATCTTTCCGACTCGTTGCCCCTCAAGCACATCGTCTTTTCCATATTCTGCCACATTGTCTACCTTCAAAACTTTACATCAGGCTGGCCGTTCATATCACTGACATCGATCAGCTTCATTGCATCGTGTATTCTCGTCATCGCGGACCACTTCATGTGGTTCTTCTACTTCGCGCGGCTCACCCAGGATGCAAGACACAGAACTCATCGCCCCTACGGCGCCCCAGCTAACTCTCCTAGGATACCAGGCTTTGCAGATATTGCAACCTTCTTCGGCTTGTGTGTGTGGCTTGCTCCTCTGTTTCTGTTCCTGAGCCTCAGCGCAAATGACAACGCTTTGCCGACGAATACCGGTGGGCATTCGGCGTTCTGTACCGTGTCGTACATGACCACTAACATGGCTTCTAGGACAAAGTCTCCCCTCGTCTCCCACTTCTCCTGTAAAACCCATCATGACCCGACCCCGCGCGTCGCTCTTCAAATCTCTCTATGATACCCTGCCACGGGTCCGTCCGCGTACTCGCCGACGTGACGCTTCCGAAGGTATCATCGCACCGCGTTCTCCCAACCTGAGGCCCGCTGCAACGGTTTCTCCCTTGCAAACACCAACCCGCCTTGAGCGTGTCCCCTCCATGAACAATTTGCCTCCACCTCTATCACCTCGAAGAGTATCAAGCGATAGCTATGCCGTGCCTGGATCGGCGATCCTAGAGGTGGATGCAGCGGACAATTCGTCGGATAGACTCGCGCCATTCAGAGTGGGTACACCTCCAAGGCGATCATCAGCAGTGGGGCCCCCGTCAAGACGCTCATCTATTGAAGGAGGACTGGAGATGAGGAGGTCGGCTAGTGCATACGCTCGTAGTAGCGGTTCTTCGTAGGACATGATGTGTTGGACCTCCATGAATGATGGCTGTGCACAATACTCGGTGTCGTAATTTATTTTCCGGACTTCATGTATGAATAATCGGACTCGGATGGATCATACAACCACAATGTGCGGCCCAAACCTGAGATTATGAAGAGCTGTGGCCAGTGCGGTTTACATCATATGGGCGCCTACTATGCGGGTACGCATTCGGTCCTCAGCCACATCCTGCTGCTTTCAACTCTCATTGCTTCGGCTATCGTCTATCGTCGCTGTTTTTCGCCTCCTATGCTAGCTACCGCTCTGGGCACATTGCAGTCGTACCCTGTGTTCTCTTAACTTCAGACTTAGCGAGGCAGGCTTAGCGAAACCTACCGGGTGCACACTTGCACACACCTCGTCTAGTCTATTCGGATACGCCTATCCTGTCAAGCCATGCATCTTTACCTGACCGAGAGTCCTCGGACTCTGTACTTAGTGACCACTAAACAAGAGGAACGGAACGGACGGCCACGACGAGCTCTTGTATTCCGCGCATCGGATGGCACGTCGTCCGAAACTGAGTCTCAGGCCGTCGTTCAGTTTTTGTCCAAGGATGATATTGACTTGACGCTTGCCGTCAAGCTTACGGCAAAGAATATCAAAGGCTGTCTTGGGCTGATCAATATATCTAATGGTATGTCAATCGCTCCGCCCTGCTTCGTCCAGAGCTGAACAATCTGATCATTTATGTGTTCGGTGCTCAGAAATATTCGTTGTGTTGGTTTCTTCCTCCGTTGAGGTTGGAAACACACGCCCCTCGTCAGTCACCCCGGAAAGTGTTGCCCAGATACATGAAGCTGGCTTCTATAGCCTAACATCGTCAACATGGGACGACCTTGCAACGGACAATGCGCCCAGCCCTGGCTACTCAGATGGACCTGATAGCATAATGCGAGACTCGTACTCGCAGAGCGGAAACACCGTCTCTGTATTCGAGCATCCCTGCGCGCCGCTGATCAAACTCATCTCGGCCGGAACCTTCTACTACGCTGTTGAACCTCGGTGGGATATATCCTCACGGCTGTCTCTTCGGATTGGGCGCAAGACAGGTGGGGGATCGCCCCTCGATATGGGTGTATTCGATGAACGGTTCGTCTGGAATGAGTATATTGTGAGAAGCCTGCTCGACTTCAGGGAGCGACTCGACATCCCGGAGCGTGAGGAATTGGACCGATCCCATTTTATAGTAAGTGACATATATGTGTGCATTCGTGCATGACACCAACTTGTCTACCATGAGTAGGTGCTTGCGACTCAAGGATATGTGGGTGTGTTCACAATGCCGCTACCTGCACCACCCACCAATGGTGGACCGACCGTCGCCACTGTATCATTGATCTCCCGCTTGGGGTGGAAGCGCTCTGGCACACGCTTCAACACCCGTGGGGTGGACGACGACGGCAATTGCGCGAATTTCGTAGAGGTGTGTCCGAGGCCTTGAAGTCAGAAAGCCCATTGCTGAGCATTACTTCTAGACGGAGACAATCTTCAGTACAGACCAGCATTGCTTTAGCTACGTACAAGTGAGAGGCAGCGTACCATGTATGTCTATTATTTTAAATATACCCTGTGTCCGTAATATCCACTTGTGGCCCGTCCGATCTCATGCCACGTCATGCAGTATTCTGGGAGCAGCAGGGGCTGCAAACATTCGGACAACGAATTCAGATAACACGCCCCCAAGCGTCGCAGCCGGCTTTCGATCGCCACTTGATGCAACTCATAGAGGAGTATGGATCCATGCATGCTATCAACCTGCTCGGAAGCAAAGAAAACGAAGCGATACTCACTACAGCATACGGGCGACATCTCAGGGCTGCCCAGGGTGTTTTGGGTGACACTATTGGAATAACAAACTTCGACTTTCATTACGCCGTGAAAATGGGAGGACACGAAAGCGTCATTAAAGATATTCGGTGAGTGTCCTGGACAAATGGCTACCATTGAGCTTATCGGCAATATTGTCTACTAGGCGCCTTCCTACCGTCTCTGATAACGTGGATAAATTTGGTTTCACGTTGGTCGACTCGTCTTCAGATGAACTTGTCTGGGATCAAAAGGGTGTCTTCAGAACGAACTGTCTTGACTGGTATCATATCTCTCATTGGTTATGCTATATACAAACTGATTTCCCCGTAGCCTGGACCGCACAAACTTTGTCCAAGACATCCTATCCCGCACGGTGCTTGAAAGCTATCTCATGCACACCAGACGGGAGTGGTCCACATCCCCTAGCCTCTGGGGCCGCCATCGCGAATTATGGGCAGAAAACGGCGATGCGTTGTCACGCATCTATGCAGGAACAGGGGCTTTAAACACTAGTTTCACTCGCAGCGGGAAACGGACATTAGCTGGTGAGTTGGCGGCGTGGCATCTCAATCTGCCACATCTTCACCGTAATCGTTTCAGGCGTCTTGTCTGATGCAACCAAAAGCGTATCAAGAGCCTACATCAACAATTTCCAGGACAAGGGCAAGCAGGTTGCGATTGATATGTTTGTGGTAAATATTCATCAACGTTTGAGAGTACGAGGAACTATAGCTAGTCGACATAGGGCAACTTTAGTAGTCAAAAAACAGTCACCATCTACGATCCTATACACGATTCCGTTCGTCGAGCTCTAGAAGCTAGGTGATTGTTTCTCTCAAATGCAAAGAGCATGACGCCTTAGTATGATTTTGTAGGGTGTTTGAATATTCAACAACGAAGAGGTGTAGCCTGTTCATAGGCACATGGAACCTCAATGGCAAGGTGAGGGAGCTTGATCTCTGAGCAATGACGTTACTTGGTCTGATGGACTCCAGCCTCCAACTTCAGAGTCATTGTTGCCTTGGCTATACCCTCGGTCCGGTAAGTCGCATGCTCTTATAACCATCGTCGGTTTTTCTGAATGAAATTCATGTAGATGCAGCGGAGTAAGGATTCGCATCTGCACTATAACGTTATACTGATTGCCTTTAGCTACGACATGTTTGTCTTGGGCTTCCAGGAGATTGTGCCCCTCACTGCTCAACAAATTGTGCAAGCCGATCCCGAGAGACGGTAAGTAAATTATTGTGCTGTGTGAGGTGACACCTGCGTGACGGCGAGTCAGACGAGCTTGGGAAACCAAGATACTTCACGCATTGAACCAGCGGCCGGACAAGAAGTGCGAATATATTCTACTGCGCAGCGAACAGGTAAGCACTCCAGTAGATACTTTTTACGCCTAACCTGTATCTATATTCGTGTGTAGCTGGTTGGAACGGCTCTCCTAGTACTCGTAAAGTCGGATCTGACTTCTGTCATCCGACAAGTGGAGGCCGCAACGCAAAAGGTACGTCCACTTTACCTAGATTCTTACGTATACTTGATCATCGATGTAGACTGGGCTTCGAGGAATGTCCGGGAACAAAGGCGCGGTAGGTATACGTCTCGACTATCATGACACCAGCTTCTGCTTCATCACCGCACATCTTGCGGCGGGACATTCCAACGTCGAGGAACGCAATGCCGATTATCGTACAATTGCGCATGGCTTGCGGTTCCAGAAAGGCAAGATGATTGATAGCCATGAGTAAGTGTTTTGCCTAGCAAGTTTGAATTCGACGAGCTGATCATTGGAACAAGGAATGTCATATGGCTAGCTGATACTAACTATCGCATCGATCTGGAAAACGAGCGCGCTAGATACTTGGCCACCTCCGACGACTACGATGCCTTACTTGCTGCTGACCAGGTCAGTCAATCACACAAGGTTGGCCGCGTTCAACCTAACTATTTCAAACAGCTCAGACAGTCGATAGACGAAGGGCTAGCATTCTCGGGATATCAGGAAGGTCCCATCTTATTCCGTCCAACATACAAGTATGACTTGGGTACCGATACTTACGATACGGGGGAGAAGATGCGGATTCCTGCGTGGACAGGTACGTTCAATATGCAAAACTTCTACAGTAGTGACCCATTGTGCTATGCATTACAGATCGGGTTCTGTTCAGAGGACCTCAGCTCGACCTCGCTGCATACTCACGGGCGGAGCTCCGTAGTTCAGACCATCGCCCAGGTATGTGGTCATCGGCGTCCCGCCCAACCGCTTCTTACTGATGAATTTGCATAGTCTTCGCTTTATTCCACGCCGAAGTAAAGATTATTGACCAAGTCAAACGTACTGCGCTGGCTCGTTATTTGACTGACAATGTCACCGCTACTGCGCCTGGAGAACCGTTAGATGAGAAACTCGCCAGGCTAACTTTCTCTGATGACGCCCGAGATCGTGAGTCTGTCTACTTTCAGAAGCCACTTGGTGCCTGAACGTCGCCGCTGCTCTATCTAGTTCCTGCTCCTAGTTCCGACGACGCAGTATGGTGGGAGTGTCCAGGTAAAAGCCTCGCGTCTTAATGCCAATTCACGTGAGCTAATAGGCTATGTCCAGAGTATCCTGAATGTGTTTTCGTGTCAGGCGACCCGCCACGAAGTTCCAAGTCGAACCCATTCGACTCGCCTACGGAATCCCCTCTGTCGTCTTCCCCTTCATCTTCTGAAGAACAATTGTATCAGGCATCGACGCAGCAAAATCCCACAGCGTCTATGCAGGGTCGACGACCACCGCCACCGCCTCCGGCGCGGGGAAACAGAGCAAGCGGAAAGGAAGCGTCCTAATGCAGTGAGCGAGACTATGAACAGAAGTTGAATCGGTGTATTGTAATGTACTACTTCACATGTAGAACACGCAGTGGAAGACCAAAATACAGCAGACGCGTGGAATATGCCGCAGAATGCCGTTACCTCGGACGACGGATGTGATCCAGTCGACGGCCCGCCAGGGATGTTAAGAGGAGTATGGCGAGCGGGCGAGCGGAGCCAAAGAGACGACTATATAAGACCTTGCTTCTTGAGATCCTCATACGTTTTGCGATTGTAGACGTTGCCTTCTTCATCTTCTAGCTCTTCCATCGTTTCCTGCTCGAAGATCTCGTGTCGGCCCTCACGCTTGAGCTTCTCCGCCACTGAGAGATTGTCATCAGAATTACTCGAGGAATACACCGGCGGATCACATACAAGCTAGTGCATCCTCGATTCGGGTGATCTCGTGGAAGTGTTTGGTGTTCGGCAATCCGAGAGCACGCATCCCGAAGGCGTGTCTCGATTCCTACGGATCACGTTAGCCCTTTCTACCGCCACGGGAGTGACGATATGACGTACCTGGAAATGTCTGTCGAAGTTTTTTCTGACGGAGACTGCTCAGTACGTAAAATAAAAGACTGGAATTAATACAACTTACCGGCCCATGTAAACATGATCCGAACAGATCTCACAGCGATACTCGACCCCGAGCCCGTGTAGCTTATACAACCAATATGGGATGGGTTTGCCGTCCCAGCCCAGGGGCAATTTCAGCGGATTGTATATCCGCTCCTCCTCTTCCTCCTCTTCCGCATTCGCATCTCCGTTCGCAGGAGCAGCGGCCGCCGGAGGTGGTTTCGACTGCTCTAGAAGCTCTTGTTCTCGTTCTCGTGCGGTCAACGAAAACCGACGCTCGACGTTCGACTTGGTCTCGTTCAGAACCAACGCCAATGAGGCAAGCAATTGAGTGGTCAGGTGTGTGAGCAGTGCAGCAGTACGATGTTTGTCCTTCGCGATTGCCTGCCCATTGGCATACCCGTTAGTTGATGGCTGAGGCGTACCATTAGGATTTGGAGGCGGCTGCTCAGGTGAGCTGGCCTGTTTCTGAGTGGCCTTGATGTGCTTCTTCGACGTCAAGTGAGCATCATAGACGGTCTGCTTAGAGTAGAGTTTTTGGCCTTGAAGCGTGAAGTAGTTAGGTGACGATATTACGAGTATAATCATAGAACTCACATGCCGCGCACCAGATCCCCTCACCATTGCCTTCACTATTTGCCGCTGACTTAGTTTGGCGTGCCTCTTCCCAACCCTCGATCTCTCCTGCATCCCACTTTTTGTTGAACTCAGCTTCGGCTTCACGTTGCTGGAACTCAGAGTCAACCAAGGGCAGAGCGCGCTTCTTGAATGACGCAAGGTAGGTGTGCAAAGCTTTGATATATCTGATACACTGCCCATAAGCCAGAATGTTCAGAACGTGGCAGGACATACAGCTCATAATCCCTCGACAACCGACACTCTTTAGGCAGTTCCTGATGTACGGGTTCGGACTGAGCGGCAAGGAGGACGTCAAGATACTGAAGATAGCCTAGACGCTTGCCAATGTTCTTGAGGTTGTTGTATGTAGTGTGGTTGGCGTACAGATCAAGATACTTCCCATAAGCCTCTTCTCCAGAGAAGAGTAGTGCGACAGCTGCAAGAAGTGGGAGGTGAAGAGGATAGCAGACGAGTGCAGAATATAACATACGGTCATCTTCCTCGTATTCCTCATCACCACCTCCCGCCTCCTCCTCTTCCAAGAATGCCGCTAGCTCAGGATCGAGGCCGGAAACGATAGCATCCGGGTACTTCGCGTAATGTTCCTGGATTTTGCCCACGCGAGAGTAGAATGTCGACAGGTCGTTTTGGTGGGGGTGGGCAGACAGGGAGTCAACTTCTGCCTTCCTGGTGTCTTGGTCCTCGTACAGGTTCTTTAGAGAGACGAGGCGAGACGAGAGACGGTCCAGGAGCTGCGACGTCTTGTGCTCTACTTGCAGGCGAGACTCGTGCGTCGGCTGTGGTTTAGAGAGGATGGTGTAGAGTGCTCTCTCAAATTGTTCAATCTCCTCGTGCGTGTGCCGCTGAACCTCAATGATAGAATCCATAGCAGTGAGCGACGGGCCGGCAGGAGGGGACGCAGAGGGGCAGTCTCAGAAAGACACTGGGACGAGCGAAGGCCTGGAAATGGAAAGGCAAGCGCGCAAATTCAAAGTCCGATCTGCTGTCCTTGCCTCTCTCTTCCCAACTACTCTTAAAATCGGTCAACATGGCTGGCATCAACGCTGGCGACGAGGTACCTTTTTTCATACCTTTTCTGTCTGCTACTATGCTGAATCGCGCGGAAATGTGTTCAGAAACTCATTTTCGAGTCCTCCGAGGCGGTGTCTGTGGTCTCGACCTTTGATGACCTCGGGCTGAAGGAGGATCTTCTGCGCGGCATCTACGCTTACAGTACGTACCATTTCGTGTCTTTGGTTTGCACTCAGTGCTCATTAGATATTTCCAGACTTCGAGAAGCCTTCCGCCATCCAACAACGCGCTATCCTTCCTATTATTCAAGGGAGGGACGTCATTGCACAGGCGCAATCCGGGACAGGAAAGACAGCCACTTTCTCCATTTCCATCCTCCAGTCCATCGATGTCACTGTCCGTGAAACGCAGGCACTGGTCCTCAGTCCCACTCGTGAATTGGCGACGCAAATCCAGTCCGTCGTCCTTGCCCTTGGGGACTACATGAATGTGCAGTGCCACGCCTGCATTGGCGGTACGTCCATTGGCGAGGACATCCGCAAGCTCGAATACGGGCAACATGTTGTGTCTGGCACCCCCGGTCGTGTCTTCGATATGATCCGGCGCCGGAGTTTGCGAACACGGAATATCAAGATGCTCGTACTAGACGAGGCCGACGAACTCCTGAATAAGGGATTCAAGGACCAGATCTACGACGTCTACCGATACCTTCCCCCAGCGACGCAAGTCGTACTGCTCAGTGCTACTTTGCCGTACGATGTGTTGGAGATGACGACAAAGTTCATGACGGATCCCATCCGCATCCTCGTCAAGCGTGATGAGTTGACGCTGGAGGGTATTAAGCAGTTCTTCGTCGCGGTGGAGAAAGAGGACTGGAAGTTCGACACACTCTGTGATCTATATGACACTTTGACCATCACCCAGGCCGTCATTTTCTGCAACACAAGGCGAAAGGTCTGTTCATTTACAATTATGTAAGGTCTGCTGAAGGTGACTTATTCTGCATGCAGGTCGACTGGTTGACGGAGAAAATGCGCGCGGCCAATTTCACGGTGTCGTCGATGCACGGAGAGATGGTACAGAAGGAGCGGGATGCTATTATGGCTGAATTCCGAAGCGGCACATCGTCAGTCGTTCTTACCATAAGCCCCGCGACTTCGGCTGATCTTTCCGTAGACGTGTCCTAATCACAACAGATGTGTGGGCCCGTGGAATTGATGTGCAACAAGTGTCACTCGTGATCAACTACGACCTCCCTGCGTAGGTTCTATTTTATGTGGCCGTCTCCGTACAACACGCTCACATGTCGTAGAAATCGTGAAAACTACATCCACCGTATTGGTCGGTCAGGTCGCTTTGGCCGGAAGGGTGTTGCCATCAACGTAAGTTTGGTGTCGCTATTATTGCGTGGCGCTTTGACCAAGCTTTACTGCACCAGTTTGTGACCGTGGACGATGTTCGTATCCTCCGTGACATTGGTATGTCTGAGATCGATCTCCCTGACCACAAAACCTCACTCATGTTTTCCCGTCTCAGAACAATTCTACAGCACCCAGATTGTAAGCACCCTCACTTTGGATATCGTAGCGTCGTGCTGATAAGGAATTCGCCGCCCAGGATGAAATGCCCGTAAACGCCGCGGAACTTATTTAGCCTGTGGGAGTCGGTGTGTTCCGTATACGCTGTTTATGTATTTTCTCGTACGCTTGCCTCGACTCTGATGCTTGATGACTCTTTTGTAGTGTACGCTGTACGTTGAATGCCAATGCTATTGATGGCTGCAAGTTGCGTTGACCCGCGCACTTTCGAATCGTCGATCGACGTTCAACCGGAAGTGCGGGGTTGATGCACGTGCTGTAATTCTGATCGGGTTCTGCTTCTAACGGTAAGTCACGCGTCACGCCGGGCCACGGTGCGTGTATGTCGCGTGGTCCCTGCTTCTCTCTTTTATTCCTCTCCACCACCTCGACAATCGCGACACCTTTCCGCCAACACAGTGCTTCATCCCATTCTACCTCCAGTGCAGGCAACACTCATCTCATGATGCGATCCTCACGTCCTCCCCTTCGTGAACTCCCCCTTGAGCATTTCCTGCCGCCCGACCTCAATGTCCCTCCCAATAACGGCAGAGCCCTCAAGCGGCCACATTCTCCAGGAGGAGCGTCGCTATACAGTCCTGCTAAGCGACGTATGCTCGATGTCACTGGGTCCTCTGCCAATGGCACGCTCTCAGGAATAAGTGCAAAGGTGGCGCTTCCTGGAAGGAGGCTCGACTTCTCTCCAGCGGGGTGCGCACAATCATCCTCCATCGGTGTACACCGCCGTGGCTCCACCCCTCTACGCAAGCGCATATCTCCTTTGCCCGCGTGCCAATTAGCCCCCTCACCTGAGCTGCCCTCACGATTCGTGCAAGACCCGCATTTGCATAATAGCGCATCCCACGACATTGATATCGAAATGCCCGATTGCACCAGCCTGCCACCTATCACTCTCGAACCCCCTCCCAATGTCCAGTCCCTCATGACCCCGCAGGCGATCGTCTCCGTCAGCCGTCAGTCCGTTCATTACCCGGGCTTCGACGTCTACCAAGATCCATTCGATGTGGGTTCGATTGGCAGGTCTTCAGCTTACGAGTCCGCGAACGAGGACAATGACTGCGACTCCGACTGCTCAGACGCCACCGCCTCAAAACAGGAGAAGGAGTGCAACAAAGAGAATGTCGTGCCGAAGCGGCGGGGTCGCAAGATGGCCCCTGTGCCTCTTGCTTTAGGCGCCGCAGCATGGGCCAAAGCGGGCTTGCTTTCTCCGGAAGTCAGATGCGGAGATGCCGGTACAAGGGTGAAGCCTATTCCGTCATCGCATCTGGAGGAGGCTTTCGGCGGTTTTTCAATGGGTGATGACTCTCGCACGGTCACCAGATGCGGTCTAGGCGTTCTCGACAACAACGGGAGGTCCAGCCCCGAACGAACACCAGTGCGCAGAGAGGCAGCGGGCGAGGAGAACACTGGAAGATGAACCCAACGGCAAGGCTAAGAACACTCGAGATTATTTCGTGCCCCCACGCCATTCCCTTTTTTCTCATTTGTGGCTTCGCAGTCACACCTTTCGCCTTCGACTTCGTTCCATTCGACATTGTACAACGTGTATCCATTCCTTGCATAGATTACCATCTACACGCCATGTCCTACGACTGGGAGTCCCGGGATCTAATACGTTGCTCTGTATATATGTACCCGCTTGCATATTGCATGACTGTACTTCATACTCTCATTTTTATATCATCGGACAGCTGGTGCTTGTGAACATAAGAATTTGATGACATTCGCCGTTGCCTGACGCGGTTGTAGGGCGTGCCTTGTTGACGTGTCTCGATCACGCGTCCGGCACCGATTTGGCAAGTCTGCAATTAAGCACCTCCAACTGCATTCCACGCTTCAAGCAGCCATTCACCACTCTATCATGACGAATTTGTTGAGTCTGCTCTTCTGGTCGACTGTGTTGTCGGTCCTCTCGAGCGTAGCGGCTCAATTCAACTTCTTTGAGCAAATGTTCGGCCATCCACAGGCTGGCCATCAGCAGCAGAGACCTGCATCGGGCGCGAATGCAGGACAATGGATGGCGCACGCCGACAGTGGTATGTCCCAAGTCGCTTCGTGGTCTAGCCACATACCGACCGTTTCATGATGCCGGCGTTGTTAGTGTCATGCTCGCAATATCTCTGCCCTGATACACTCGTTTGCGTGTCAAACCCCTCCGACTGCCCATGTCCTGACGTGCAAGACGTCAAGTGCCTCATTCCGGATTCTGATGACACGGGCGGCGCGACGGTCGTATGCGCACGAGGCACGCTCGACTGCGCGACTGTCGAGCAGTTGTCTAGAAAGCTTTCGTGAAGCTTGTGAAGGCGTCTGCATCTGGTGAGCACAGTTGTTAGATCTGCGAGAATTCCATGCACCATCCTCAGTCTCTCATTCATGGATTTGCTTTCGGACATCGGCGCAGTGGGTTCGGCCGCCATCCACAAAAGACGGCTCGGACGGCACGGTGGTGCTGACAGTCCTGTATAACTGGGTAGTCGCAAGTTTATCTGAAGCCATGGCAATCACCGTCTACAGATTACCATAAGTTGTAATCCCCCATTTTTACACCGATATTTATCAGCCCCACGAGAATACATTGATAGGCATGTTGCTACTCGTCATTTCCAACGAATGTTGTTATGACTGTCCCTAGATTTCTTAAACTGCGGCGAGTGGATTTTGCAACGATAGAATAGTGCTGCTAAGATCCGAGATCCTCGTCCCGATCGTCGCCAATAAAGAGGTCTAGAATCTATCAGGAATGTTATGTGGTAACGTGGAGAGACGCGGTAACGAAGGTTTGCAATTTCCTGGCGTTTATCGTACAAGGTACGTAATGAGATCACTAGCTGAGAGATCTCCAGAGCAAGAAGCTTCCCGCGCTTATGACAACTCCTCCTTACTAATTTCCATGTCTGTATTATCAGCTCGAATAGCGAGTAAGACTGTCTCGGGTGGCGCTGCGAGGATGGGAAGATACCTCTTCAAGCGTCTTGAAGCCATCTCATCTTCGCAGATCTCAACGTATCCCAGACGCGAACTTCGCCGATTGGACAAGCGTTGACCGGTTGTTGGTGCCGCTGTCACGCCATCTTAACCTCACCGCGGAGACAGCCACGCTAGTCCCGGAGTTAATGGTAAGTCAGACGGTGCACCCCGAGGGAACGCCCTACCATCGCCGTTTCGGTCTGTTAAGACTCGTAATCTGATAGACTGGCAGATTGACCCTGCACATTGACCAAAAGTACAAATGTTCAGCTGTTCGATCTGTCAGAGATCGCTCGGGTTCTCATGAATGTCTAGGGACCCTCGGCGACAAGGCATCTCCTTCTGTGAGTAATGAAAAGTTTCTATTTCCCATCTATCCAGGCCTCATGATCTACTCTTTTTAGAGAATGGTTGTCCCACGGGTATACACTATTGCATAGACCTCATTATGCAATAGCCCTGAAACGATACCTCCTGTCATCCACTCAATTACATCTACATAATGCACAGTGCTTCACAATATAAAGCGGATGTGGGAACCGACCCTTCGCATCATGAGCTCTGATAATGCTTGTCAAATTCGCACCTCAAAACGAGCGTGTATGATGATGGCCCTTGTACCTTTCTGATACTCCCGCGCTACCTACGGCTATGATCTCGCTCACAGTGCGGTATTTTCTCTAAGCTGAATTTGTAGACGCCACAACAGGACTCAGCATGTTTCTACGGGAAGCTTCCAGGTCGTTCGGCATGCGGCCACCACGACGTCTATCATTTGATAGACAATGGACCCACAGAGGGACCCTTAACGCGGCGGTAGGAAGGCCGTAGAGAGCTTACGTCCCTTCGCGGACGTTCGGCCTCATCAAGCCGCGGGAGCCGGTTTTCACGAGTGAGTTTCCGTGCATAATCATAGTCATCAACTCGGCAGCGAACTGATTGTCAGCAATTGAACACTCAGCTAGGCTACATAATGAGCGTCTGCTCAAAATACTAGAATTCTGGTCGCTGCTTGATGATCAGCCATTTTTACATCTTGTTCCCAAGGGACTCATGCTCCCTACTACATCTGCTCCCCCTTCTCTGTTGCGTGGTTGCAAGTGTATTCATATTTACTGCGGTCGAGTGGGGAGCCTGAGGGCTAAGGTGTTCCGTCGGTGACTTTCGGATCCTACACTCACACGGTGCGCAATGATCATCTCGAAGCTAATCTATATGTTCCTATATTGTCTGTCGGATATTTTGATTAAAAATGGGGTCGAGGACTCCCTTAAAATTGTGGGAGGTTGTTTGACAGCCAGTCATTGCAGCTGGCATTACTGTAAAATGGGTCAAAGCTATTAAATTTACAGCGGCCGATACTGTCCGTGAGTGTCTGAGAGTTGTCCGCGGTGGATGACGCCAACATCGCGTCGTTTATATTACTCATGTTCTCTTTCCCTGCAGTGGTGGCGCGCATCGCTCTCCTGAAGTGTTTTACATATATGTTTTTAATGACCAATGACGAAATTCACCCACACGCTGCTGTGAATAGATATTACCCCACTTGTCAAGTACATCTCCGAGTCGCCCCGCGCTTCCCGTCTTACCCTACAAATTCTGTGTGCAGCTGATGAGCGTGAGCGCTGCTAAGTTCCGCCGTCGTTAAAGCGAAATGAACACATTGGCATACTATACTACTTACGTCCAAGTCGCTTCTAGCACCGCGGACCTAATACTCGCTGACGGCGCTTCGCTGAATATAGCGCCCGGCTCAGTAGAGTTGGTGATCATAACGGCGCCCAAGAAACGGGGAACTTTCTGCAGGCAAGTCGTCATGTAAGGTGGTTCTCCAGGCACCCGTTTACGGAAGGGGCCTTAATGTTCCTCATCAAGTTTAAGAGATATGCCAATCGCCGGCAAGAACTCCGAGGCAAGGGAAGACAGGTCTTTTTGCCGGTGGGAAAACGACTTGAGAGCCTATCTCCCCCTTGAATGCTCTGAGAACTCTGATAGTATGTACCAGCCTAGCCCAATCGTGATACACGATTGTGTCATAGCAAGGTTGGGGGCGGGCCAGCCTACAATGAGAAGACTTGTGTAGCGCCCTACATACAACTGATTGAAAAAGACTCATCGATCCTGTATCAACAGTCATGAGGGGTAATCCTACCGCAAATCCAGCCTGCAAGGAGTCGACGGTGAACCATAGACAGTAGTCTCTGCAGGCGTAGTACCAATCTGCAGGACCTGCCTAATTGGGGTTTCGAACTCCGCACATCGTGGAACCCTGTTGGTCCGCTCCGCTCCACGCCACCCACTCCCCCGCCCAGCTCTGTAATCATGGCTCTCGCTCGGCCTGCCGTACGTTCCTCGACCATTTCTTTTATCGATAGTCGTCTTACTTACTCTCACAGACAAAACTACCGCCCGGTGCAAACCGTATTCTCTTCGTGAAAAATCTGAACTACCAGATTACGGGAGAGGACTTGTACGACCTGTTCGGACGCTATGGCAGTATCCGTCAGATTCGGATAGGCAACGAGCAGAAGACTAGGGGTACTGCTTTTGTTGTCTTTGACGATGTGATGGACGTGAGTTGCAGCGTCTACCTCAGAGGATTCTCGTCTGACTCTCGTTTATAAGGCTAAGAACGCGTTGGACCACCTGAACGGCTTCCATCTACAAGAGCGTTATATCGTCGTGCTCTACCATATGCCTGCCAAACAAGACGCTGCTGCAGCTAAGGCAGACCTGGCCCGTCGGGAAGAAGAACTCTCGCAATTGAAGAAAAGGCACGATATCAACGACGATGAATGAGAGAGTACGGCTTACTGTTCACTGTCCCGTTAGGGTTTCTGGTCTGATGCTTGTAGTAGGTAGGACGAGTTGTTATGATAGCCATATCAGCGCTGCTATGCGATCAAGGAATATTCCTCGCTTCCTCCAGTAATCTATAAGGCATGTGAAGGCTTTATTCGATCCTGGGAGTCTGACATGTTGTCCATTGAATTGCGCTTACTGATGGTGTATGCCAGACTTGTCCTGTGACCAATACGAGGACTCTGCACTATTTCTTCTATCAATGTGTACGAATCAAGACACTCAGCTTTGACCCATTTAAGCTGTCGATTTCCCTTAGGAAGAGCAGACGGCTGCGTTTAGCACTCCTCGTGCTCTCACAGGTGGCGCCACGCGGGATTTCGTCTATTCACCAAGAAATTGTATGTCATTCAGTCAACTGAAGATCGCGCAGGCAACTCGTGTATGTCCTGTCTCCATTGCCTATCTATTCCCTTCTCCCTCACTGCCTGGCGGTGCATTCCGGGCAAAAGCCGTTAATGTGCGGCGCTAGGAATGCACGTCAGTAAGTCGATGGCGACTGAGGAGTGCTGCCTTACAGTATTGCTGTGGGAACTGGCGGCTGATCGGAGGGAGTGAATACCAATGCGATAGGGGGAGCTCTGACACTCACAATTGCCAGCACCTCGTCTTGCAATCATGAGGGTCGCGGAGATGGTAGGGACTGAACTTGCAATCAGTTTTGTCGCATTTGATCTGTCTCTACGGTGAGCGGGTTATGGGAACTCATGGGTGGTCAAAGTGCTGACCTCTTCGTCCGGCTGTAGACAGGTTGCGGTTGTATTAAGGATAAAATGTGCCCGGTGCAGAAGTCTCGCACTTACAAGAGTTATTCCATGGCCGCAGCTGTGAAGCTGAGTTGAGCTTGGACCCATTTCCTCCACACAACAGCAGAACGTACCTGGTGTAGTATTGTCTCACTCTGGCAAACTGCAAGTGAGTGAAGTGGTTGTTATCCAGCGTGATAGGCTTACTGTCTCAAGCAGCACATCTTGTCGAAGGTAAATTGTAGAAGAGTCGAGATAATTGTTGAGTATGAGTGGGTGCTGCTATTCCGCGGACTACTGCATGTCTTAAGTACTGCGAAGAGACGGAGGAGCGCCTACTGATGAGTCGACTAGACAACGCGCTATGAAGTTGCGCGCGTGTCAATATGCCGCAGGAGGCAAGTATGGTAAGGAAAATGGTTTGGTGATGAATCGCCAAGGTGTGGAAATTACATCGGCGGTGAATTTCATCATAAAAAGGTGTGTCCGGTGCTAGCCCCCTTCAGGCGTGCAGGGATTGGATGCTTCAGACGCCACGGCATTCAGGACGTCGGTCCCAGTTTGGGCTTCAGATTCAATTCTCAGGGCTTCTCCCGCTGCGGAGGATATGACATCTACGAACCACAACACTGAGATGTTCGCGGGAGCCAGGACGGAACGGCATTGCATCGCATAAGCACATCGGACGTTCCTCTCGATACAGGGGCCGCTCCGAATCGTGCTTCTGATCCCTCGCAACGGCTAACTAGCCTATGGACTTTTGAGCAGCACGATCGCACACCATAACTTCTGGACGCAACGGAACGCAAGTCTGAGCTCCGCCTATCGCGGGTGTTCTCTCTGAGTATATCAGCCCAGGTAACCCTTCTAGGGCACGTTGCTTTGAACAGCCGGTTCACGCTATTACCCGCAACGACTGATGTGCAGTTCCGGCACGGGCAAGCGCGTTCTGCAGCTCATGGTCCGACGGTTATGAGGGGGTGTGACCTCAGCTGGATCACCGAAATATCATCCTGGGTAAATGCAGACTCTTCGTGACTGGGAGCAGGGCCGAACGCATCCGTCGGACGCCTCGTCTGACACTCCCCGATCGTCATGATCGATTGCACCAACCGGGCCATCGGATCCAGGATAGAAATTAGAAGTTAGGGCTAGCAATCAATCACATGTGGGCGGGCCACTTTTATCTCGTAAGTCCAGCTACTACCTGGGCGTCCGGGGAATTGACAGGCATCACTATATCAAACACACCCGTTCCTGTCAGATTCAGCCTCCCCATCACGATATTGCCAGATGGCGTCGACAGATCATCGAAATCCCCGTGCAGCGTGGCATCGGAGAGGAACGCCGCGGTCGTCTCATATGATGCCTTGAGCAGAGGCGATGGATTCGTCGATATGCCTTTCCTATTAAAGGGTTTGTATCCACCGTCAAAGGTCTATTAGGCCGCGGTGTTATTAGCACTGGCGCAGATGGGAACCGCCGAAAACTCACCATGTAATCAGCGATTAGCTCAAGGTGACGGATGTCAACATCAATCTTGTAGACCGCAAAAACGCCACCAATCTCCCGCAAGATGGTGGCCCGAGCCGCCTCAACCCCGTACGAGCAGAGGATCGCGTATATGTCATTTGAATATATGCCGTCTTCATCGATCATGCCGTCAACGTTACTGCAGGCAAACTGCCATAACCCTGGGATGTTCGATCCATTGGTCATGAGCTGGTGCGATGTTAGTACCGTATAGCAACTAGGCAATTGAAAAATGCACAGACAGTATAGATTGCGTTGCCGTTCTGATCGTCCTCCTTGCTCTTGAAACAGTCTGTAATTCCTTGGATCTCGCGAACGACGGTCTTGACACATGTCTTCTCCACGATACCCACTAACAATAACTTCGGCATGGAAGACCCAAACTTTCCGCCGAAGAAAATGAGGATACTCCAAATCGTGACATGAGTAGTGGCCTTACCTGTAATCCAACAGTGCAACCGGAGTCGGTGAATGAGAATGATGTGGCATAAGCCATGTTGTCCAGGAACAGTTGTTCAACCTTGGAAACTTCCGCGAACAAGGACTTGTCAGCAGGCGTCGCGCCCTCGTCGTCGTCGTCGTCGATCCCGCTGTCCTCGCCAGCGGAAGCATAAGCGGCCTCGATCTCAGCATCGTCAAACTCCCCCAAGCCCGCCTCTTCTTCGTCATCTTCATCGTCCTCATACGTTGCCTGCTCTTTCGTCTGACGCTGGCGTTTCGCGGCGGTGGCGTCTCCATCGCCGACTTCACTAGTCTCATCATCATCCTTCCTTCTCGTCCGACTGCCACCACCCTCGTTATCTTCTTCCTCGACAGCGCCTAGCCCGCGGGAAGCGGGGTTCTCGCGAACGGCTTTACCCTTTCCGAGTTCTCTCATCTGACCCTTCAGATCGGCGTCCAACTTCTTAAGCTCCATTTGTATCTCCTTCTTGAGCAGTAGAGGGAATCTCGTCCCGAAGGCGGCTAAAATCTCTGATGGCTGGACATCGTATTCGGCTTGATACTGCTCCTTCGGATAGAACGCGAGTTCGACGGTGAAGTCCTTGGTCCGAGCGCTGCCGTTGACAGAGAGCTGTTCCTTAACGATAACTTTGTCCACGACGTGTGAGAGAGCAAGCCGGGTAGCCTTCTTGCAGAATGCATCGATATCTGAAACAGGGACATCAGGGCGGACCTTCATGGTCATTGACGGTGTCTTGGGTTTCGTGGAAGCAGTCATCACGATCTCTCGCAAGCGCGGGATTCCGAGAGTGACATTCGCAGCCCCGTGCCCTGCTATCTGTCAATGCATGCTTTCGCAGCCGAATGGAGGACCTACCAGCGAAATGGAACGTGTTCAATGTCATTTGTGTCGACGGCTCTCCAACACTAACACATATATCAACATAGCTCACTAACCGTAAGGAAATGACGCACCCTTGTGAAGCAAGTAAACCGACCGCCTCCCCTGGTTCTACCAGGCTACGCATGTACTTGACATTCATGAGTAACTTGAAGTGCTTGGAGTGAATCAGGTGTCTACGTCTTCGGATATGACCATCTTCTTGGCCCTTCTTCTTGATCAGGTTGTGAGGGTTCTTCTTCACATACTCTTCGACTTTTTCCGCGAACTTCTCAGAAGTGCTACCTAACGAGCGACTGGGATTGTGGACGGAAAGTGTCGGCAGAGGCTGTGCGGATGGGTCACGCTTGCGCTTGAGAACCTTCTTCATGTGGTCGGCAGCTTCCTCAGATACCACGCCCTGCAATGACCTCGGCTTGTATCGGTTGATAAGAGAGGTTTCGTTCCGAGCGATGAACTCGAACTGCAACAGATGTTTCTGCTTGGTAACGTCAAGAGCATCTCCGCCGTAATGGAATTGATAGATGGATGAGTCGCTGCCTCGGACGGTGTTGTCGTAATGTATGCGGATACCCTCGAGATGCTTGATTAGGCACCGCTGAAGATAGCCTGATCGCGAGGTCTTGACAGCAGTATCGATAAGCCCCTCTCGGCCAGCCATACAGTGGAAGAAGAATTCTTGAGGCTTGACGCCAGTCAGGAAACGACTGGCCACATAGCCACCAGCGATAGCTTTGGTCTCGAATTGCTTGAAAGACGGTAGCGTCTTCCCGCTCACCATAACGGGGACACGACGTCCTTCCAACTCCTGCTGACCGAGTGCGCATGAGATCTGTTGCGCGTTGACAGCGCTACCCTTGGCACCTGAGAGGGTCATGGCCTGCATGTGGTTATGAGGGAACTGGCGTAAAAGGCCGTGAGGCATGCATGCGTCGGCGATAGATTTCGTCAACTTCGCCAGCTTGCCTTTGACGGACATATCCAGGCCCGCCATCTTGCTGTCATCGCGCAGAACGTCTTCGAGGAGTGATCTGAGCTGCGCCGGCTTCTCCGCATCAGGAACGGTGCTGAGAGACGGGAAGTTGTCCACCGCTCCCTCCGTTCCCAACTGCGCCCCTTTCTGCAATATATCTGCACGTTTGGCATTGCCTTCCGGCGTCAACGCCAAGTCGTCCATCCGACAAGTGAAGGCACGATGTTGTAGGAATTTGGTAAAGAGACGACTGAGGATACCCAAGAGTCTACCGGCTACATCGGCGCCGTACAGTTCGTAGACGGAATGCACAAGACCGAAGTCTGAAGCACCAAAAGCGGACTTGTCCAACACTCCTGAGAGCAGCTCGCCGTCGACAAAGACGACCTTGTCTTCTTCCGAGTCCTTGCCCCACAGGTGGCCAGGCACCTTTGCCTGAGCGTGCAGATTCAGACCGTCGAAATTGCTGGGCGTAATGTTCTTCATGATTGTCGAAATCTACAGAATATAAGCCAACGCAGCCTGGATTACAATCCTTCGGCAGTCTCACAATCTGCTTTCCTGTCCACAGGGCCTTGGGCTTCCATACCGTCGGAGGCAGTGTGACGAGCCGACCACTGTGATGCCCGGATTCGTCCTCGGGACGTAGAGCGCCATAGAGCAGCTGGAAATACTCTTCGCGCGTGAAGAATGTATCTTGCGCCGTCATCCAGACGCCTGCTACGACGTGATCCTGAATCAATCCTCTCAGCGGCTTCCCCGATGTAGGCACAAGGTACTGGTTATCGGTGTTGGCGATGAACATTGCCTCCGCACGAGCAATTTGGTTCTCTGAAAGGTGGGTGAGATAAGTCTCTGACGTCTCACTAATGGGGACTTACGAGGAAAATGTATATTCATCTCTGATGTGCACCGTGAGCAGTCTAATGGATTTACGTAGAGATAAAGAGTGCTTACCGTCGCCATCGAAGTCAGCTAATGATGTAGCATAATTGTGAGTATGCATCGAGGCAATTTGAATTGAGCTTACCATTGTATGAATTACTATACCCAAGGTATCAGTAACGCGCGTGCGATGTAAAAGATCAGGACAAACCAGTTCGCGTAGTGCATTCGGATTGTCTTCTCGCCTTGTAGCACTCGTGCCTTGTGACACATCATACTGGGCTTGTGCAGCGTCGGTTGCCGGTTCAAAATGAGTAGGTCTCCATCACGTAAATGCCTGTACACCTTCTTGTTGACTGCAGGCACGCGCGTGTAGAGGCCTACGCGACCAGTAGAGCCCGAATATCCTTCTTGGGGTGTCAGGAGCTGGTTGGCGATCGCAGTCCGTTGTTCGATGCTCAGTTTGTCCTAATATCCACTCGTTTAGCAATCGGAGCAGAACTGAAACGTTGAAACGAACTGACAAGGAATTGCAGATGACCATCCTCATATTCGACCATTGTAGCACCCGGGTACCCATGAGGTCCGGTGATAACATATTGCCGTAGCTCATGGAAATTAGCGGGCATAACAGGCTCAGGAAAAGTAAGCTTCCGAGCGAAGACGGGTGGGATCCCAATCTCGTTTGGCTCAATGTTGACGTCCGGGGAGATGACCGACCGCGCGGCGTAATTGACACGCTTGCCCTATTATCGCATATATGTGGATGCACGCCCGGTACACCGGTACAAGGAGAGCGTACCATCATATGTTTGCGGAACAGACCTTCCTTCTTCTCCAGCCCTTGCTTAACACCAGCTGGCGGAAGTTTTCCCTGTCGCACTGGCGCGGGGTTCTTGCTGCTATCAATGAAGCTGTTCACGTCGACCTGCAGCTGAATGAGACCATCCAGTAGCGATTGCAATATTCGCTTTTTCCCAACTTCGTCAACCTCTGAGTCCTTCTGGGACGCCGCCCGTAAGTTCTCTGTGAAGTCCCGTAAGCGGTACGACGTCGTCAGGACCCTAGCAAGGAGTTCGTTTTGCGGATGCTCGAATAGCATGTCGCCCATCTTTGCTGGGGGCCGGAAGCGTGTCGGGCTGATGGGCAGGACATCCAGGAAGAACATGTCCGCGGAAGCTAGCGATAGATTCTGCCGCGTTAGCGGCGCGAAAGGACCGTGCCGTCCGTAGAGTAGAGAGCAGATGACGGGCTCGTTCGCAAAAAGGCGTCGCAAGTGTGCTCGGCACTCCTCTGGGGGCATCACACGTTCGTTTCGCCCACGCGAGGTCTTGACTTTCCCACTAGCGGACTTGGGGAGCTGGCGTCCCTCGGTTTGACGAGATGCCTCCTCTTCGTCTTCCGACTCTTCGTTGGCGTCGGAAAACACATCATCGCCAGCAGGCTCCTCTTCGGACTCGTCCGAGTCCACATCCATGGCATAATCAGTGCGTTCCTGAGTGGCTTTCTTGGTTTTCTGCTGCTCAGCAAGTATGTCTGGGCGCTTCACGCCGATGAATTTGAGCTGCATCTTCTGCTTTTGTGATAGGTCATACTCGATGATTTTGGTATATCCCTCTTTTCGGAACGTGTACGCAAATCTTTACGCAACGTTAATGCCTCTGGATAAGAACAAATGAGAATGGAATCACTCACGCTCCACAGCCAGGGTTTTTGCATTTTTTCACCATCGTCGCCTTCAGGAATTCTTCGATGAGTTGTTTGCGCGCCTGGTAGACCTGACCATCCTTGTAGGAGTCTCGTTTGCTACTTGATGCGGCAGCAAGGTGGACAGCGACGTAGGCATTTATCCTCTGTTCGAATGCGTGGTCACTCTCAATCACCTCTTCGTCTTCCTCATTCTCCTCCAGACGCTTCTTCGACCTCTTGACGTTAACATGCACGTCGTCGAGAGTCTGCGCGGCAATGAGAAGGCCGTGTTCCAAGAGGCGGAGCTTCGCAACATAGCGGCAAAGCTGGGGGGTAGATGGTTGTCAACGCATGGCCAAGGGGTACCTTCGACAAATCTACTCACGAATTTCCTCTCGATCTTGAACTTATGGCAGAAGAGACACGCGCCGCGGAGAAGATGATACATATTGTTCATGAAGAGAGGGTGGAAGACGGGGGCGGGGAGCTCTATATGACCGTAGTGACCAGGACAGGTGAAGTACGTGAGATGGCATGTCGCACAGCTAGGTTAAAAGGTCAGGAACATTGCGCCGACGACGAGAAGGAGTCACACACATATCTTGCTTGTCACTTGGGCCAAGCGCAGGGTCGTAAAGACCACCTGCATTAGGTCGGTTCAAGTCATCGAGCAGGACCGGGTTGACTATTTGCTTGACCGAAATTCGGCGAATATCCTCGGCAGACAGGAATGAGAAGGAGATGCTCGCCACGGTAGCTGGATACGACCGAGAAATGTTCATGGTGGGTCAAGTATCGCAAGAAGGTGCCCAGTGAATAAATGCGCCCCAAGGGCAAGCAGAGAGCTCAGGAGGATTCCGCGGACGCGCTGAGATGATCGGACGGCGCGCTTGTCGCAAAATTTCGACATTAGGAAATTACACGTGATTGATCGAGTATTGAGATCATCTCATAGACGCCCGAGCTTCTGCAAATTCACCGATCTATCCCCGAATGAGACTCTTACTACAACGATCAACAATAAGCTTGAAGCTACTGACGTTTCGGTCACTACTCTAGAACATGCGTTTATCAGAATATCTGCTCCCATGACCTCGGACATTGCGAGGTTGTAATTATCCCTAGATAACATGGTTGTCCCTACCCTTCTGGTTCGTATGCGGATGATTATAATGGCATGTTATCAAGACTCAAGGAGCTCCGCATTTGAGGACTGACCACTTGAGATTGCGGTGGGGTCGTGACGACCTGCCTCAGCACATGTCCTCTTTCATCTACAGCGAGGAGGCCTATGAATTTGCAGATTGCTGGATACAATGATCGCATGCGTTGACGCGCCGTCCAGGACAAATACACCGCGGGTATAGACACACTATGTCATGGTACTTCTCTTGCCTCCAGCAACTCGTTTCCCCGTCTTGATTTTTTGCGCCTCCCCCACAAGCTCTCCAATCAGCTTGTTGTATGTCTCTGAGTCCTGCCGCAAGGCATCTCGTGTCTGCAACAGGTGGGTAAGTACCGACGACGTATTGATAGTCTGCATCTGTAAGTCTGCAGAGTATTTCTCTAGCGCGGATATGGGCAGAAGGGTTAAGTTATCTGCCAGGGCGTACGCAATGCATGAGCTCAGTGTGTGCGTTTGACGCACAGGCAACGCACCTGGATCCAACGCAAGCAATTCTGTGACTTTTGATTCGTCTAGTTCTGGCCGCGGTCCAAGCCGCAGCTGAGCAGCAACAGAGGATGTAGCGCCCACGCTCGTCTTCGGAGTGGCCGGACGAGGCGTCCCAGGACGCGACATTCCTGCCTGAGGGTTGCCCGCACCTGCCATGGATCTCTGTACAGGCGCCGTACGCGGCCCAGGAGGCGCAGACATCGGTCTCGTTGTGATTTCGAGGGCCGGCAATCTGCCATTTGTCTTCGGGAGGACTTCATCGAGATTTACGGGAATGCCGAGTGAAATGAGATGTCGCCGCCGGATACGCGACCGCGTCCAATTCACAGGTGGCAGGGCGGGTGGCGCGGAGGGTAACAGTATTTGGAACAGGTCGCGGCTGGAGCAATCTGTGATTTAAGATACAAGTGCGGGAATATATTGTTGGCTCATAGCTACCTCTCACGAGTCGTTAGCGTCTGATTCAGCCCTCCCGCCTGTCTAATGTCCTCATCGAAGAGTTGAGACTCGTCGATGGTCGCCCATAGTGGACCGAGCAGCTCGTCGACCTGTTCTTGCAGGTCCTGCTTTGACGACAGTGAATCCAGTCGGAGTGGTTCCCAATCTGCTGATGACGGGCCTGGTCGCGGTATCCGCACCTCCTCTCCGAAAGCGTCCTCGTCGCCAAAGGCGGAAACATCGCCCATCTCCTGCGGCTGCCCAAAGTCTCCAAAGTCTCCGAAATCATCATCTGCGTCGTCGCCCGATGTAGCAGGCGTCTCCTCAGGTGCCCCAAATGCGTCGAAGTCGTCAAAGCCGTCTTGGCTGGAAGTGGTGGCTGAGAATGCGGGCGCGATGGGTTTGAGGGCATAGGGTGATGCGGGCGCGCCCCAGACTGATGCGCCAAACGACAGGTCGTCGTCCATGGGCGCTGAGTGAGTAGAGTAACGTCGAACGAGTCGTGGGCGCAGGGAGGTAGGTGCATTGCTTGCGTCGCGGAGAGGCGATTGCATCACGCGCGTTGCCGCGCCCCATAGCGCCGCTGAGTTGCTAACCAACTTCCGGATTTGTTCTAAGCTTACAGTATCCATTGCTATGGTGCATGTCGTCCGTTGAACATTCTTTCCTCTTCGCATCGCTAGACTCGAAGCAGCCAAGATCTGCGCGGAAGGTGCACATTCGCCGCCTTTTCGATATCCTACAGTTGTCTTTGCTGCGCAATGACCTTGAACGCGCTCGGCGAGCGTGGGCGATCTTGATACGATGTAAAGAAATTCACTGGCGGGATATGTGGACGACAGCTGTCGGCCTACTTGGGGAGGATGCACCACCGGACGACGCCGATTCAGATGAGGAGAAGATAAATTTTCTTCGCATTGCAATGAGGCAGCATCTTGACGAGGTTTTTGCCCCTTACTCGGTGGATCATAATTCTATGCACTGACTCGGCGTGTTCCAAGCGCGAACTGATTCTCAAGGAGCTAACGTTAAGGCTCATACGCGCGGGAATGCACAGGGAAGCTTTAGATGAATTGGACTTGTTAGTGATACTCCGACCTGCTGTGCAAGCTGGACTCATGGTCCCCAATAGAAATCTGCCTACTTTTCCATTCCAGGACAATCCCGTCTTGCATGTCTACGCTGGCCTGTTGGCAGTATATCTAGCTCAACCGAAGCCCAATCCAGAAGTTTCAATCGAGGGTACGCCACTATGATAGAATTGAAATTTATTGCGGCTACAGTGCCTTACAGCCATTTCCAGGCCATACTTGGGACATGGGCCTCTTAGCAATTGCACAGAGCCACTTCGAGCGTGCCAAATCCATCGATCCCGACAACTGCGTTGCGATAGGGTTCCTGAAGCAGGTACATTATTTCTGTTTTCGGACCTGTAACTATTTTAACATTTGTTGTGTGCATCCCCAGCTTCCCACCATTACACAGCCCGCACATGATCGAGCTACACCCGAGTCAGACGACGAGAGCATGACGGTAGACCGCAGCGAGCAGCGTCGGAAGCGGGTAAAGACTTAGAAAGGAATGGGCTTTAATCGCCTGTGGCGCCGGTGACGGCGCGGATTATTGTATTCGAAAAATCTGAGTATTCTAACCATATACGCCTGTGTATATTATCCGTCAGAATCGGAGTCCATATCTATTGTAGGCATGGGCTCGTCTTCATCGTCCTGGTCCAAAGGCGTGGGTCTTATCGACGGGCGGGCGGGAGCCGATGATGATGTCGGTGCGGAAGGGGCTGAAACCACCGATCTCGAGGTGGGCGTTGGGTGCTGAGACGTACCACTTACGGATACTGGCATGGGTGGGGGTACATTAGCCTGCAGCAACGAGGACACTGGCAACTTCTCGACGCGATGGCCCGAGACGGTGGTTTCCGAAGCCTGTGCGACAGCAGGAACGCTGTCTGCTGGGGCTGATGAGATCGGATTTGCTTCGGCGCCGTACCCTGGGTGCTGGGTCGATGACATCGGGAAGGATGACACTGCAGGCGCCGACACGTTCGCAGATGTAAATTCGGCAGGATGACTCCTATCGACGGGCGTGGATGTCAGCGCGGCGGATCCTGCATTCGCGGGATCCAGTGCCTCTGGTGCCGGCAAGCTGTCATATAGGGTGCGCACGCCCATTGACCCGCGTGTCATAGCCTCTTCGTCGCCCTCTTCTTCGCGGAACAACGCGAGCGTCTCTACATGCGGGAGTGGCCGCACTAGCGGTGGTACGCGTGGGTGCAGGAGCAAATCGACGCCACGCGCGACGTCTGTGCTAGACTGTGCCAAAAACAGTTTAGTGAGCACGTACTCGTGCAAGAATAGATTACAAGGAGCCGGCGAGTTGCACTCACCGCATTGAGATTCGAGGGGCCCATAGTGCCGATGATCAGCGGGAGGCTTTTGCTCATAGTGCTACTTGTTCCGGTGGCAATCTCGGCGCAGACATCGCGTACCCGCGTGGACAGCCTTCCATGTAGCGATGCATCGGGTGAAACTACTCCAGGCTGGATCAACGGCAAGGATAGGTGGATGGACAGAAGGACGCGGGCAGCGATCGAATGGATAGCAGGGGTTAGCTGCGCGTTCCGCAGCAGCGATTTCAGGGCTGTGGGCGGCACGAGGGAGTCAGCCTCGGTGACAAGATGATACGAGGATCATTCTTACCGTCCAATGCAGCCAGTAGGACCTCCCCAGTCTCCACTGTCGGACACATGATTTCTGCATTATTTTTGAAGACCTCATCCCCTTCATACCCACGGGCTCTCTTCCTGCTTCTTTTATTCTTGCCCTTCGCTGACGCGGGATCCGCATCCATTTGCGTCTGCGATTGTGTTGTCAAGAGCACGGTTAACGATGGCAGGACGGCTCGTGCCAAGCGCGAGGAGAGGGTCATGTCATGCAAGTAGGGACAGTATTGTAGCAACGACGCTATCGCACGGAGGAATGGGAGACGCTGCAACCTAATTACAACTCAGTGACGTGAATGGCTATTAAGACGGTGTCCGCTTACGGTGCGCGCTGCTGCTCGAGGTGATACGCAACATGCGATGCAAGTTGGGGGACGTGCGGCGTAATATGAAGGCGCACGCTACGGACCGTGAGTATACATCGCACGATAAGCCATAAGTGACTACATTACCTTTTTGATAAGTTCTGAAGAAGGGTACATCCTAATGACCATATTTTAGGGATGACGGACATTTCCATAGCACGCATAGTCGAGTCGATGTGTCCTTCAATCTACCGATCTGCGTTAACAGACTTCAAAAGAGATGCGAGAACAATACCTTTTCATCTGGGATGCAGCGCAGCATAGCTAGGCATAGCTGAACAAGGGGACCCACTGGGACCTGCACGGGCCGGGACGTCAAGGCGCTGCGACTTTCGTTAATCGAGTCGTGGCGTGAGGGCACTCAGAAACTACATACCATAAGTGATCACATATTATGTTTATTGCGGCACGTAACCGATCAAGGCTGAGAGGTATCGAGACGAGCGGATCGTCTGTTGATCCTGCAGGTTGCTGTACAGGGGCTTTACGGTCTGCGAGGAGGCTAAGTCTCGTGCTGTCGCTAACGAGTGAGCAATACATACCGGGCGATGGGTGCGTTCTTGTCAAATGCCAGAAGGCACCCCATGCGAACGCTAATGTCTCGTCAAGTGATTTGCGCCACAGATTGCCTGCACCGACTTTTCCTCCTGTGACGTGCAAGACGGAGTACAATCGTGAAGCAGAATTCGCCAGCGGAATAGGCATGGGTCTTGGGGACGAGCCGTTGAGATATTTTAGTGAAAGGGATGTCAAGGATGTCTGCAGACTGCGGTGCAGTGTCGGATAGAGCGAAACAAGGTGAGTGAGTGTAGCAAAGGCCAAAGTCTATGCACGTCTGTCAAGTAGGAATGACAATATATCCGCGATAATAATCCTCACCTTGAGCTCTTGCTCTCTGTGCTTTTCTGCAATCGAAATCAAGGCGGCACTGGCCTTTGGCACATTGGGCGTACAAAGTAGGCGTTGAAACTCGGCGACATCCAGAGCACTGGAGAATATATGTCTGAGAAGCCTTATAGCCGCCTTTAAAATAGGCACAGGTTCATCTTTCTTCATGAGAAATCCTCATGAGAATCAGAGCTGCATTGCGAGATAGATACACGGACTGAGAGCAGAGGTAGTGCAACGCCAACCCAACCTTGTGCGCATTCCATCATAAGACTCTTAGAGTACATTGAGGTCCTGAGAGCCAGGCATAGTCCGCTCCAGCGTGCTCCCGCGTCCTTGGAATGAAGTAGCGAGTTGACGCGAGTGGTCCATTTCTGAGTGTGGGGAGAAGGAAGGAAGTGCTCCGGAGTAATTGTCTCGAGCACATATGGGAGATGGAGGACAGCAGACGGGTCAGAGGCAAGCTGGAGCTGAAGGAGAGACCTGAGCTGGTGAGCGTCCTCCATCGTTAGACGTCGCTCGACTTCTTCCTGCTCGAAAACATTTGGCTTTCCCGGCCATCAAAGCATGCCACGTGAGGGACGATCGAAGACACCGCGAAATTGGCCGGCTCATTGCCCAAGTCGCCGGCGGCGACCACAGGCTGTGTTTCCGCCAATAATTACGACCTATTTGAGATTACTCCTGGACTTGTCCCGGAGGTCCGTGCCCCACTATGGCTCTTGCACACTCGCTAGATCCTCGTGTCCAAGAGCATCTACAGCTAGAGGCCTTCGAGGTGAGAGACAGTGACGGTGTCCACGAACGCGGCGCATAACTATCAATGTCGGGGACTGCAGGGCAAGTTCGACGTGAAGGACTTTGTAGGCACTATTTCAGAGAAGCTCATTGCGCAATCCAAGGCCGACCCGGGGCGTGCGTACAACACCAAGGCCTTCACCATCGCGCTGACCCCGCATATTAGCATTCGATCCGAAACCATTCATCCGTACATTCGAAGCTGCAGTCGACAAGCTGATCGCAGTGCGCAAGGATGTACAGGAGAAATCAGAGAAGATGGAGAAGATTGTCCGGACCACTGAGCGGGAATACACCAAGAAGATGGCCGAGCTCAATAGGGGATTCGAAGTGAGTCTACGCCTATACTGTGTTGTCTCAGCTCATCCCTGCATTGCAGTCAGTTGGACAATCTTTCTCCGGTATGGAGACGAAGATGACGGAAGTCGGACGCACGGCGATTCGAATTGGTAGGAGCGCGTACCGCTTCATAGAGTGTCCTCGGTAACCGTGTTACAGGTGAACAATTGGAATCGGTCCATCAACAACGTCAGCGAGCACAGGCAGCATATGACCTCATTGACTTCTATAATCAATTCGCACGAGACGATACCACCCGTCTTGAAGCACTCAAGAAAGAAGGCAAAGAGGGCAGGCGCAAGGTCGCAATCCTCCTGAGGCGACTAAATATCGTCGCAAAGGAGGTCGACCTACCACACGCCGACAAGGTTGGCAGAGATTCACAACTCATCTCGGAATCACGTTGATATTCTGCCAGACGAGAGAGAACATCGACAGATATTGTGAGAAGTTCGAGAAGGACATGCTCCATCTATTCGACAGAGCGTATCGCAAAGGCGACCCAAAGTCGATGCATGTTAGTAGCCCTCTTCGTCACTCAGAGCCTTCCTCACCTTTGGGCGTAGCATTGTGCACAAACGCTGCTTGACTTTAACGGAGGTGCTTCATGCGTCCAGGTCTATGTAAATCAACATGACTTCTTCATCAACCGTGTTCGAGAGACTGGCCAGATGGAAGAACAATTGTCTGTCCTCCTAACAGTTACATGTAAAGCCGCCGATGATGACCACAATGTCTTATTCTAACAGATGGTACACCCTTCCCAACCCCGACGTCCCTCCACCAAATACCGAGTCTGGTCTGCACGAACTCTTCCAAGAGATCCGCGCGACTGTTGGACAGGAAGCGCAAATTGTGCAGGCAGTCTTTCCCAATCCGCCCTTTGTTATGCAAGTCTTCCTACAGCGCATTTTCGCTCAGCCTGTATGTGCTTCGATGTAATATTCATACGGCATTTTACTAATCAGTATATGTAGATCCAGCAATACATGGAGCAGCTCGTGAACCGAGCTGCCACACAATCCGATCTCGCCTTCCTGCGTATGCTCCAGCTAGTCCATCAGCAAACATCGTTACTTGTAGAGGATCTGAAGGCATACGAGGTGTCATCCGTAATCCCGCGGTCGCCGTCCGACATGAGCGACTTCAACTTGACCTTGAACTCAGCATCAACATCAGCTGTCTCGACTACGGCGGCCACAGTGAGCACTATGCTCGAGACCGCTATGGAGGAGCTTTTCGTGCCATATACAGAGGGCCAAAGGTACCTCGACCGGGAGAGCAAGAGCCTCAGCGAGCTGTATGCACGCTACCTGTCCCTCTATACACGCTTCCATGTAAGTTCTTCGTTTCTGCCTCGCTGTTCATTGTGGGTGCTCATAAGCGGCGGCAGGAACGCATCAATAAAGGGGGGAAATCGTCAATGTTTGATCGTGTGGTCAACCAGCTGAGCGCCACTGCGGCGACGACGTCCCAGTCAGGCACATCCACGACTTCTGCGCAAGCGGCAGCGGCGCTTATGCGGTTTGGTGGTTTCGGATCGGGCGGGGACCGCAATCAAAACAAGGTCGAGGAAGAACCTCTGCGCGAGGAAGACGGTCAGGTCAGCGTGCAGGTCGCCGAGAAGATGCTGAAGTGGCATGCGGAGGCTATCGGTCGATGTGTGGAGATGAGTCCCGCTACCGATGTGTACGCGGCTAACTTCTGTTTGCATGCTAGTTATGACATTGCTCACGCGATATTGCTAGTCCCAAGCACTCCTTTGCTTTGCTCAGGGTTCTCGCTGCTGCAATCGGGAGCGCGTATGTGGAGACTGCGTTGGAGACGTATGCAACTTGCTTACCATGTGCCAGACAATAAGGAACTGACAGTATGTCCCTGTCTTTAGTGCTAATGCGCGTCTGGAAGCTGCGGACACCAGGTCCGAACCATCCCTGCAAGCACTCACAATACTACACGAAGTCGACCTCATCTGTCATCTATGGCAACATTATGTGAACATGGCGCTCCTGCCCTTAGCTAGCAGCTCTGTAACCGTGCGTCGAGAAATGGTCGTGTTCAACAACCAGTCTGTTAGCCGTATCGAGGGTGCTGCCAACCACTTCATGCAGCGGATGGCAGATGGTGTGTAGTCTCTTGACCCTTGTACTGCTTTGGATGTATTGGCTGACATCGAAACAGTGATTCTCAATTGGCTCTCTACGCAACTAGCGAAGCAGAAAAAGAACGATTTCAAGCCGCGTAATGACGATCTCTCGTTCGCCCGGGTAAACACAGAGCCGTGCATGGCCTGTTGCGAGATGCTCGAAAAAGTCCGGGATGCCGCGAAGGCCAATCTGAGCGGGAAGAACCTGGAGGTTTTCCTGTCCGAGATTGGCGTCGCTTTCCACAGGTGCGCAGGTTTGTGTGAGCTTATGACCTACTGATTTACTGGACGTCGTATAGCCTTCTTCTTGACCACCTTAAGAAATTCCCCGTCAGTGCGACTGGAGGTCTGATGCTCGCAAAGTGAGTGTATGCTCTACTGATGTATGTGTGCACCCACCCATGGCCTTCTCACTTCACTCAGAGACATCAAGTCCTACCAAGATACGATCGGCACGTTCTCGATACCCTCCCTCCATGAACGATTTGAGTTCATCCGCCAACTCGGCAACGTATTCCTCGTCAGGCCTGACATTCTGCGGTCGTACATTACCGAGGGGTACCTGGGACGCATCGAGTCCTCGCTTCTCAGGCCATATCTAGCGCAAAGGAGCGACTGGGGCCAGGCGGAGAAGGGCTTCAACGACAGCTCGGAGGACGGCATGACGGAGGGTAAAGGCCTGAAGGACCGCCTCGGTATGGGCCGCTTGAGTATGATCATGAAGGACCTCGAACCGCTGCGGGATATGAGCCTTCGGGACATGAGCCTTCCTGCTCTGCCCAGCTCCTTGGCGAACAACTTTTCCATGAGTGCGCGCTTCGGCGGCTGATTTGGAGCGTTTATCCCATGCCATGCCTCACCTGCTATCTTATTTTGCGGATGTTGTACACTATGAGACTGACTTTATGCACTTGGTTTTTATTTAATCAAGTACGGGGGACCGGGAGCGACCTTTCCAGTTCAACATAATGAACACACCGATGACTAGAACATGGAGAGATAAGCGAAATCACTACGCGCGACATGCATGAAATGTGGCGTGCATGCGGGTGGCGTGGACAGGCGATGGCACACTGGACGAGTCTAAGCGTCTGCTCGGTCACATTATAAACTCTTTGTAGTGTTCGACCCACGAATACATTAAGCCAACGGCGAATAGCTCGACGTACTACGTTGCAGCTATCTGGCCTTGTTGTGACTTGCAAGTAGCAAGTGGACAATGAGAGCGTAAGATCAGCCACATACTGTTATGACATACATGACCGGTGTCTCTGAAGCAACAATATGACCTTATATTGTCCAGCTTGCTATATCCCAGTAATTCAGGTTGCCGTAACGTAACGACTCTTATGTGTGCACATACCAGGTACGGTATACCAGAAGAATGGCGAGATACTCGATCGACATATGGATACATGCATTCTAGATGTAAACTATCAAATATACTGTTACACGACAAGTCTCAACGCGTACTGGGTAGGATTCTCGAATGGAACCCACTCTCGCACCATGCATTAGCCGCCAATAGCTGCGGTGTCCTTCGCATCCTCAAACAGCGCCAGGCGGTCCTTTTCCCGCTTCGGAAGCTCGTCCACATCCAGTGACACGACTCCGAATAACTCCATCTCTAGCTCTTTAAGCTGCTGCAAAAAGCCCGGATTGGGCGAGACCTGCGGCCGGACTTGCAAGATCTGCTTCAGCGCGGCCTTAAGGGACATGTCGCGCCGCTTCATGAGATACGCCGCGACGACCATCGGAGAGCGTGATATCCCTGCCGAGCAATGGATGAGGATCTTCCCTGCACCATTGTTAGATTTAAGGGCAGCGTCAATGATCGTGCAGGCTGAATCGCAGACTTTCGTGATGGACGACGACGGAGAGTCGCTGAGGGAGATACGGTGGTAGGTCACGCCATCGACCTTCGCCGATGGACTAGCCCCGACACTCAGGACATGCGATACCGAGTTTGCTGTTAGAAATGTTTTGGATGAGGCTGCTGAACACGGGCCGAGGTATATCGACGGAGGAAGGACGAGTGAGACGGCTGGCTGAGATGTCGTCTTGTCGCGCTTGCCCATGACCAAGAATGAATATGCATTGGAGCGCCAACGTAGTATGTATATAACCGACATCATTGAGACTCCGCGGCACAAGCTTCAGTCTTCGACCACAAGCACTGGACGCAATGAATCTGGAGCACCCTGATCACGACGATTTTGAAGTCGTCTCTCAGGACAGTCGGTTTGGCGGATTCGAGGTGCTCAAGCATAAAGAACGTAGCCTAGCGGTATGTATCCACCTCTTTCTTGGGAACGTTCCTCACGACTGGCAACCCATGTAGCACACTCAATTCTTTCGCAAAGCCGTTACCCCCTTCAACCACGAGGAGTTCGATGATATGTACGCCTCCATCTTTCACAATAATTTTCGCAGTCATTCTCGCAGAAGGCTCACTCCCCTCGCAGGATGGAGTTGCAGAAGCATGTTATGGCGGACAAGGTCTTTGGAACGGTCTACCCAGTGTACACCCGTGACGGGCGCAAGTGGATTCTCATGTCCGTGGCACCTGATGAGACCACGGGTCCTGCTGCGTGATTGAATGACATTCGATGCTCCGCGAGGGTTTGGTGTCCCGGCCGTCGTTCGATTAGTGAACGTTTGAACCTTCATATCATGTGTACGGCTGCGTCTAATGGAATTACGGTTATGTCAAAACTGACAATGGTATCGCAAATATGCAGTTATCACATCAATATGAACAGGTGCCGCACACGAATATATACGCGCGGGTCGTTCACCGGCCCCGGCGTTCGTGGTCACTATCTCCACCTCCCTAAGCACCGTAAGTTAACATTTCCCTACCGCACATGCTGGCCTGACATTAAACACTCCTCAGCTGCAATGTCTCAGGACGTTGTGTTCACATATCACCAAGGAACCCAACTAGTTCAAAAGACTTTGCTATGGAAAGATAGGAAAGCGAGTCGTGAGGCATTGGGAATCTGGAAGGTTGACGGTCGTGCTTGGAAGGTCTATGAGAAAGATGGCCAGTACCAGAAGTTGATGGACGACTACCTTCGCGCAGAAGTAGATGCTGGACTTCCGATGGGCAAATTCTCCTTCTTGAAAGGAACTGTCAAACGATCCAAGGCACCGACCAATGGTTTTGTTCTAGAGACGGAGTGGATGGAAGGAGCCAACTTCCAAAAGGGTTCGTTCAAACAGGCCCTGGAACGTGGAGAGATTCCTCACGAGAAAGCTACGGATGATTACGGCAGGTGAGTATCCGCTAATTTTCGGTGCTTTTATCATTCACCCTTGCTTGCATATAAGGACGAAGGGTGGATGTGATGCCGCCAACGTAGTGGGCCTGAAGGACTGCCAGGGATTTGTGAAGGCCGGTATTCGCGAGCCACTTCGCTTCATTGATGTCCATACATCATGGAACCAGAGGACAAAGAAGTTTGACCATAGCGAGGAGGCACAGGCACTGGTAGACGTAATCGACACATGGGGTACAAAGTAGTAGTGGTAGGATACGGCGGTTTCCAGTTGGCAATTACCACTGTGTCTTGGGTCCGACATAGCTTTGGTAAAGAAGATGCATAGCGAAGTGTTAACATATATACTGCACGGGGCTTGAAATTCAGTTCGTTCAACTCCAGGACAGATTCTGAACCAGACAAGCCCCAATCTCGGAGGTAGTGTTCAGTCCACGAACGGCACCAGGCAAGCATCTTCGTCTAGCCATCTGCAGGAACGGTAAGCAGTCTCCTGGCGGGTCCTCCTGAAGACACAGTGTGACAGGTAAAGATTAGCTGAAGCGCCTCAAGGAGTTAGTGCAACTGGAAGTCTGACGTTTATAAAGTGCATACCGCGTTGATTTATATGCACAGCTTCATACTCACGGCCTTCGCCTTGTTTGATCTTGTCATATCGATTCGCTTCGGTGATTGAATTGGAATGTTTAGTTCATTTTTGCCTCACCTGCCATTTCATTTCCTGGATGTTGTACATTATAGCTGTTGTTCGATCACTCGCGCGTGGTGGAACGGAGAGGACTTTCCAGGATAACATGACATAACACACCGACGACTAGAGAACATAAGGGATCATTGGGGGGAAAAGAATTGCCTGCAATATGTACGGAATCGCAACTCGATGTGTGCGACGTGGGCAGGCGATGGCACCAAGGCATCTATTGGACAAGAACCGTCGGCTCAGTCACATTACACACTGTCTGTAATGTTCGACCCCGAGGAAAAATACATAAAAGCGCAGTGGGCCCACGGCCCAAATATCACAGAGATGAAAGAGGAGTTCAGAGGGAGACACAACAAGACCAGCTCGCTCCCGACAGGTGCTAGTTGTACAGGAAGGAGGGTCGATGTTTGGGTATCTGCAGCATGTCATGCTCGGGTCAGCGCGATGAAAGGCGCATCGATGAGAGCGCCCCTGACGCACCATGCATCGTCACCTCCAACGCAACGCTTAGTGGGCATCCACGAGGTACGTGTCACCGGGGTGTGCGTACGGATGCTGGCCATGCTGGCCAGCTGCGGCACGGGCGATGCTATACGGGTCAGCCGCCACCGGATAGGCACCGTACTCAGCGGTGGCCGGGGCCTGGTAGTGGGCGTTCGTGAAGTCTCCACCGTACGCGCCGCCCTGGGCACTGTACTGGTACGGGCCGGCCTGGGCCCTCGCGGCCGCATACGCAGTCCCCTTCGCGTACTCGACGATCGAGTCGCGGGGTTGCGCGTCGTCCGCGAAGGCAGGCATGCCGTAGTGCGAGGCGCGGTCGGGGTATGAGCCCGGTCCCGCACTGGTGACAAGTTCATTGATGCTGGCGTTGTCATCGGCGTTGTTTCCAGAATCGTTGAACTTCTCGCCGCCGTTCATGCCCCCGCCAAAGTAGGTCGTGTCCTCGTCGTCGTATTGGCGGTTGCGGCGCCTGACGATGCGCAGGACGACCGCGAGGACGGCGCCTACACCTAGCAACCCGAGAACGGTGAACACGCCGGCGACGGCCGCCTTGTTTGCGAAGAAGCTGATGTGTTTATCAGTGCCAGCAGCATTCACTCACAAGGGACGAACGCACCCCTTCGATGAACTCGAAGTAGTAGACCCGGTTGACTCTGCCCCTACCACACCACTCACGGTTGATATGCCCGAGTCAGACGACGAGGGACCCAAGGGATCGTAGTAGCTCGTGGACGTAACGGGCGGCGCATACGGCACGGGTGCATTGATGGAAGTAGCAATGAGCGTGCTCTGGGACGAGGTCGTGGCAGGAAGCGTGGACGAAGGGGTCAAGGAGCTGTTCAAAAGAGTCAGCAACAACACATCAACTCGACAAACGCGCAACATACGTCGAAGGTGGGGCCGAGGACGAGGTGACGACCGCAGACGAGCTGCTTGCAGAAGTCGAAGAGGGTATCACAGAGGACGACGACGGTGCATCGGAGGACGACGACGCGACGGAGGGCGCAGAGGACGGTGCGGAGGAGGGCGCCGCACTGGACGAGGTGGCAACCTGGGTGGTTGACGGTGTTACAGAAGAAGACGGGACCGGGGTGTCCGAGGGGGGCGCGCTGGTGCTGGACACAACAGGAGCACTATCGGCGGGGCTGCTGACCGGGACGCTGGCGGACGCCGAGTCGGTGGGGGCGATGGGCGGGGTAGCCGATGGGATAGAAATGGGCGGCGCCGATACAGAAGAGGATGACTGGGCGTAGACAAGCGTGAACGACTGTGCTGAAAGGATGGCGAGAGTAAAGAGCGTAAAGGCGCGTCCCGCGGCGGAGGGGCAGCAGCGCATGGTGGCAGACGGTGAGGAGAAGGGGGAAAGGCGGCGGGGAGAGAGCCGAGGTGGTCGTACACTACAGAATCGTCGAGGCGGTATAGAACCTGATCCAACTCTTGCTCTGTTTCGTATCCAAGGCGTCTTACACCCGGCTTACGTAACGCCCCACGGCTAACAGTCCGTAATCGGTAGTCAATGGCAACATAAGCTCTTGTCCGCCGCTCTATTATTATGGCTCTGCTCTGAACGTCAATTGTATGCAAAGGCTCGTATTCCACAGGAACATGGGACACAAAGCCACTGTGTCCGACCTAGCCAGCCTCCTCTTCGTCCAGAACGCGATACTTCATTTTCAACACCCGCTCAGTGAACGTGACTGATTCTGCTCGCAAGCCATCGCTGCGAAGCTCGATGCAACACTGCTTGAGCTCGTGCGTGCGGATCCGCCGCGCAATGTCCTTTATGCCCAGCGGGGCCTTCCAGCGCGCGCTCAGCACCAACGCTAATTCCTTGCGCTCCTGGGTATAGTGGTCGGGTGAGCTGGGTCGACGCAGCTCTAGGGGCCAACTTGCCTCTCCTTTCTGCCACATGATTTTGTGCCATACTGAGGGCGTGTCCGCGGGACTCAACTTGTGTGCTCCAAGATACCACCAGGCATCCTAGCAAGTCACATGGTTTGCCTAGCGTCGTGGAGCGGAGCTCTATGCATACCTGAGCCTTTGGGTTCACAAAAGCATGGAAGACGGTGTTCACTGGTCTGCACTCATTCTGCGTGAGATACTTCACGGTGCCTTCGTTCACTGCTTCTTCACCCCAGTCCACGAGGTATGTCGAGTCGGGGCCTTCCAACACTATAGGTTGACACAAAAACATCAAGTCACCGTGGATTTGAACACGCATGCCGGGCGTCTGCATGTTTTCCAAGCTATGCGAACAGCCAAGGTCACGATAACTACAAGTCTGTGCTCACAAGCCAACTGTACCTTTCGATAGAGAGCATCTACCCCCACATTCAATGTTGTGTCATAATCCACGTGAGGCGCACTCACCGTCTCATCGTCAAGTCGCAAACGTTCTTGCAATTCAGCGTATGTCAAAGACGTGGTAGTTGTCAGGACCGCCGTTGCAGGGGGTCTCGAATATTCAATGTACCAGCCCTCCAGAGCAGAATCCTGCAACGGAGCGGTAGACGCACTTGAGCCAGCAGCGCGGTTTTCCCGCGTCTGCGCCTGTGGTGCCGGTTGTTTAGTGTGAACCGCCTCTGTTCTTTCGCCCTGTCTATACCCTGAAGCACTTTCACTCAGTGAGGTCCGATCAGCAGTGATCTCTAGAGGAGTTGCGTTGGCGGCTTTACTTGGCGCTGCTTTGGCGGCGGCCGTCATTCGTGAACCTGCGTCCTGCTCTACTGGTTCCACCTTATCCCAAGAATCGTCGCCGGAGGAGTCGGCTTCCGGTCTGTGGCGGCCTGAACCTTCAGCTGCAGCTGCACCATCGGCTTGCAACCTGGTCTGCTCATTCGCTGTATGACTCGACGACGTCGGGCAATGATGACATCGGGCTTACCCTGCGCTCATCAAGCAGATCTTGGATAAATCTCTGAGCCCGATGCAATTTCTGCATCGCGGCATCGCGGGCCTCGAGGGTCCGCACAATGTCCGGACCCTTGATCTCGAGCAAGTGTCGCAGTTCGTGGTTCTCTGCGCGCAGTCTCTCCGTCTCCGCAGACGTGCGCGCACGCTCTGCCTCGAGATGTCGTATGCGCGCCTGCAACTCACTCGTGTGCTCTTCAGACGTGGACATGGCCACGGTGTACCTCTGCTGGATCCTGGCGAGGGTCGTGCTCACGGCTAGGAGCTAGTCAACGGCGGATGCGCAGCACCGATGAGATTGACAGCATGCAGCACCAGAAAGTGGTTCTACCTCGCCCTGCAGTGCACGCAGCGCAGACTCAGACTGTCCATTGGCGACGGGCATGGGGAATGTGCGGGAGCGCAGATGCGGTGTGGCCGCACACGACGACGAGCGACCATATCAAGACAGAGCTTTGGTCGCCGAGAAGCAGCCCCGTTGTTTGTTACGTTCATTTCTGCTGTGTCGTGCTTACGGGCCCGTGGGCTGGCGCGGATGCGACAAATAAGGGTGGGCTTCGATGCCTTGCGGTGTGCGATGACCCCCCGGACGGTGGGCTACGTTCTGGATTGCCGTCATGTGTCGTCGGACGAAGAAGAGTGCGATGGCGGATGCGTCGAGAGCAGGCGCATGCACGTGCGCCATTCCTCTCCCATCGCGGGAGGAGTCCCAAGCCGATCTCGATCTGCGCTGGTGACGACGCTGCAACGCTGCATCACAGCCCCAGCCATGGCCGCGCCCGCCCAACGCCTGCTCGTCGATGTCCACACCCACGTCTACCTGCCCCGCTACCTCTCCTTCCTGCGCGCGCGATCTGCCGTGCCCCGCGTCTTCACCCGCACGACCCCCGACGGCGCGTCCGAGGAGCGCCTCCTCATCCTCGATGCAGAGCCCAGCGGTGGACGCCCCATGGGCCCCCAGGTATTCTCGTTCGCCCTGCTGGTGTGATCCCGCGTGACCCGTCTTCTGCGCGCACAGTACTGGGACAGGGGCCTCAAGCTCGACTTCATGAAGAGACACGGAATAGACATATCCATCGTGAGGTCACTGCGTCCCGCCTGCGTGCCCTCATCGCGACTGACCCTCGTCGCGCCCCGCAGCTCTGCGAACCCATGGCTCGACTTCCTGTCCGCCCCCGCCGCACATGAGCTCGCCCACCAGCTCAACGACGACCTCGAGACGTACTGCTCGACGTCGCCCGCCCTCGCAGGGGGCCCGCTCAAGCAGCTGTACGGCTTCGGCCTCCTCCCGCTCGTCCCAGAGGTCACCACCGCGTCCCTGCTCGACACGGTGCACCAGATCTCCGCCCTCCCGCATCTCAAGGGCGTCATCATGGGCTCGCGCGGCCTCGGGAACGGCCTCGACGACGACGCGCTCGAGCCCGTGTGGGCCGCGCTCGAGCACGCCGGCCTCGTCGTGTTCCTCCACCCGCACTACGGCGTGGACGGGAAGGAGTGGGGCGGCAGGGACAACGGGCACGTCCTCCCGCTCGCGCTCGGCTTCCCGTTCGAGACCACCATCGTGAGTGCACCGTCCCGCGCCCCGCGCGCCCGTCGTCTCAAAACGCTGTCGTTGTAGGCCGTCACGCGCCTCATCCTCGCCGGCGTCCTCGACCGCCACCCCGGCCTGCGCGTCCTCCTCGCACACTCCGGGGGCGCGCTCCCGCAGCTGTCCGCGCGCCTCGCGTCCTGCATCGCCCACGACCCCGTCGTCGCCGCGCGCCTGCAGCACGACGCGCGCTTCTACCTCGGCAGGCTCTACTTCGACGCCGTCGCG